>NC_134366.1:95307755-95663380 GCF_035582795.1 Mycteria americana | reverse complement strand
AATCTCTGAAGGTTGATCAAAAAACTGTGGGGAATGGAACTGCCCAGCCTTTCTTCCCCCTTCTCTGGGGAATCTCCTCTTCTCCCCCCTTTTGCTCTTGGTGGTGTAATAACTGTGCACTTTGTCAAGTCCAGCAGAGTCCCAGGGAAAGTTTATAATTCAGATCCACAAAAGCCTGACCTTTGCAGGACACCACATAAGCCACTTGTTGCTTGCAGGTCTAGGGAAGAGCATGGTGATCATGGTAGTTGTTTCTGTGGAGTTGTGAGGAGTGCACCGGGATTCAAGAACTAGGCAAAAGGTATGCAGACACTTACGGTGAGTGGATGGGGCTGCTTGTATGAAACACCCCAAACCGTCACCAAATACTAAACACTGTGGAAAATGATCAGGAAGGATTGATTACGTAGTGGAGGTGAGGGCAGGCACGCCTCTCCTGGAGGTCAGGATGGCTCTCTGGAGGTAGATACGACTGGGGTGAGTTTGTGAGCCATCCTGATGGAGGGCCAGAAGAAAAAGCCAGTCTGGTGCAAGGCTCGGGAAGAAGTTGCTTTAGCTCCATTTTCATTTGGCAAATCCCTTGTTATTGCAGGGGCCTAGGCTACACGTGGGCAGAATCGTTTGTCTCTCCTGCTCCCTCCTTATGGCACGCTGTAGGTATCGCCTCTTGTGCTACAGGCATTCGGCTCCCTGTGAGGCTGGGGAAGTGTCTAGGCATGGAGTGGAAGAGCCCCGGGGCAGATGCTCTGTGGGCACTAGTAGAGGAAAGGCTTTGCTGTAAGGCTTCCTGCAGTTTTAGGGAGAGCGGTGTTGGTGGCTCCCATGTCCTCTTCTCATCTTGTGTGTGCCAATATAGTTCAAAACGGAGAACTAGTTTGCTTAACCTAGACCTCTGCATTCTACTTTTTCTCAGCCTCACAAAGACAGACAAACTGTCTTCTTGGTTGCTGGAACACCTGGCTGATGTGAAAGTATTAGGGCAGACTAAGTGAAGAAAGAAAGAAATCTCCAGGTCCTGTTGCCAGGCCCTTCAAACCATTCAGTCTTCTTCCTGTAGCAGTAATACTTAATTTACATGTCACCCAGAACATTCAGGTAATGTGGATGGTGAAAACCATGCTGAGAAAAATACTGAGGGGGATCCTTTCTCTTGGGTGTTTTTGCCTTCAGTTATCTGTAAGAAAAATCCTTTTGAATGCTGAGCTGGGACCAGAGAACGGTGTTGAAGAGTAAGGTCAGTAAATCCAAATGTTTTTAAGGAGAGGGAGAAAACACAGAGGTAGCATCAAATTACTCTTGGATAACAACTTCCCTGATGTCTATGAAAGTTTCCATGTACTGGAGCAGGGAACACAAGCAGAATTTGTAAAACCCTGAGGCATCCAGCTGTTGCTGCTTGGCCAGAGCAATGGTGCCTCTAAAGAAAAGCAATCCCAAGGGCTGAGACACAGTCAGAGGACTAAACAGAGCGGTACTGTAGAGCTCAAGCAGAAAGAACAGTGCCTACCTGACACGATTTCAGTACTGCCAGTAATGTCAAAATACTATCAGCTCCCTGCTAACCCCTTTATTTTACTGCCCGGCCTCCAAACCAGGCCTTTCTTCCATATATAAGTAATAGAAATGCTTTCTGATATAACGACAATATAAGTCCTTTCTAAACTCCAATCTGCACACCTGCCGGGTGCCTACCCCAAACTTCTCTGAGGTTTTTGACCCCAGGCTTCAACCCATCAGTTCTGACTGAACCTCAGCCTCATTTCTTCTCCGAGTCCTCTTCGCTCTGCTCTCCCAGGTGATGACAGGCCTTAGCAGAATCCCCAATTCCCTGCCTACACTAAAAGAAGAAAAGAGCAGAGAAATTGTGTTTGCTACTTGCCAGCTACGTGGACTCCCCAGACTGCTCAGTTCTTTCTGCTCTTTTCTCTTGTGCTCCAGATGAGAGCACAGCATGGGGAAGCAGGGAGGAGGGATGAGTTCAGCATATCTCTCTGGCAGACTTAATTGCATGCTTCTGCCTCTGAAACTGAGCAAGTAAGGTAGCAGAAGGCACTTAAAAAAAAAAAAAAATTTAAACTAGACAGGCTCCAAAAATGCAGAGACAAGCTGAAGGTCCCAGTTCCAATCAACATCCCAAACACAAGAAAATTCAAAACACTGACAAGCTACCCACCTTAATCAGATATTCAGGATGCAAGGGTCAAATTTAGGTCTTCTCAGGAATAGCAATCAGGCTCCTGGCAGGACGCAAAAACATAGCTAGAAGCAATACTTCATGAAGGACTTTCCACACAGATCTGCTTTCATCCAGAGAGCAGTGGCCCCACTGCCTCTGGCAGAAAAGGATGAGAAAAGAAACACCACCAACATTCAAGAAGACAGAAAAAAAACCCCACTTAACAGTGCAAAACTAAGATAGCTGGTGAGGAATGCTGTAGAAGTAGTGCCCTGAAAACTGATTAAGACAGCTTGTTACACCGTGTGCTGAAAAGCAGCTATCCGGCATCTTCAACAGCATGCATATAATGGTTGCCGCAGATGGGACTTTTCAATAGCAGGGTACTGCTAGGTCAGGTGTGGCATTAAAAAAAAAAGGCGGGGAGGAAGGGGGAAGAAGGGAGGAGTTCCATCACATCAAATATTTCTGTCTCATTGAGTTTGTGAAGACGATATGTACATTAAATTTCGATATGGCATCTAAAAGCTGTGGAGAAGGAATGACTGAGGAAAGAGGAATCTAAAAAGGACAAAGAACAAAAGGGTTAAATTTTTGTACAAAAGCTGAGCTTGCTAATGCCGGTGTAGAGAACAAAGTCTTTTGTTAATGATAGCAACAATGAAGTTCAATAAATCAATGAAGAGGGCAACTGGTGCAGAGTTTACAGAATTTAAACTAAAAAACAAAACACATAGGAAATTATTCAACTTTCCCTGCAAAATGTTCACCATTTAATACCGTGTCATGCACAAAATATGCCATTGAAACTTTTCTAAGCCACCTTTGATTCAACATCTATATCATGTAGCTTTGCATTTGTGGAGATCTTCAAGAACTTTATTTTGCAATTTCTAAAATACTAGTTTCTAGTGTTTTAATTAAACATCAGCCATGTAATAGAACTAATCTCACTTTTCTAAAACATAGTGCACATCAATATGCTGTATACATCATTCATTTCAGTCAGTCAATCAGAAAGTTGGGCAGCTGAAATGTGAAGTAAACATTCATTCGAGATAAAACTGGAATTGGTAGATTTACATTTTAGTCACAATGCTGCACTTCTGTACTGTGATCTTTTGCTAAAAAATACTAGTACTCTGCCCATTTTCAAAAGTATGTGCTTCATTTCACTTTTAAATTTACTGGTGTTTACTCTTGTAATTCAAAAATAAAGGACATGGAATTACACAGGAATGCTCAGAATAAATCCAAGATAATTTATTGGTAGAAACATGTAGAGGAATACAACTGGCAGCTTCTAAGAATGCTAAACGCCTCCATATTTGTGGTGGGATGACCCTGGCTGGATGCCAGGTGCCCACCAAAGCCGCTCTATCACTCCCCTCCTCAGCCGGACAGGGGAGAGAAAATATAACGAAAGGCTCGTGGGTCGAGATCAGGGCAGGGGGAGATCCCTCAGCAATTACTGTCACGGGCAAAACAGACTTGACTTGGGGAAATTAATTTAATGTATTACCAATCAAATCAGAGTAGGATAATGAGAAATAAAACCCCAAATCTTAAAACACCTTCCCCCCACCCCTGCCTTCTTCCCAGGCTCAACTTCACTCCTGGTTTCTCTACCTCCTGCCCCAAGCGGCACAGGGGGACGGGGAATGGGGGTTGCGGTCAGTTCATCACACGTTGTCTCTGCCGCTCCTTCCTCCTCAGGGGGAGGACTCCTCACACTCTTCCCCTGCTCCAGCGTGGGGTCCCTCCCACAGGAGACAGTCCTCCATGAACTGCTCCAACATGAGTCTTTCCCACAGGCTGCAGTTCTTCATGAACTGCTCCAGCGTGGGTCCCTTCCATGGGGTGCAGTCCTTCAGGAACAGACTGCTCCAGCGTGGGTCCTCCACGGGGTCACAAGTCCTGCCAGCAAACCTGCTCCAGCGTGGGCTCCTCTCTCCATGGGTCCGCAGGTCCTGCCAGGAGCCTGCTCCAGCGTGGGTTCTCCACAGGGTCACAGTCTCCTTTGGGCATCCCCCTGCTCCAGCGTGGGGTCCTCCATGGGCTGCAGGTGGATATCTGCTCCACCGTGGACCTCCCTGGGCTGCAGGGGGACAGCCTGCCTCACCATGGGCTTCACCACGGGCTGCAGGGGAATCTCTGCTCCAGCACCTGGAGCACCTCCTCCCCCTCCTTCTTCACCGACCCTGGTGTCTGCAGGGTTGTTTCTCTCACATATTCTCACTCCTCTGTCCCAGCTGCTGTTGTGTGGCAGTTTTTACCCCTTCTTAAATATGTTATCACAGAGGCGCTACCACCATTGCTGATGGGCTCGGCCTTGGCCAGCAGTGGGTCCGTCTTGGAGTTGGCTGGCATTGGCTCTGTCGGACACGGGGTAAGCTTCTAGCAGCTTCTCACAGAAGCCACCCCTGTAGCCCCCCGCTACCAAAACCTTGCCATGCAAACCCAATACAATATTTTAGGTCTAACTCATGGGCAGGAGCATATTAAGGATCTGAAATTCGAGCTATGACTGCAGTGTATCAATCTAGGATGGCATTCTTAATCAGCTGTTGTAAAAATTAGTTCTCAACACCATTCTGAATAAAGTATGACATCTTTTTTCCCCCCTAAAATACAACTGCTACTGAAGCTTAAGTGATTATGGTGTTCAATATGCTCTGCCGTTGCTCTCTTAAAGACTTAATCACTGTGTGCACATACACAAATTGTTCTGAGACTAAAAACCCTGGAGCTAAATGCTGTACCATTCCAATGCTCCTTGATAAATAAAATACAGACAACCTACAACAGAAGCCTGACACTTGGGTGGCCAGTAAAATTCAGTCCTTTGCTGAAACCACAATCGGAAAGATTGCATTTTCTAACTGAATGGCCCTCTTGTCATTATATGAGTAGTATAAGTACTTCTGGAAAAGTAAGATTTTGTTCAGGAAGGAAGGAAACCACAATATATTAATGACAAGAATGAAAATAGCAAAAGGATTTCACATTATGCTACGAACGTTTCAATTTTTTAATCTGTCCTGCTAACAGACAAGTGTGCAAATGCGGGGGCGGAGGGATGAGTGTTGAGGTTTGATTAAAAGACCATTCAGGATAAACAGAACTTTAAAAATGGCTGGGAAACAGCATGAATTTTAAAAATAGATATATGACTATTTTAGTCACAAAATTCAATTTATCATGCTACCTGAAGAACCAACAATGTTGCAGATGAATTCTTTTAAAAAGCTGTAATTTAGAGTGGTAAGAAATAATCTCTGCCCCAAATACAGAAGACTTGCAAGGAGCTATTTCAAGTAGGACAGAAAAGAATTACATCTGGTTAACACAAAAGAGATCTCATACGACAGCTAGTGAAAATGAAAGCAGAACTGTAACCAGAGATGTTTACTTTGTCTCTATATTGAAATATACAAAATGGATTAATAACTATTCCATGTAGCTTTTGAAACTGCAATTTTACTGCTGCTGTGATCTCTTTCCAAAACCTAAGTGGAATGCAAAACTTAATAGTGCTCTTCTTATCAAGTTACATTTCAATTACACATGCGTGATGGTTCCATGATGGAAGTTAGACCCATTCAGAGATGACATAGATGAATAGAACAAATTCTGCTTAAATTACAAATTGCAGGCAATTGTTTCTGCATGTTATGGATTCCCCTTTAAAAATGTCCCTTCTTGCTATTAAGAAGGGAGAAGAGAGGGACAACTATGCAGCTAAACAAGAGCAGATACAAGAAACCAAGGAAGGGAAAAGAAAAAGGAAAAAAAAAAAAAAAGGCAGAAGGAACCAATCTATTACGCTGTTACCCTAAGCCAGTATGCAAGTAATGTTCCTGTCGAGAAGACAAGAGATCCTGGCTAGGACAACTGGGACTGGAGATAAAAGTAACCATGTCCTGGTATGGGATAAACCTTCTATTAGCTTTGCAGACTTAGGAGCAATGTTAAGGGCTGCAGAATAGTGGGAAGATAAGAACCTTCCTCCCCTCCCCCAGAAACAAACCCAAAAGATCTTGCTGATGAAAGTGCTAGTGAAAAGATAATTGTAAAAGATGGTAGATCCTTCCACTTTCAGTAACACTTTTCTGCTGAAATAAGATCGTGTCACGCATTTGAGTCTTAACACAGGAATGAAGAAATTTCACTGTGGCACCAAGATTAGGTTTAGTGTTTCCAGCCAGCGAGCTCAAGAAATTTATGTAGGGAGCAGCCGCAACAGGAGTGGAGCAGGTGGCAGCCCAGCAGAAGCAGCAGCTGCTCCAGGAAGGGTAGAGAAGCCAGGTTGCCATCCAGCAGACCATGTATCAGAACAGACCTGCAGTAGACTTCTCCGCGGCCACCCCAGCTACCCAGCCTGCCACGTGCTGCTTCCCCCAGACATCCAGAGCAGAGACCTGGTCCCACTAGCCTCTTCTCTGGAACAGGTCTGGACTGAAGACTCCAACAGGCACTGCTAACGTAAAATATTTGAGGCTATTCTCTGAGAATAAAGTCTAGCAGAAAGGCTTCTGCAACACCTTCACTGCACACACTTGTAGCAGGCACATCAGACACTGCAATCCCTTGGTTCGAACCTGATGCCTGGGCAGCAGTAAAATTCTTGGTTGCATCAGTATTGACAGCAATTAAATCCAATGGATCTGGTGTGAAAGGTGTAAAACAAACTGCTGCAAGCAGCCACGTTCTTTCATTTTTCCTCACAGGATAGCTGGGAATCTCAGTTGGCTGGAACTGCCCAAGAGCCCTCCAGATGAGCCAGTTTCAGGGGATGGGCTGTGCTTGTTATCGTTACTCCATTTGGATAAACGAGCTGCCAGGCAGGTCAAGATTATGCTTTCAATGACTTTGCAAAGGAGAGTTCAGGCATTATTTTAAAGGCTGTTTATATAGGTGCTACATGTGGAATTAAGTACAGTGAAAATGCAAAATGAAGCAGGATTTTTTTCCAGACAGATATATTGCAAACTCAAAGCATACCATGACACTCAGATAGAGCTGGCTGACAGGATTTTTTTCCTAATGTGCACTTGAATAAATTCATGTACACATCAGAACAGACTGAAGGTGTTTTCTTTAGAGGAATACTTTACTAAACTGCACTTCAACAGAAACACAATGCGCCAATTCTTCCCAAAACATTTTAGCATTAATTTTGAAAGGCTTGGCAATAAGAAGAAACAATGAACTCATACCAATTTATAACGTTTGAATTCCTTGGCTATCAGAGCATTGCTGTATGACTGCATAGACACCGCAAAGACAGCAACTACAATGCACTATTCTCTTTGCGTCACCTCATTTATTGCATGTCAGTGTTGGAAGTCAAACAACTGAGAGCACTAATCAAGCAAGTGACAGTGCTAATCTAGCTCTTCATCTGAGTTTTGAACAGAATATGCCTCCTTAATGATTCAGGCTTTCAACTTGATTGTTACTCAAAAAGCATGTGTGAGAGTATATTTATCATGATTTGGAACTGTCCATGTACGTCAAATAAGTCTCTGTTTTATAATTTGCTCTTAATTAGCTCACAGAGAAAGCAGAATGTATTATGCAGCAAAAACTCTAACTTTTAAAAAGTTTACAGTCATTTACTAGCGTTATATCAAATTGATAATTAAGCCTGGAATAACAGCACAGCATTACTGGGCTGCAGTAAGGCTTTTACAACTAAGCTTCATCAGAGAGTTTAGAAATCAGCCAAATACCGTTTAGTAGACAGGCAACTAATCCTCTGTATGCGGTTCCCAACTGTGATCCATTGGACAGAACTCTGGACTAAAACTCAGGACACCTGGCTTTACCTCATGACCTTTGCCAACGCACTTCACGTTTATGTAGAACAAACCCAGAAATGCTTGGCTGCTTCTGAGAGCTGAGATTAGAAGAAGACAGGATAAACAGCAAGAAGGCTTCTACACTTTGCTAGCTGAAACACCCCTTTTCACTTCGGTATAAAATATTGCCAAACTTTAAACAGTCTATTTCTGTGCTGCATCTCTGCTTCAATCTCTTGAAACTTCTACTCTCCTCACTCTTGCATGCGACTCTAATGTGGTATCATTCAGTTTTTCTGCACCTCCCCCTCATTCCAGATGAAGCCTGACTTTTTCCATGCACGAGATGGAAAGATTCCTCTCCTGGAAGTCACCCACTGAAGCAGTCTTCTGTCTGTGGGATGCATGCACAGGAGGCATGCCTTAGAGGACTTGGAAAGGTCTGTATCAAATGAGTCCCAGGACTGCAGGAGACAGAATGGTTAAGGCAGTGTGCTGGTTTTGACTAAGATAGAGTTAATTTCTTCCATAGTAGCTAGTTATGGGCCTATGTTTTAGATTTGTGTTCAAAACAAAGTCGACAACACAGGGATGTTTTAGTAACTGCTGAGCAGTGCTTACACAGCGTCAAGGCCTCTTCTGCTCCTCACCCCACCCCACCAGCGAGTAGGCTGGGGGTGCACAAGAAGCTGGGAGGGGGGCATGTTTGGAGTGATGGCGTTTGTCTTCCCAAGTAACCATTAGGTGTGCTGGAGCCCTGCTTTCCTGGGGATGGCTGAACACCTGCCTGCCCGTGGGAAGTAGTGAATGAATTCCTTTTTTAGCTTTGCTTGTGTGCGCGGTGTTTGCTTTCCCTATTAAGCTGTCTTTATCTCAGCCCACCAGTTTTCTCACTTTTACCCTTCCCATTCCCTCCCCCGTCCCACCAAGGTGGAGTGAGCGAGTGGCTGTGTGGGGCTGAGTTGCCAGCTGGGGTTAAACCACGACAGTCCTTTTTGGCACCCAACATGGGGCTTAAAGGGTTCAAGATAACAACAGGTTTGATTGGAATGTGCTAGATCAAATTTATAGCTGTTATTGCTGTTTGGCTATTAATCGACAGGCTTCTGTGCTTGCCATGGGGCTTGCTTGCCTTACCGTATATAGAGTCTTGTGCTCGTTAGTGGCTGGTTTTTTGCTTTCGCTGCTTGCCGTGCTGCTGTACTGCTGATCACCTTACTCTGCTGTGCCTGGGAACGTTCTGATAACAGCAATGGCCTTGCGCCTGGGCTGGCAGATGGCCAGGACATCGCTGTTGTTTTCTGTGCTGCTGTATTGGACAGGCTGGAACTGCAGTGTGAACTCGAGTCGAAGGGACTGTGACCTGTGGATGAGTCCATGTGGGAGCAGGACACCCCGAAGTGTCTGTGCCCATGGATAAGCCCATGCCAGAGCAGGTACATCTCGAAGCATCTGTGGCTGTGGCTATGTCTGTGCCACAGCAGGTATACCTCTGAAGGGATTGTGGCCCAAGGATAAGTCCACACCGAAGAAGGTGCACCTCGAAGCATCTGTGGCTGCGGATAAGTCCATGCTGCAGCAGGTACACCTTGAAGCATCAGTAGCTGTGTGTGAGGTCATGCTGGAGCACCTCAAAGGATGTGGCCATGGATAAGCCCACAACAGAGCAGGTACACCCCTGGAAGGACTGCAGCCACAGGTAAAGCCACGCTGGAGCAGGTTTACTTCTGAAGGGACTGTGGCTGTGGGTAAGGCCACGCTAGAGCAGGTATACCTCTGAAGGCATTGTAGCCCATGGAGAAGGCCACGCTGGAACAGGTGCACCTCAAAGCAACTATGGGTGTGGATAAGTCTGTGCCGCAGCAGGTATACCCCTGGAGAGACTGTGGCTCACAGATAAGGCTCCACTTGGAGCAGGTACTCCCTTAAGAGACTGTAGTCCGTGCATAAGTCCAAGCCGGAGCAGGGGCAAGGGAGGAGTTCATTGTAATGTTAAACCCGATGGTCTGGGCCAAAGGGACCGGGGTGGAGATTGTAATGGAAATACCTTTAAATTGTTGTAACCTGGGATTTGAGTTGCGTGTTACAGGAATTACTATGGCAGGAACCACCTGAACCAGTGGAGGACAAGCCTTACAAGAAGCAGTGTAAGTGCAGCAGCGACCCAATCTGAGCTGGCTTTGGTGCCCAATAACTCCACACAACACACCACCTCTCCTGTTCTGAGTGACCACCATAACAGATGGAGCCCAAAGTCAGGGACTAAATGAACTCAGTGGACATTTTGTGGACATTTATGGACCTTTTACAGACATTTCACAGGGGTAGTCCATAGACTAAGGGAATACCTGTGTAGTGTATCAAAAGATGGGAAGGGCGGTGGTGGTTAATGACAATGTATTGGATAGTGTAGGACCTGAGCATGACATAAATGCTATCAAATAAGGGGTGGAGAATGTGCTGGGTTTGGCTGGGATAGAGTTAATATTTCTTCATAGTAGCCAGGATGGGACTATGTTTTGGATTTGTGCTGGAAACAGTGTTGATAACACAGGGATGTTTTAGTTACTGCTGAGCAGTGCTTACACAGAGTCGAGGCCTTTTCTGCTCCTCACCCCACCCCACCAGCGAGTAGGCTGGGGGTGCACAAGAAGCTGGGAGGGGACACGGCTGGGACAGCTGACCCCAACTGGCCAAAGGGCTATTCCATACCATATGGCGTCATGCTCAGCATATACAGCTGGGGAAGAGGAAGGAAGGGGGGGACGTTCGGAGTGATGGCGTTTGTCTTCCCAAGTAACCGTTACGCCTGATGGAGCCCTGCTTTCCTGGGGATGGCTGAACACCTGCCTGCCCATGGGAAGTAGTGAATGAATTCCTTGCTTTGCTTTGCTTGTGCACACAGCTTTTGCTTTCCCTATTAACCTGTCTTTATCTCAATCCACGAGTTTTCTCACTTTTACTTTTCTGATTCTCTCCCCCATCCCACCGCGGGGGAGTGAGCGAGCGGCTGGGTGGTGGGGTTTAGTTGCCGGCTGGGGTTAAACCACGACAGGCAGTTCAATGCCTTCCTGGGAGACCTGACTGGTTTGATCTTTATCTCCTCAGTCCTGGAGCTCTCAGTCTTAAGCAAACTAAACTTCTCACAGCTGATCACTGAATATTCTGTGCATCCATCTGCTGAGATCCAGACTTGCTGATCCAGAAATGCTGATCATGCATCTGGATGATCTGAAGACAGTGGGAAGTCTATTTTCATAATAAAAAATTAATCATTCCAAGTACTCTGGGCATTTAAAAGAGCATACAAAACTAGAGAGCATGTGACAGTTTTAGCTTTAAATCTCTCTGTACCTCGTTTTCTTCTCTGTAAAATGAAGACAAATTATTTCATCTCTTAGCATATTCTTTTCACGGCATCTCTGTGATACTTGTGAAACTCATACTACAGTAGGAAACAGTTTTAGAAATTGTCTTTTCATGAGAAAATTTAAATCATTCATTAAATAAGGCATCAGGTGAGGTATGGAGGGGTTGTTACACTTTTTTTTTTTTTTAATTCAGGCCAAATATAACTGTCAGTGCAGAAACTTTACTCCTATTCTGTTTGCTGAACAATTTAAAGTTTGTACTTCAACACCATCCTAATGCTGAACTAATTTTCATTGCTATATTTCCTAGTTACTTGCACTGCCTCTCTGCTGTCCAAAAGCTCAGCAAGCTTTATATCACAGGAAAAAAAATATATAAGAGGGCATGGAAATGAGAAATATTTTTGGAATATTAAAAACTACTGAGTTCGGTTTCAAGTTTAGATTGAACTTTCACAGTAATTCACATCTTATGTGCTCCTGCTCATCCCTTCTCAGTTCAAACCTGTACATTTGCCAATAAAGATTTAGAGATCAGCAGTTCATTTATCACATTTGCTTGAGTTACTAATTTCTAAATCATATGCCCATTCCAGCTACTTAGCACACAGCAGTGTTGGAAGGACTGATTAAAGACCATGGTTTCTGTTGCCAGTGACACCTATGAGAAAAAGCACTTAAAAGGAGGAAGAATTGGATCCAGTGGCATGAAAATAGTGTGCTGAAATACAGCAATGTTTTTAAATCATAAGATGGAAGTATTTTCCAACAAGACAGATGCACTCGCTCTCACAAAACTGAGGCTATGAAAAGCCTGGCCTGCTAAACACAAATCCTGTGAGTTAAGAACAGATGAACAGCAAAGTACCTGTTTAATCTAAAAAATGTTAAATATTCCAGTAGCTGAGAACCAGAAAGAATATTCAGTTTCTTTATAGTTTTCTAAAGAAATGTTGTCTTCATGTTCAGATTAAGCATGAAAACTCATCATGGAAAGACATAGCAGGGAGCAAGGAATTAATGCATAAAGGTAACAGAACGGAGTGCTGCAGGGGTAGGCACTCCTGTGATCATACTGATAAAGTAGTCTGAATCTGCTTGCTTGTTACAGAGAATTCAATGCTCAGCTGCGAACAACTCTTCCTTCATATTTACAAGACTAAAAGATTTGAAATCTAGCTCTTACTTATTCCACTGTAGGGGTGGTTGGGGGTTTTTTTCGGTTTGTTGTTGTTTTTTTTGTTTGGTTGTTTTTTTTTTTTTAAGTCAGTTACACCTTAAGCATCTGCACAGCACATCTTAAAGATCATAAGCCTTTCATCCACTTCGGCAAAAACTCAAACTACAATGACTGGAACACTTAAGCAAAGAGGAGAAATCAAAGAATTACATCTGACTCTCCAAGAGAGTCTCCAGGACTAAAATGAAGCCCTAGAAGATTAGGAGCATTCACGCAACCTGTTCAGATAGGTATTTGTAAATGAATGTCCTGAATGAACAACGCTTTATTTTGTTCTTTTATTTTTCCAGTGTAGAGGTACCAGGAGAGAATAAAACACACTCACCCAAGAAAGTGCACCTCAGGCATGTTTTTATTTTATTATTCAAATAGACATTTTCTGACCTACACCCTCAGTTTCCTATGGTTAGCAAAGCTGCTCATGACTTTCAGTAAAGTTTCTGCTTGCATAAGTAACCATGTGGAAATAGCACACTAGGAAAGTTACATGGCAATAATAGCTATGGAAGACAGCTGAAAGCCATCCAATTAAAAATTCCTGATTTTTAAATGAGGCTCATGACATTTTGGTAATCAGGTCATGACCATAGACTGTTTAAAGGAGGCAGTACTGAAACTACAGTAAGAAAAGTGTGCTTATATGGAAGCTTTTCTGCGTGTTTTGTTGTTTGTTTGGGGTTTTTTCCCAAAAAACCCTATTGTAGAGCCTGCAATTGGTTAGGAAAATGCATAATTTGATAGTTGCTCTGTGTTACCACCTTCTATTACTATACGGACACTACTGCACAGCCCTGGCTAAGTAACAAACCGAAAAAAACCCAAATGCTCATTTATCATGGTTTTTAGGGATTTATTTCTAGTGAAAGGATTTTTTGTTTGTTTGTTAAATAACATATGGCAATGTTAGATTATTTAGTCATTGGTTCAATTATACTTTTCTAGTCTTGCTCTTTTTTCATCTACCCATAAAGCATTAGTTATCTACCTTCACGCTCAGGACTTAAAACTATGTTTACTGTACTGGTGAAAGTTTTGGCATACTGTGTACTTCAGTACTTACATCAGTGTGAAAATACTCAAGTATTTATATGCCAGTAAGACTCCTGGGGGCAAACACTGACAATGACCATACTGTGGATGCAACTGCCATGTCCTTAATTCCATGTCAAGCTGAGACCCAAGTACAATTACCTGGCCCTTCCTTCCTCTCCCCTCCAAGTTATAAGTGAAGGAAACCAAGCACCTGACCCAAAGAAGCTGGAAAGGAAACGGAGAACCCTAAAGTCCCCCTGCTTTTCAGTCCAAACAGCCACTTCTTAATGGTGTACTTAGACAAGTAATTTAGTTATTTGAGGAATGTGGAAAAAGTATCTTTTGGCAAGAGCGAACTGCATCTACAGCCAGTAGACTTTGCTGGTAAAGCCAGTATAGATTAGATCTAAATATCCCTTTCTATACTAGTCCCCTCTTATCTTTATCCTGCAGTCTCCAGCAGATTCTTATACTTTACTCAGATGCCCAACCATCTCTTAAAAGTTGGACTAAGCAGCCTGATAGAAAAGATGTAGGCTTGTCTTGGATCTCCTTTTTGCAAAGGAAGTCTCTGGGAATTCCTGCAGCCTCAGAGGAGTTCAGTCAGCTTTTAAACACTTTATGCAAAACCAGTACAGAGGAAAGGGGGGGGGGGGATTTTTCTCCCATGTAGTTTGATTAATACGCCTCAAACCCAACTTCCATCTCAGCAACAATTCACAAATTAACCAAACTGTAACTGTTTTGAGCAAAGGAGAAACAGGCAGTCATAGTAAAAGTAAAACTGCAGTTAGAAATTGTAGCTGGAATTCAGACCCCAAGGTGGAACTGAGCTGTCCAAAGAAAATTCCTAGACAGTGAATTGTTCCTTCTCTAAATACCTAATTCAGTAAGCAAATAAAAATGAAGCATTAACACTCTAAATCTTTTCCCCATTAGAAGTTTCTTCAAGATTTTGATGTTGGCTTTGGAGAGAAAGAGGTTGCTCCTAACTAGTTTTCCTTCTTGAAACTATATTTCTATGTTTCCCAGTCAACAAAAAGGTCTTTCTGGTAACAAGAAAACCACTGGTAGCACGCAACAAGCAAACGAATCACGTTCACGTGGGTGTGGTTTGGTTAAGGTTTTTGAACTCAGAAAATAATGAGACCTTACTCCTAGAGTAACAAAAAAAGCAATGCTTTTCCTATTTGAGGAGTGGAGGTTTCAGCCATGGATCAATAAATCCATGCCATTTCCAAACTCTCTATAAAAAAATGAATCATCATTCCTTTGAGTCAGTCAAGCCTTTTAAAGACCATATGGACTGTTTTCTCTCCTGGCATAGCACAAAAAACGCTCTTGTTATTTCTAGAAGTTCTTCAGCTACAGATAGATGAACAAACCCCTTCTAACTTATTCACCGCCAACAGTATCTCCGGCTATTCAAAAACATGTTCTTGCAGGTAAATATAAACATGCAAACAAAGAGTATATAGAAATAATACTCTTTAATTATTATTATGTCCTACATATTTTGAAGAAATTCTTTTCATCAAAATAATCTGATGCTTTCTCCTGGAGAATTAATACTCCAGGAAAGGTCAAAATGCACTAGCATCTTGTAATAAATATAAATACATTTTCCCAGTTCTTTAAGGAAAAAGTTTACATATCATAAAAGTATGCTTATTGTTCTGTTTTAAAAAAAAAAAAATCCCAAATTCCTTTGACATGTTATCCAAATAAAAGATCACACTTTTGCAAAAAGGCAAAAAATGAGATTTCCCAGAATATGAGTGGCTAACTTCTCAAAATAGCTTTCCTCATTATTACCATTTGCATTTTAGAATTCTTCAAATAGCTCTTCTTATATCTCTATGTTTTTACAGACAAATCCAGATAAAGGAAAGGCACTGTTAATTACAGAATCAACAAGAGGAGCATCAGTAGAAGTCAGATGCTTAACAGGACTTGAATCTCAGTGCCTTAGATGTCTAGCTCCCACTGAAATCAAATCTCAGGCACTGAAATTTGTTTAAGAACATGTGACAGGGTTCTTAATACAGACCTAGAACAATATAAGCCTTATACTATACCACAGCATTTTTAAATACCTGATTAAATGAACATTCTTTGACAACTTTAGCACAGAAAGATAAAGAATTAAACTTCATCTTTATCTTATATCATTTTCTACTCATACCTCAAGAGAAAGAATTAAATACACAGTTGAAAAAACTTTGATCTAGAACTGTTGCTATCTGCTTATATGAATGGAGAAGAGGAAATTTCAAAAGAAAAAGGAATAAAGGAAATTTCTGGTGCATTTCCCATTATACAAGAAACCAATGATCAAACACAAATAAACTGCTTGGCTGCAACACGTATGTCCATGTTCAGCCCTACCTTTACAGTGAACTGGAGAACTGGGGAAGTCATTCCTATTTCCTGCCCATGAACCATGTCCTAAAGTTCTCCTTAGCTTTCTCAGATACACACAGATTTTGTTTTACAGTGTACAGGCTCGGAAAAATTGGTCATATCTGCCTTAATGCATGGGTTAGCATTTCACCTTCAGCATGGAGTTGTATTTGTCTCCATATAACTGGAAGGTAAGGCTAATGCTGCAATAAAAGATGTCCAGATACAGCTGGGGTTTTTTGTTTCTCTCAACTAGACAAAAATTGAAGCAGCTCATAAAGAAAAGCTTATGGGGTTTTACATAGGCCTTGAGCTTCCCCTTCCACCATATGCTCCACCTTTCATATCAGCATGTTAATAAGTGCCCGGGATTGCTCATCAGTGTAATGGTCTCTTCAGATAGCTCAAAGATCTCTTGAGATAACTCAAAAGCAAAGGAACCATTTTACTGAATAAACTAACAATGTCCAAGACCTCCACTTTACAGGTATCACTGCACCATGTTAAGGCTCACATCTAACATATCAGGCTTTCTGTTCCCTTACTGCATAAACTATGATTTTTCTAATATTTGTACTAAAGACAATAATTAGAGTGGAAGAATATTTGAGCTGTGAGAATATTTATCTGTGTATCAGATTTTTTTAAAATTCAACACAATTGAGTAGTGATCAACAATAATAATATACTGGTCTCGATGAAGTAACTCGACAGCTTTCTGAAAGTAAATCAGCAGACACACAGAATCACCATCAATTCCAACTAGCAGTAGTCTGGTCATGTGTTTGTCCCATTATAAGTGGCACTCCATAAAGGATGCCGAGCTAAAGGTTTCAGCTTAATGACTGCACACATAACCTTGCAAATGTAGCACAGTACATAGAACAAAATGGTAACTTCTTCAGCCTGCAAATATGTTGGGGAGTGAGGGTAGTGCAAGATTTGAATAGCCATGATCTTTTCAACGCAGACTTTAACGTTAACTTTGTATTCCACTGCTAGTTTTACAGCACCAACAGTGCTATTCAGTGCTATTAAATTTATGGCTGATAATTCAGCACGAACAACTCACACATCCATTTGTTATGTTAGCCAATAGCAGAACAGGCAAGAAGGTGCACTTAAAACTTTACAGAATGGGAAATTGATTTCAAAGTCCCCTGATGTCATAAAACACCTTTACGTTCATTCCCAAGGGAAAAAGAAAAGGGCATTGCATGTGCCAAAAGCCTTAACTGACCTTGAGAACGCAAGATCCCAAACTGGTCCCAATAATCACAGCTACTGTTCCCTACACAATTACAGAAGCCTACAGCTTTTCCCCACACTTGGTCCTACAATGCAGTTATGGGCTGTAAACACAAATATCCATGATAAGTTGAAACCTGAACTTTTTAGACAAATAAGCAAAAAGCCCATAATATAAAGCGATATTACTACCACTAATATTGGTACTAGTCACATTACTTATGTTTAATAATTAACTTAAAGGTTTGAATTGTAATTTAGTTTTAATTGACACGAGCTTTAGGTTGGAAAAATGCTACTGAAATAAAGAAGTTAAAGCTTTGCTTATTTTCCTGTATTTATTACAGAAAGCGCTTGCACCATCTCAGGGCTGTTGGTGGATTTCAATGGCTGAGGCAACAGAGGTTTCTAAGGAGTCTAAGGTGAAATAGTGTAGGTTATAATCATATTCATCACATTCTCCCCACAGGGACAGTATCAAAAGTTCAGTATCTGCCCATGGGGTTTAAATGTGATTTGGAAAATGTTTGTGGGTTTTTTTTAGAAATTACATTTTCTTCAGTCTTCAGAACTTTCAGACTGTCTTATACAAGAACTTTCTTTTTATGAAGTTAACTACTGTTGTGAACTACAAGCCAATCAAGTCTACTACTACAAGCTAAAATAATCTGCAGCTGCCAGAAAACACATCCATCACAGCTACTGGTTTGTATTCTGATACCTGCATGATGGTTTGATATTTACTCTTCTGATCCATCAGCTGGTACAACATGCTGCACGGCACAAAGGCTATGTTCCACATTAAGACTTGTGGCAAACATAATTAATTGTATGTCTTTCACAAATCCATTTATTTGGCTTGACCCACTACGCATTAAGTTCAATCCAACATAGAGACATACAACAGAAAGATAGCTCAAAGAAGCATCATATTCAAGTAGGCAGAGCAATTATTCAGTATACAATCAGCTTGATGTATTTATATGACCTAGCTTAGACCTGTCTCTTCAGAAATGGAAGAATTATGGGAAATCTGGAAGGTAGTGCAATGTTTGAATAATCTATTTTTTAAAATAATGCAAAAAAATATGCTAGAATAAGGCTTCTATGTGTTAATCTAATTGGAAAGCTATACATGTTGCCCTTGTATTATGCCAGCAATATATTATTGCATAAGAGCTATTAACCATTACTGAAAGGCATTGTTTTCACAGTATACGTGCTGATGCAATGACCCAATCTTTCTCTGCTCAAGTCATAAAACTTTTAATCTTTTCGAACAAACCTGGTTTTAAATTACCTGAGCATAAAAACTTCAGGCGTGTCTTGTCTAGCTCTTCCCATATATCCATATTCATGCAACTACTTAGAGAAAAGAAAGATGAACAAATTTTTGTAAAACTTTAAAAGAAACATGACACCAGTCTGAAACCACCTATGATGAATCTCAGACCAAACATAACCTTTTATGAAATTTAGGAGTTTTCAAATTATAAAAGCACATTCTCTGCACCTAACATTATAGTTTATACCAGCAGTGCAAACATGTTATGCTTGTCAGAATCTAGTTCATGGTGTCAGAGACAATGGCAGCTCCTGATTTGGCTTGCAAGAGTGGGTGTCAGACATGATTTTGAAATATACAGGAACTTAAGAGCCAAATTCCTACTGATTTCATAATCTTCCTTGAAGCAAACAAAGATGACCAAGAAATATGAGCTCTACAAACACCTGAGGGAACAATTTAATGGTCTCCACAGACACATAGTAGGTGCAAGAGAAAGCAGAAGACTGGAAAACATTCAAGAGAGATGTTTAGATTAAAATATAGGTGTTTTGGAGAAACCAAGGCATTTTGGAAGACCAAGATTTAGAATCTAAGCAAAGAACACAGGTAAGAACAGAAATTACAGGGACACAGAAATACACTGTAAAGAATCAGCAGGATTAAAAAGGGTTCTAGGTAAGGCAAAGCACAAAGAAAGGGACAAGCCCCTTTTCTTTCAAATCTGAATGCTGGATGCAAGCACAACGAGAATATGGGAAATAAGGAAGCTAAATCAGGGAAATGAGTTTTCTCCCCAAGTACAAACTTACCTCTTCTCACCAGGTCAGGAATACTAAGGTTTCTGCAATCCCTTTCCTGTCCCACAAACTCATAGTGATTAGAAAAAGTCCAGCAAGAAAGCTGTGGGCTGGGCCGCAGCTGCTCTCACCACTGAGCAGCAAGGCAAATGAAGCCTCAGGCAGTCCAACTGCACTGACAGGAAACTAAATGGAAAGTGTTGTATTAATTACCGTGAAAGAGATAAGCTCAGGGAGTCAATGATGCCAGCAAGATCCTGTCATTCTCCAGTCCTAAGCAGTTAACTGTAGTTCATAGAGCTGAGTGCATCTGCTTTGTCTCATGCCAACTACCACTAGTAAATCTTTATGCAGACCTTTAATAAAGAAAACACAAGTAGAACATTTTACGTTTAAAATGAAAACCTAACTTAACACTTCAACAGCACTACTTTCAGCTGCAAAGTATTTCAAGAACCTTTCCCCTCCCCATGACAATCTTGAGAAGAAAAAACATTAGCTGAGCTAAAGCTCCTCTTAAAATCTGAACCATTTTTCTTAACACAAGACTATACACAAAAGAGTAATGAAACTACCAATAAAACATAAAGGCATTTGGTAATCTTTGGTGCTGGCTCACTCAAATTCATTGCTTGGATATAGCTCATAGTCTTATCAGTGACTTCAAGACCTGACAAATGGACACTGCCCTCAGACTCCGCCTGGCCTGGTTTTAGCTCTCCCGTTGTCCCAAGATGCACAGCAATGCCACCAGACACTCAGTTACTGACTGGCAGAGCTAGAGGCTCCTTAATAAACGGTAAACTCTGTAAAGGAGGAAAACCAAGAAATCAAACAATGAAGAAACATGTAAGAAAGGAAGGGCAGAAACTTCACAGTTGAATTCCTATTATCTGGAATTTAATAAAACATCAGTGAAATGGTGGTTAGAAAATCCATCTTAACAAAAAAACCCAAAGAAATTAAACAAAAACTGTAAATGCATGAACTATTTAAAGACTTCTATTATCAGAGTTTGCTGGTAACAGATCAAAGTTTATCTTCTGTACATTTCATGGAATAATCTTAAATTGAGGCAACAGGTTTTGCTTTCACAAACTAATTTTTTTCAGATACCAATATTTTTACTGAGCTTGAAGTTTTGTCTGGTAAGGCAGTTCTTCCGCTTTGACTATTCAAATTAACCCTGAACCTGGATCCAATGGGAATTTAAAATCCGTAAAATAAGTCAGATTTAAGCCTGAGTTTTGGTTTTCACAGTTTCAGTTGATATCAGTGGGAGCTGGGGTACTCTCATCCCCTCAAAGCTGTTCAAATATAGCTCTCAATGGAAGGTGAGGAGTATTTCCATCTTTTCTAAGTCCTTGACAAAGCATATAGCTCAAGGTGGCATGAGATTAAGCAAAGTACAACATTTAATATAT
This sequence comes from Mycteria americana, assembly GCF_035582795.1. Lineage (NCBI taxonomy): Eukaryota > Metazoa > Chordata > Aves > Ciconiiformes > Ciconiidae > Mycteria > Mycteria americana. The sequence continues at coordinate 95,642,597 of NC_134366.1, read as the reverse complement.
ACCAAAGTGAACATGGGAAGCCGCTTGTCAATATAAACAACAGATCATTTAATGCTACACCTCAGCCCAGTGTCCTAAAGTGCTCCTGTTTTCCAATCTGTGTGTCACAGGTTGCACACTCCCTGCCTGTTCAATCTTGTTGGCAATGCAATGGTATTAAAGAGGGGGCAGCAGAAGCTTTTGAGCAGATTTAAAAATGACCAAAGAGGTTTCCACAGAGGAGACTGACAGGACTCACACCGCAAACACATTAGAAACCAACTGTTGCCAAGGAAATACCAGCTAATAAATGTAATTCATATTGGATATGCTATCCAGATTTTTTACAGCAGTCAGAAGGAACCGTGAAGGGTTTACAGCTACTGTAAAATCTCCTTTGATGCTTACAACTACTGAAGAGGATGCTTGACATTTCATAACCCTTTGTGCTCTCCACAGTTTTCTGCAAGTACTTCTAGAGTTTACCATGTCCAAAGAACTGCCAACTGTCCTGACAGACTTCCAAGTAAAAAATTTGTGAATGCGTAAGAAATACCTGGGATTTTTATAGAACTATTTCTAAGGCAAGTTTTGGTTTGGTTTGGTTGTTTTGTTTTTGTTTTTGGTTTTTTTTGGTTTTTTTTTTGGGGGGGGGGGGGGGGGGAAGATGCAAGTAGTTAAGTATTTGCCCTTCCCATAGCTGAAATTTCAGCCTTAAAAAAAAAAAAAATAATCAACTTAAGAACTTCAGTATACTTTTATCTGTACTTACTATTCAGGTATCTTGAATTTTATTATGTAATTATATTTTTTCAAATTAATAACTCATTACTCTTCTCCCAGACTACAGATTGCCAGACATAGCACTATCTCAGTAATCTGAATACTTTTAATGACTTTTTTGAAGTGCATTCACCTGCCTGAAGTAACATAAAATAATCTTGTATCTTCAAGTTTTAAAATAAACTGAACACAAACTCAATATTCATATACATTATTGGCAGATTACCGAGTTCAGATAATGACCTCTATTCACTTTTCCAATAACCTCATGCAGTTATCTCTTTATTTACCTATATGCATTTTTCCATTCAAAGATTAAACATGCTTCAAGTTTTCTGATGATTGCATGAAAATATAGAACATTAATGCAGATACAACTATCTTCTGACATCCAGTTTTCTGAAAACAGATGACATCTCTCACTGGCTAAGCTCATGTCTTCAAAATACTAGTAAAAAATTTAATTTCTGGTTATATCAAAGTTTATCCTCAAACATATTAAGAAAACAACAGCTTCTGTATGACTTGCATTAGTTAGAAGATATCGTGATAATCTTCCATCATGCCAGGGAAAAAACCTTAAAGTTCTTATTTCTCCCTCATTTTGTACAATTACTGTCCATTCATTTTTTTAGGACTGAACATACCTTTTGAAAAAGTACAAAATTTATCTTGACAAAATTCAAAGAAATCTAACATGGAAGCTGATATTTAAACTTCACCTCTTCTGAAGATGCATCCATCGATTCTTCTGCAGTAAGGACATCAACAACTCTTCCAGTTGCTGTGCTTACATGACAACTTAACTCTAGCCAGCAAAATCACCTTGCTAAAATTGCTCTTCAGCAATAAAAATCCTTTGTTTCCCTGTACCAACATCAAAACAGAGACTTCTTGTTACGCAACAGATTTGAACACAGCTGGTAAATCATGATTTTGTTCGATGTCAACATGGTTTCACTCTTTCATGGGAAATCAACTACTAAAAATGTAGCTAAGCAGGCAAGTAGTTAGGGAATGCTTGAAATGGACTTTTTGCAAGTATATGCATGCATGACCTCAAATCATTGTTATTAAGGCAAAGGTTTCCTAAACTGCTCATTTTTCAAAAAAGCTATTTACCATAAGACTAAAACATGAGGTGATATACTGCATGAAAACTTCCGATTTTAGAAACACCTTCACACTTAGTGATTTCCCCTTTAAAGAAAAACAATCCAAGAACAGTAACTGCTTGAAAACCTTCCAACTACAGACTTTTATCAACAATTACAGGAAAATTATGACTCTGTAAACAAACCATCATTGCTTTTTCATGATGTGCTAACACTTCAATGAGAAAGTCTTTGTCAGGATGAGCAAATGACACAAAAATAGATATGCTACAAACAGATTTATATAGGAACCCTTCATAACAAGAGCAAGCACTACAGCATGCAGGAATTGAGCTGCAAGATTTACTTTCAAATTACAACATTCTTGGTATTATCCCATTCTTCTTTTCTTATCATTTAGCTTGATGTGACTAGCAATTTACTGTGCACTGAAATTCTGTTTGCTTTACAAAGTCATTTTGTTGCTACAAGAATTGCAACTTGAAATCTTAACATACTTTCCACAGCCACTTTTCCAATTTTACCTCAAATTCTTTCTTCTCTTTAGCATCTGGGTTTATTAATTTCCAAATAATGTCCATCTTCACCAAGTAACATCATAGTTTTGAGTATCATTCAACCACAGATTTTGAATTCCATTTGTGGAAAAGAATTGAGGACTGACTGTTGAAAGTTTTCAACAGTCATTAAAATTACATTAAATATGAAATACCTTATTCACCTTCTTCGTGTGAATGTAAGACGCAAACTTGTGTAAATAACAAAACAGGCACCCTAGTTCCATCTACTGACCAAGTATTCTCAAGTAAAATACATCACTCTCTCGTCTTAAAAAAGACTGGTTGGAAATTTGTTAATATTTCAAATCATTTTGAAGGTAAATAAAAAAAAGCTTTTCCATTAATTACCACAAATTATAATGTTTTTCAGTTGCAACACTGCAGTAGTTAAAGCTTTGTCAGGTTTTTAGTTTCTGTCATCCCAAAGCACATTAAGAAAATAAAGTATTTCAAAAGGGAAAGAAAAAATTCCACCTATTTAAGACATAGTAGACTACAATAAGGATATTAACATGGTACTGTACATGTTTTCACTGTGCTACAACTGTGCTTCGCTGACTTACGCATTGCGAGAGACTATAAAACACATCATAAAGGACTGCAATATTAAGAAGCTGATAATTATACTCCATATTTAAGTTTTTATATCAATTAGTTTACGCATAACATAAGATCAGGAAATGAAGACATCAAATAATCAAATGAAATCAAATTATGATAGAGAAAGAAGCCTTAGTGTTGCCTGAAGTGTTTACAGAGACAAAATGAACAAGTTTATCCTCTTCACCAACAGCACCATCAAAACCTGGGGGCTGGGTGAAGCAAGGAAAACCATGCCCAATGCTGGCAGAACCTTTTCCTGCACCCCTCACTCTTCATTTGGGTGAAGGAGACAGCAGAGTAGACAGCAGTTCCTCAGTGGGGAAACGCTGGGGCAAAGCCTCCCTAGGACAGAAGTTTCCATGTCACTTCCATACCACCATAACGCATGGACAGCGCTGATTCACTGAAAATATGGGGAACATAGGGGACACGAGGGGTAAGAGAAGTTTAAAGGAGTTGCTGCTTGGTCTTTTCCTCTGGTGGTAGAGAAATTGGTTTGTCATTGGTTAGGATCTTAATGCCAAGGCTGTCCTTCAGTACTGGTTACTGAGATGTGGGACTCCCAACTCGCAGGCCCTGCAGCAGAGGTTGCTTAATTATTCATATACAATGAGAGTGTTCTGTGCCCTAGCAGTAAGGGGCACAGACTTCAAATTCCCTCAGGCAGAGAAAGGATTACAGTCTAGGTAACTGGAGTATTTTCCACTGAAAAACAGAACACCTCTTTATATTTGATTTCAGCAAGGAAAAATACTTCAATTCAGTTAAATCCAGTTATATCCAATAGAAATCCAAATAGTGGTTAGGCCAAAAATTTGGAAAATTATGCAATGTAATAAAAAAGATCCGACATTTACATAAATGAGACGATTATTCCCATTGTATCAAATAGTACTCTCCCAAATAATATATTACCTGGACAAAAATAGCCATATAATACATGAGTTCTCCTTCTCAGCTTTTGTAAAACTAGCAGCGCCATCCACATATTTTAGAAATTAAAAGAACCCAGACAGAGAAGAATTATCTATATACAGCTTTGTATGGGATGTTGCATAGACACCTGTGCAATATTTATCAAAGCTCACTTACTTACAGAAAATACAGTTCCAGGGTCAAAGCTATTTGTAAATTAGGTCACAATTCAGTGAATAGCTTTAACTAAGTAAAAAAAAAAAAAAAAAAAACCAACAAAAACAAAAAACCCCCACAAACAGAAGTCAGCATGTTTTCCTTCAACATTTTCCTTCAAAAAGTTAAAATCCAAGAACATTTTGTTTGCAGGCAAGTTAAGTATTCTGCGCTATTTTCAGAATATCTACATTTTGTTCATTTTGCTATATAAAACCATTTTTGGTCTGCCATTTTCACGGCCTTTATAATACTTGGTGATCAAAGATTTAGAACTCATTGCATCAATGTAATTTCTCCCTATTGCATACCTGTAGCAAAGGGCAACATAAATACCTGTACCCTAAATTCACCTTTTAAAAATATCCTTCACAAGAGTATTTTCAGACACATATTGTCTTAATGACAATAAATATCATTAAGGACATTTGCAGGAAGCAAAACACATTGTATAATTTTTTTCTGGATCAGGTCCTAGCACAGTGTTAGCCTCCACACAGTGACTATGAACAAAACAGGAATATACAGGAAGAGGCAAAAGTTAAACACTTAACATGTATCATGAACAATTCTGCCTTTCACAGTCTTGCTACCATTCTCATAATTAAGGTAACAAATTAATTATTAAATAAATAATCAAGAAAAATAGTTGAAACCCATGTTAGACAAGCACCAGCTCAAACATCAGATTTACCAGGAACTGGTAGAAAGAGCAAATGCTGCAGAAGCAAAGACCGTGTGAGGGTGCCAGGAAGTCCAATCACTGTTTGTGTGGAGGAGCAGCATTGCAGTAAGCATTTGCATCTCTGTTGCTTAATCTTTATTAAGCTGATAGAACACCAATATGAAGCCTCTCATGTTACTACCCAGCAAGTTCCGAGTATATAAAGTAATGGCAGAAAATCCCAAGCCTATGCACTGAATAGGTAAAAGAGAAAACAGTTTATTGCAAAAGCAGAAAAAACATAGCATCTCATCTAAAATATAAAATAAATAATAGTGCAAACAAGAGTTTGTTGTGATAATTGCATTGGAATAATGGCTTCAGAGTCAAATATATTAACAGACAACTTATTTTGCAACGTTAAACAGTCAAATTATGGTCAGGGTTTCAAGCACAAAAGCCTCAACCTGTCTGGTTATTATGACAAAAACAGTAGGAAATGTACCTAAAAGTGTGAAAACATGGACAAACACACACACAAAGAAACAGATAAACAAAACAGAGTTTTGGAGTTCAAATCTTTTGCAGAACATGGTTTAGATGTAAGAAAAACTTACATCTTCCCCCGCCCCCGAGAGAACAGTAACACCCACATGGCTCAAACTAATGAAAAGCTTAAAATCTTACTCAAAGCAAACACAGGGCTGTGCCTTATCATTAGCTTTTGTTAAACCTGAGAAACTGATGGCTTGTAAAAACAACGCTGAAACACCAAGTCTCAATAAACAGAATAAACTTCCAAGCCCTCATTAACCAACCTGTGCTGACAGAGGTCAGTCTGGCAAGGAGCTCACAGGACAGATGAAAGTCCAGGGCCAGGAAGGAAGCAGACAAGGCAGATGCAGGCTGATAACGAACAGGTATCAGGACTGAGAACCAGAACCTACATTAGACAACACCAGGAGCTAGGTCACGAGGAGCAGACAACCGGAACATGGGAGCCCCCATGGAGCGCATCCACAGTCCAGAGCAGTGAGCACGAAGAAGCGGAAACCTCTTACCTACAGAATGGATAAAATAAAACTACCCGTCAGGCCCACAGCCCCACTTCCAGCCAGATGCAGGTCAGGATGGGCAACAGCTGATACTCCTGTGACTGCTGAGTCCCTGCCCCTGCCAGCACTAGTTGGTTATGAGAACTCTGAAGTTTCCTTCAACCATATGATTAGAAGCCTACTACATTATAAAAGATGACGCATATTCTGTCTGCCCAGGAAGTTCACTGACCAAATCATGACTTTTCACTGAAAATAGCTGAAGTGGACACGGAGGGCCTCTGTGCTTACTACAGTTGGCAGTCATACCCAACTTAATTATGCCAATGAAGTCTCTTCACGTACGGTTATAGGTAAAGACTAAAGAGTACAACAGGCTTCAGTCACAGTTCAGTCTTCCAACTCTTACTGAAATACAAGTTATAGTGGATAAAATAGTTTAAGTATGGACATTTAGCTAGAGAATTCTGTGACAGAAGTGTTACATCTGCCTTGTATTCAATTACTTTCAATATCTGAGTCCCCAATTTAGGAGACAGAATTGCATACGACAAGAAAATTATTATTTGGCTACCTTATCATTAACAATTTGCCTAGGAAGAGAGATCCATCTACATCTAGAAAGGCTTAGAAACAACAAACTGAACACGCTCCATAAGGATTATAGTGTAAAACATATGTTGCATGACAAATATTGTGACATGCAATACCGATCAGTAAAAGGCTAAGGACTGCTTTGCTGCTGTTTAATTGAATATCAATAAAAAGATAGTCTTCTAGATACAAGGTTTACTATTGATTTAAAAGTCCGCATCTCAATTACTGTTTCAATTTTCTTTCCAACAGGTTCAAATGTTACTAAGTGACCTCCACTAAGGTTCACATACAAAATGAGGGCTGCAACCCACTGAAAGAGGTTAGTTATTTCCTGTATTTTTATATTATCCATACTGAATGAATACTAATAAAGGAGACTGTGGAAGTTACATCAGGAGCCAGATAAGCAGAATAGCCAAAATGAGGCTTCTAAAGGATCTAAATGTATGTAAAAAATAGACATAGAATAAAGACCAGAGTAAAACCAGAGTTTTTGTTACAGTTTCACCAAATTCTGTCAGAGTAACTGGAGGAATCCAGCGTAGCTCAGTAGGATTCAGCATAACTGCATGTGATCATATAAATCCCCACCTGTTGTCTGCAACCTTGGTGTTGAGATCAGCTTCATTTTCCATAGGCCAAAGGACAAGGAACTGTTCAATCAGCTAAAAGCCAGCAAATGTAAGTATAGTAGGTCCAAACCGACTGCACTTCAGAGGGATTTATCACTAGGAAAGGCTAATTAATATCTTTACTCCCTCCATCTAGGTTTATTTTAGGAGATAGAAAGTTAGTTCTACTTTGTAAATCACAAAAACACTACCAACTATTAGTGGTGTGCCAATAGCAAGGAAAAAGCTCTGAGCTTCTCACCGTAATGTTTCATTGCTAGCGACCTCTGCAGTATGCACTTCAGAGAAGGCTGCACCTGCTCTTCATGTCTAGTAGTATTTCAATCCTTGTAACTAGGTCTCATGTTTGGATTTGGCCTGCTGGCATGCACTTACCCAGTTTGTTTCAGAAGCTACTGGGAGATAGTGATTAAAAGAACCTGATCCTTCCAAAAGAGGCAGAAGCCCATGAAAACTCCCCTGTGTGAGCATCCAGGTTCTCCTTGCTTGCTGGACATGCACTGATCTGGGGCTTTCAGCTGCTGTAGCTGTGGCTCTGCCAACACACAGATACAACTCGGACCTGTGGCAAAGGGACAAATGCCACCTCGTCAGTCTGTTTTGCAGATGGTCTCTGATCCTCGTATTCAGGAGAGCAAAACTGTTTAAGAAAGCACAGCATTAACATGAAGACCACTCACTAAAGCTTGTATATTCAACATTTCTTTCTTCCCTGTGTATTTTTGATGGACATCTGGTCTAGCAATATTCAGGATATTCAGATATGAAAATCAGATGATTTTCAGTCTCTGCTTCCCCCCCCACCTTCTTTAATTGAGGCAATTAGCAACTGCAGCCTGGAGTGTATTTTAAAGATTCATTTTGGTCAGGCATTAAGACAGTTCTTCGTAAACTTTGTTCTCTAGAAAATACCGTCTACTTTACTACATTTTGAGCCTGGTACCTTGAAAAAGATTTGCCGTAAGGGGCTTTTCTATCCAGGAATAAGGCTGCTTTAAAATACACTTTAACCTATTTGGTGAAGGCACTGACTTAAATTCTCCTATCGGTATCTTCTAAACTGAGAAATTGTATCTAATGTAGAAATAAAAACTGTACCAATTTAGCTAGAACTCCATAAATGTAGCACCTAGGAAGGAAGGGGGGGGGGGGGGGGGGGGCAGGCAAATGGCATATAGGGCCCTGCTGATATACAGGTAAAAGTCTGACCTCTATCTGGAGATCAACTAACAGAATTTGACCCAGAAATTGGAAGGCTAGTGAAAGCAGCAAAAACAATTTGAAAGAAGCAGAACAAGGATTAGAGTCTTTGCAGGTCCTGCAACTTACAGTTCCCCTATAATAACACATCAATCAATCATAAATAATCTATCAATCGTAAATAGATCATTCATGGAACATGCAAAGATTTTGAAACATTTGATTTTAAAATGAGATGGTATAAAGTTATTTTTAAAGAACAGATGCATTAATGCCGTAGTTTCTGAAATCATAGTGCCTTCAGTATTATGAAACATAAGAGCTGAAATCCGTTTCTGAAATCTTCAGTGCCTATTGGTACCATGTACCAATAACATGCCTGGCCCACAATATCGAATAAAATACATTTTTATTGAGACTGACTAGCATATGGTATAAATTCAGAGTGCTCTGTGCAGTAAACAAATTTAAAAGATAAGGACTGTAATCTATTCCAGTAGATTATCTAGCTAAACATGTTGAAAATTGGCATTTGCAATACAGATATTTGATCCTGGAAAATTAAAGTTCTGTTGTGCAATTGCTCAAAGGAAAAAAAAAAAACCAAAACAAAACAAAAACAAAACCAAAACCACAAACCAAACCCAGCTTTCTTTATGGCAAAGCTACAGTACAGATAGGCAGAGTTTTTACCAATTCCCTACGTTATTTTCACCCTTAATGAACAGGTCTCATTTTTCTTTTTAATACAAACTGCAGGACAAATGTTTGGGTGTTTTTTTTTTTTTCCAAATAGTTTTTATCAGCATAATCCATTAATACTAAAGCAATCTATGGAACAGATACTCTCTAATGCATATGGATATAATAAGACAGTGTAACAACTCCGTAATAAGGAAAACAATTTAAATTTCCTATCACTTTTCAATAAATATTTTGAAAGCAGGTAGCACATAGGCTTCTTGCTCCTCAGAAGCAGATTTAATCTTTTTCAATTCAGTTGGCCTTTTTGCACTGTTGATTCCCTTCTTGGCCCTATCTGAAAAAGTGTATCTATTTTTACCTGATCTTATGGCTCTTGCTGTACCGTCAATGTGGCATGACAGAAGTAGTGCAGGCTGAACATGCAAGCATTACTACGGCTGGATAACACTACCTAATTGATAGTAACTACTGTTCTCCCTAGCACCTTTTCCTATTTTATATAATTCTAGTGGTATGAATTACATGTATCAATGTATTGAAGCAAAGCAGTATTCTGCATAAGGCGATGTAGAGGAAAGTCCTTCCCCAGCCCCAAGACTGAAGGACTGTCACTAATCTTTCAACTAGGGGGAGGGAAAAAAAAAAAAGTGAAAACCAAACAAATAATTCATGTTGCTGTGTAGAAAACTGTCTCAAGCAGCCTTTTCTGTATACCCATTCTGAATTGCTTTTTTATTTGGCAAGACTGGTCTGATTTTGTGATCACTTTTCATGATTCAGTGATAAGAGACAGAAACCAGCAATGCTGTTTACTGCGTTATTCCTTGACTAACAAACTTTGACTATATTTACTTAACTGGTAAATAAGTGATTTGATTGCTATGGTGGAGGCAGTGTATTTGTTCATACATTGCTCAATATGCATTTTCCTGCATATGGTAGAGAAAGTATTTTGTCTTGGGTTTGTTCATATTTAGAGATGATGTCAAGTTGTTGCCTCTTATTTTAGAAAAATTAGTCAAAGCAACTAATCTAGTAAGATTCCACACGTGATTTCAGCAGACTGTTTTCCAAGCAGATGAACATAACATGCATCACTGCTGGTTTTGAGCTGGTTAAGCTGATCACTATCAAACAGCTTCTGAACCAGAAGCTCAAGACAGTACCTGTACTTAAAACTGATGGTTCTGTCAGGTAAAATGAGTTTGGGCTTGTCAGGACAGCAAGTTATAACAGCAAGAGCTGTTGACGAGTCACACCAACAGAAAACTTCTTCATTCAATTTTACATGCTGTTTTGATAAAGGATAAAGTTACTAAGGCCTAAGGAAAATAGTTATCTCAGTTCATCTCATTTGTACCCATGAACAAATATAGAAATAAAAGTGAGAAATTAGAACATGTAGGCTTACTGACATAGGCCATGACAGATCAATCTGATGACTTCATAAAAATCAAGTTTCATTTACGTTTAGTGAGGTGTCCTCAGGGAATTAAGACACAGACCATGCACAAATGTTTAAAAAAAAAAAATTTAAGGCAAGTAAAAACATAAGATACAAAAGTCACAATACCTATGCTGGATTGCAGCCAATTTATATTTAATACTCCCATTAATAACAGATTTAAGTTGTTCAAAGTTGTGAACTTCTTTGCCATAAAAAATGGAAATCATCAAAACAGAGAACCAGACTGACTCTCACACAAAAATAGACCAAGATGTAGTACATGACGCAAAGATGTATACTCCAATAGAAATAATAAGTTTTACTATGAAGTAGCACATATAAACAGCAACAGAAGGATCCAAATGCAGTTAAAAGCAGCAGCCATAAGACATCAAATGTAGTAACAGCTAATAAAAATGTAAGACTGAAGAAAACAAAACCAAGATCATGAACCTGACAGACACAACCACTGTAGGTGCTATGTTTTACAGTCGTAAGCGGTAACAAGGCACTAAATGGCATATGTGAGCATCTGACCTTTAGATCTCTGGCCCCATCAGTTGTGAAAGCGCACAGGTACTGCCACCCTCAAGAGCAGCCGTTTAAAAAATACATTCTTCCAGCTGTAGACACAGACATGCAGTTACAGTCTTAATCATTTTAATTGCAGCATTGCCACCAATTACTTTTGTGGTCTTGAACAAATTACCTCTTTGCTACAGTTTTTGCAGCTGTAAACGGTGAAGATAATACCAGCCAACCCTACAAAAGTGTTGCTAGATTTACTATTCAGTAGCAATTTGAAAATGAATACTGCTGTATAAACATTGCATTTTACTGCTGGGCTGAATGCAAACTAGTAACTAGCATTCTAACTGCTATCTTCTACATCTACTTTTTTTTTTTTTTAAACACATGCAAACAAGTTCCCTCAACATTAATAGAAACAACACGTGCTTACTGAAGGGAGAACAGACTTGTGTCTCTTTCTCCAACCTAGAAATCTCCATTCAGTAACATTCAGCTTAGTCTATTGCCAGAGTATTAGTATCACAAGATTATTCTTATATTTTCATTTTATCAATATATCGTGATATTTTTACTGACATATACAAGAAATTATGCTACTCTAAGGAGCAAAACTTGATTTTTGACATTCACCAAAAAGGCAAACAGACTGAGAGAGTCCTGCTACTCCAAAGCCTCCATACCAGACCCAGTATCAACCCCCTTGAACTAACTTTAAGCCATAGGTAATTACACCAAGTCTTGGTGGAAAACCAAGATGTTCCTAGTAGTGGTCCTGACAAATAGCATCTGTATCAGCAACAGGAATTTGAGAGAAAGCCTTCCCATCTCTACTGGTACAGGATCTTTGTGCTGCTGAGAGACTTTCTAAAGGGGAAGCTCCTCAGTTAAAGAGCCTTGCTCTTAAGTTTGTGCTGGAGAGGAAGGACTCTGGTGTTAGGTCTTCCCTCCAGTGAAGGGAAGTTTATGATTAGGCTGTACCAGAAACAAACAGCAGTGTAAAACAAAACACAAATGTTCTACTACTATTAGGCAGAGGGAAAATTGGAGTGAATTTATCCTCTGCTTTGCAGAGTTCCTAAATTGGGGGAAGAAATCAAATTCAGCAGCGCTAAAGCCTTCTTTATAAAAGCCTGCCGAAAACGTTGATGCTGTGTCCCATCATGCTAAGACAGCAAGCTTCAGGAAGTCTTCAGCACCCAGAGCCCGCTTGTTTCGGTGCCCTCCAAGACTATGAGCATTTCTTAGGCAGATCCTTGGCTGAGATAGCTAAAGCTAAAATTGAGCCTGCTTATGCTGAAACATAAGCTGGGAAGGCCTCACTAGGCCCATGGCCAAGACAAAACTGGAAAGTAAATGCGGTCGTTTGCACCAGCAGCTGAAAACCAAAGAACACATTCTGACGGATGAGGTTTGGGTGGAGCTGTTTATTTTGTGTGGGGGGTAGCGATCGGGGAGGAGGCGGCTGCTAACAACCATAAATGCAAAGTGAAGCTCAATACTTATCTGCTGTGGAGCTTGAGCTCCAGTACCCTTGGGTTCAGCGCTGTTCGGAGCACCCCAACAAGAAAGCTGCATCATTCACAACCCTGGTACATACAAGCTCAGACAGTAAATGGCCTGCATATCCAACACCAGGAGGGAACACTGTCTCACCACTGGAATAAAGCCACCCGCGGCCAATAAAACGTCCACTGTGTATTTTGCACAGAAATGGAAAGAGACTTGTATTGCCAACATAGATTCTCCAGGCATACCACAGAACAGAAGGATAAATGAATCATAAGAAACATCTAGTTTTATGCCTGTGGAAATGAAAATTTTACCAGAGTCAGATTAAAACAATACCAGAGAAAGAATCACTTGGATTAGTTATCCTGAAAGGGATTAAAGGTATGTTTCAACCTCTAATTTGTCTTTTGTCATTACACATATAAGAATCGCCCAAGCAGGCAAAAGTCCCCACTCCAATCATCTGATGTTCACAATCACCCAAAGTACAGACAAACATGAAGAAAACAGCTATAGACAAAGCCTCATGAAAGATCCAGCATCCAGGTTTCCTGGAAAGCACTTGACTACCTAATTTTCATGCAGTAGACAAATAACCCTGAGAAGAGTGCTGTTTGATCAGCATTTTTATTAGAATAAGCAAACATCCTAATCCAGATTGCATGTCCAGGAGAGTCACAAGAAGTGCTAACTTCTTCTAAGAAACTTAAACCATTCGTTAAGTCAGTCTGGATCTGACCTATATCATACTTCACATGCTCTGGTAAATAAGACCCAGCTGCTGAAGCCAGCAACTTTTTCATATTGGAAGCTGTTTCCTAATCTTTAATTTCTAAGGGTGATAAACAGTTTCCATTTTAAATCTGTAATGTTGTCACTCTAAAGGTATTTTTTTTGAGCGGGGGGCGAGGAGAGGAAAGGCTAAAGAAATTATCTGAAAGTACTATAGAATAAACACTTCAAGATGCTCACTAGTTGTATTAGCTCAGCCAATCATCTTCTCCCACCAACATACTCTTTATCAGAAGAATAACAGTACTTAACAATTTAAATGAAACCAGAAGGCAGCCTCTGATGATAGCGTTAGAAAATAAATTTATTTTAAAATGTCACACAACAGTGCTGCTTTGCTACTAGTCTTTCATTCCCTGGCTTTGCTTGACACATCAGGCTGACAACTGAAATTAAAAGTACCTCAATGGCAGGATACCCTACCATCCCTGTCACTAAGTAACATTTGTATTTTCACGTCATGACCATTACTTGTCCTGGTCCTGCTCAAAATCTTTTTAGAATTGCTTCAGTGTGAGAAAAACTTAATCGGTATTGATCACACCCACAAAGCTTATTTATGCATTGAGCATAAAGGTAGTCAGAGTATAAATTTGGCTTCTGTGTGTGCTAAAAAAAGGAAGAAGCAATAAAATACACATGAACACAGATGATGAGGGTCCCTGTAGACAATTTAGAAAATGGTACATTTGGACATACAAAGTCTTTTTATTTGTGTACACTCTGAAAAGCTTGAAAAAACAATGAGAAAGAGAGAAAAAGAAGTATACTTTCAAGAAGAGCTACATAACCTCAGGGCGGAAAAAAAGACAGCATCAAACCTTAGGGGCTAGAGTGATAGTGACAGAGAAGGCTCCTTAGGTTCTGGCTATATCCCACACCACTCACATTTTTCTCTCCCAGAACTTACACTGACCCTCAAGTTTCTATCATTCATTTTGTGTCCTCTCCTCACACTTCCATGTTCAATCAAGAAATCAAGACTCAAGAGAGTTTATGCAAGAGCTAGGCACATTTCTGCTCATCTGAACCAGAGTTCTGGCATGGACAGCTGCAGACATTACAGCATTAAGGAGTTTCACGGGGTCCGTCGGCTTTTTAGACATGCTTCAGTGGCAGCTGATCAGGTGTTCTGAAAATGTAAATTTCATGTTTAAGAAGTTCCTAAAAAAAGGCAATTAGACCCTTAAACCAGATCTATCATAGATTAACTAAAAAGCTAGAATTATTAGAATGCAATGGGAATGTACAAAAACATGTGGCTGCTCTCACATAGTGAAATATGAAGTCACATGCTTACCAGAAGAGACACAGAGGCTCATATATTTGTACACTGCAGAGGTTCAAGACTCAACAGTCCACGCAAGCAAAAACAGAAAGAAGAAAAAAAAAAAAACAAACTCCTCACTTTGATAAACTCAATTCCATTTAGCTAATGTCTTACGTAAGCCATTTTTAGTTCAGGGATTTTCAAATGATCATTTCAGACACATTAAAATTTTCCAATGGAAGGACACAACCACGGGTAGCAAATATAAACCTACTGATAGTAGATCTGCTTTTTAAATTACTTTTTGTGGATTCCTCAGAAGATACCCACAAACCTCAGGTTGAAAACCATTAATTTACTGCTTCTGACCTTGCAAAGACCTCTGCTCACCTCAAAACTTTATGCCACAAGCTTTATATGGGTCTTCAAAAACCTACTTTATTTTTAAAAACCACAACATATACAGTAAGCTGAAAAATATCCCTGTGCACTTACTGGTAAGCAGGTTTTACTTAATTTTTACCAATGCTTGCAGTTCACTGGATTGTATTACAGTAATTCTTCAAGGACTACACAGCAATTCGCAGGAAAAACATCAGTCCGACATTTCAACCAAAGCCTCTAACAGAAACCCCAACATTATACTAAGAAAAGAGAAATCAGCAAAAGTCCCACCTGAACAAATAACCCAAATCCAAAGAACTACTGAACGGATAAAAGGCCTGTATTCCTTTGCCAAGTGATGAAATATAATAAAAATGTGAAATTAAGTACTTAAAACTACTAAATAGTCAGAATTGTTGTAGACTGAGGCTATTTTTCAGTCTAAATACCATATGGGTGGATGTGTTTTTCTTTCATTTACTGGAAACAAAAGTCATGCTATGTCAGCATACAGACTGCTAAATAAATCAAGGAGGTTAGTTAAATACATGTTAAAATGTTAGAGAGAAAAAGGATGTTCCTTAACATATTTACTCTTCCTGCAAAGTTGCTGAAAAAAAAAAAGCCACTAGTTTACAGAAAAAAAACCTTGAAACTACAGAAAAGTATGAGGTGATCTATCAATAATTAATGTTCATTCAAGCATAATGGTATCAGACATGAACCCATTCCTGAGTGAATGCCCATCACAGCTCATTCTTAGTATGGATGCTCCTATCCAATGAGAAATACACACAGCTGACGTGCAAGTTTGTCAAACTGCTTTTGAAATAGTTCAAACTGCCATACTTGGGCCATAACATTCCCTTCTTCCTTTCCTCCCGTAGCTCAAAATCTAAGAGAGAAAAAAAATGCTACCTCTGCTTACTTCCCCTGTAGATCTTAGAATGGCATTACAGTGGTAAAAATTTTTAAAGAACACACCCATGAGAAAAGCAAAGTTCAAGTCATTCTTAAAAAATTTATGCAGAATTCAAGAGATCTCAATTGCCTCCCGAGCTGTGCCCTTCATTAAAGGTGAAAGACTTTCGCAAAGCCAGGGCTTTGGAACTTTTTTTGCACAGACCATACTCATTCAACTGGCTTGTGAAATGTGGTACTTTATTTTAAACTTGTTTCTATACCTTCTTACCTGGCTACAACTCATGAGTCAGAAATAAACAGCAGCTCAGCTCAGAGACAGAGGATTAACTTCCTTGGAGTAATATTAGATTAAGTGGAGCAATATTAGATTAAATGGCAGCATATAATCAGACCAGAGGATACGTCAAGAACTTCAACACACCCAGTAATACAGAAATGCCTAAAGGTCACAAAATATGTGCACGTTTCACATACAAATCTGGACAAGCTTGGCTGACATTGCTGTGTAGCTGTAGTGACTATGCAGTATACTGAGCAAGCTGCATATCAGATGGCTCTCTTGTAGCCATACCCCTCTCCTTCTCCCTAGAAAGCCAATTTATGCAAAATAGAAAACTATAAAATTAGAATTGTAGCACTCAGGTGCTGCATTGGTACAATTGATCTTGCATCACAAAGCCTGTGGGGACATAATGTGTCTCGAGAAAAGGGGGGGGGGGGGGGGGGGGAGGAGAGAGAGGAGAAAGAAAAAAAAAAAAGAAAAAAGCAGGAAAGCATTACTCATTCAGCAATGTAGCAACTTTTTGCTAAGATCTGGCAGGGCAAGGAAGGAATAAAACAAGTAACCCCCAAAAGGCAAGTGATTCTACTAGAAGACGTAAACAAAGATAAACTATATGTTTTTCTGTGTATCTGAATTACTTTGGTATTGAACAGCATATGCAGCTTGAAGGTTTCCTTCTTTTGGCTTCAGACCTACACTATAATTTGATTAAGCCAGTTCTCTAAGGCTTTCCTGGTTTTCAGAAAAAACAAATTTGTACTCTGAAGTAGCATATCAACGAAATCATAATACATTACTCTAGCAATTGGAAGTGTATCAACATAATAATCCATACAGTGATAACCAAAGTTACAGTTAAGTATTTAATCTTGTAAACTATCAAATGAACATAGCAAGTGATGGAAAAATTGAGGACAACATGACAAGAAAATGCTTTCCCAGTCCCCCTGTGTAAATTAGAGCAAGTTGCTTTCTATTTCACACTTCAGCCATGGAAAGAGGAAATACAGCACATTTCCTTATATAACAAGGAATTCTGAACCTTCAGAGCACTGTCTGTCTCAGTGATCCTAGTGTACGGCCCCAAAAGTAAATGGCCAGAGCAAGAAACAGCCCTCTGCTTTCTTAAAAGCATTCATAAATCTCTCCTTGCCTTGAGGACAGCACTTAGTGCTCCTAAAGCTGAGGCCATCACATCATTAATTCTATCTCGCCCTCCTCAACAAATATTTCTGGAGTGATAGGTGGTAACTAAGAAGTACACGCCCCAAAGCCTTTACCACAGGCAGAATTGAGAAATTCAGTTTTACCTTTTAACAGGCAAACAATAATGCAATAGACAAATTATATAGTCAAACACAGCAGAAAAAGTAAATATCCACTTAATTCCCTGCAAACTAACTCAGTAAAAGTAGGCAATAGAAACTTGGGTCAAAACACTGCACTCCAGATGAGTCACAGTTCACTTGATCAAAATCTTTTGCCTCCTATTCTCCTTTATAATCATTCAGGGAAGGACTTGGCTTAATTACCTAATTTCACCTCTGTATGGTATTTTTCCAATAGAAATAGTTTCAGATTTCCTTTGTTTGAGGTTCCAGTTTTACAGCCTTGTGATATTAATTAAATTCAACCATTTTAGCTAAGCCACTGTAGCCCTGTCCTGTCACTGTGTAATAATCATAACACTTAAATCGTGGGAGAAAGAGTTTAGTGTAGTTTTACAATGCACTGTTACACTGCAGTGAAAGGCTATAAAAGACTGCTTACCAGAAATCAGTGTTCTTCAATACATACAGTCTCCACGTTTACAGCTGTGCCTTGCCACGTGAGGTTGAAATCATCTCTCCTTTGCAGACTCCAGAGCAGATACATTTGCCCCTTTCTTCTCCTGCTTTGCATACATTATCAGGACAAAACCATTCTACTGCTCCATTTCAAATCAGTGTAGATTTGTATTTTAAATTCTCCTTCCTCCTCCCCTCCCACCAAAAATAAAAAGCCTGGGTACAGGTGTAACTGTAGACTACAAATCCCAAATAACATCTAACTTCTCTTCAAGTCAGATACTATAGTCCAGCAAATGGGCTTTCCCAATGCCTAATAAAACATCACAGGCTTTGTATTTACCTGAAATTGCAGAGTCTCAGCACTTCTCTTGGCCTGAGCTAATTTTAGTTGTGGTAACGACTGCCTAAAAGTCAGGTGACAATTCCCTAGCCTGTTTTATCTTCGTTCTATGGGCATCATATATGCAAGGGTCTGACAAAATTAGGTAGTCACTGCTTAACAAACAGTCTGTATGTTAACTGGGGCCAGGGGAGGCAAACTATGAACTTTGACTAATTGTTAATGGATAAAAACAGTAAAACTTTACCTGGGAACCAAAAGAAAGACCAAGCAAGCAGACTGTTACAAAATAGAAAAGTGCTGTAACCATGTTAGAAAAGGAGAATGTCACAGCAGTGACAGTACCCCACAGCAAACCAGCATCAGCAAAAAGACAGGGGAGAACATGCTTCACTTCCAAGGAAAAGCCATGAAGCAATGCCATGAGCTTCTGAGATCTCATCAATGGTACAGAAAAGTAAAGGGGAAAAGAAACCTCATTGAAAACCTCCCTTCCCATCTCACTATAAATTAAATGAGGTCTAATCAGATTTAACCAAGCTAGACAGACCAACTAGCTCTGGAATTAGAGACAGTCTTTCATGACAAATTCAAGTAAGCAAGTCTCACCCATACCTTATACAAGGTTTGAGCACACAGAAGTGGTGACACTTCACTGCCAAATAGGTGACTTTTGAAACCCTTCCTAAATCAGAGCAGTTCGGAAAAATCATGGTCATTTGCAAAGGCTTATACCAGTAAGTGTTCAGTAAGAGCACATTTCTGCAGTTTTGTCTTCACATAACAAGTCAAATAAAAATACATGAATATAATCAAGGGCCGCACTTGTGATAATGAATAAGCAACTTGTTGTATTTGTTTGTGTCATATTCAACTTTTAAAAGTACACATTCAAGGCTGAGGTATAAAACATTGGTATCACCATCATACTCAGTCTGCATCAGTTTGATGTATGCAGCATTATGCCTACTTGGCATACATAATGAAGACATTTGGGAACCACGGCTCATTTGAGAAGCCACTTGCACACCACTTCCAACACCAATAACAAATGCTATGTAGGCTCAGAAAGAATGCACGTATTAAGTTCGCCAATTTGAGCATTTTAACTTGCACATATACTCCTCTTAACAGCAGTGAACTGTGTTTTATCCCATTTTCCATATTAAAGTTTTCCGCTTCTATAAAACTTTCTTGTAATTTTTACTAACTACATTAAGCCATATAACTACACCTTTCACTAACCTTTGTGTGCTTTCAGATAACCAGTGTACTTCAGTTATTTTAGTGAATACGTATCTCCATATCCTGGGGCTCTATTCACATTAATCTTATCTTTAACAGGTGAAGTCAAAGCCAAAAATTTCAGTACAAAACCAAATTAGATGTTTAGGACTCTGTCTCTGGTGTAATTTCCAAGCTTTTTGTTTCAAATCCTCTAGAATGCTTCAAATCATAGGCCCACACAGTGTCTATTCCCTCTCCAGTAGTATGATCTGGGATCCAGCAAGGGAAAGGAAAACGACAAGCAATGATTCTGGCATTATATTCAAGTTCTTCTTCCAGCTTCTTCTCCAACTGTGGCATCTGTTGAGCAACAATAAAAAGCTTTCAGAAGCAGTAAAAACCAGAAGCATTCTCTTTAGAATCTAATTCAAGTGTTCAAGAGAAGTCCAAGGTTTGAGGAATTTTTGGAAAAAAATTTAGGAAAGTATTCATGACACATGTTTTGGCTTCAATGCATTAACAAAGAATATCTAAAAGTAGAAAATGGTTATTGTACCCTTATTGGTGAGATCAAGAAAATCATAACTCTAACTTCTAAAAATTCAATCAAAAAACGTAGGCAATCCCTTAGATAAAAAAATCAACAAATTAAGAAAAGACTTTGCATGTTCCAATTCATTATTCTCTTCAGTGGGATTCTTCTCTGTAGAGAATGAAAGTTCAGCCCCTTGAATTTATGCTATTTATGACACCCCGAGTCGCATGAACTATTATGTGATATTCAAAGGCTAACGCCTCTCATAATTTCCAGTCTAACTCCAAGACAGATCCTGGGACACTCAAAACATCATACAGCCAACAACCCAAAGCAAACATTCTGCTGCCACTGTATGGTAAAGTACTGGTATGTTAAATAGTACTGAAACTGAGCTTCGATGGCTCCAGCCTGTTAACATATGCATTTAAGTCCCTGCAGCAGTACTCTATGAAACAGCATATAGAATCACAGAATGGTTTGGGTTGGAAGGGACCTTTAAAGATCACCTAGTCCAACCCCCCCTGCAGTGAGCAGGAACACCTTTAAGGTTGCTTTGATCAGGTTGCTCAAAGCCCCGTCCAACCTGACCTTGAATGTTTCCAGGGATGGGGCAGCCACAACTTCTCTGAGCAACCTGTTCCAGTGTCTCACCACCCGCACTGTAAAAAAAATTCTTCCTCGTATCTAATCTAAAGCTACCCTCTTTCAGTTTAAAACCATTGCCCCTTGTCCTGTCACTACAGGCCCTACTAAAAAGTTTGTCCCCATCTTTCTTATAAGCCCCCTTTAAGTATTGAAAAGGTGCAAGAAGGTCTCCCCGCAGCCTTCTCTTCTCCAGGCTGAACAACCCCAACTCTCTCAGCCTTCCCTCACAGGAGAGGGGTTCCACCCCTCTGAGCATTTTTGTGGCCCTCCTCTGGACCTGCTCCAACAGGTCCATGTCTTTCCTGTGCTGAGGACTCCAGAGCTGGGACGCAGTACTCCAGGTGGGGTCTCACCAGAGCAGAGTAGAGGGGCAGAATCACCTCCCTCGACCTGCTGGCCACACTTCTTCTGATACAGCCCAGGATACGGCTGGCTTTCTGGGCTGCGAGCACACATTGCCAGCTCATGTCCAGCTTTTCATCCACCAGTACCCTCAAGTCCTTCTCCTCAGGGCTGCTCTCAATCCCTTCATCCCCCAGCCTGTATTGATACCAGGGTGCAGGGCCTTGCACTTGGCCTTGTTGAACCTCATGAGGTTCACATGGGCCCACTTCTCGAGCTTGATCAGGTCCCTCTGGATGGTATCCCATCCCTCAGGCACGTCAACTGCACCACTCAGCTTGGTGTCGTCTTCAAATTTGCTGAGGATGCACTAGATCCCACTGTCTATGTCGCTGATGAAGATACTAAACAGTACTGGTCCTAATACGGACTCCTGGGGGACACCACTCATGACTGATCTCTATCTGGATATTGAGCCACTGACCACTACCCTCTGGATGTGACCATCCAGCCAATTCCTTATCCACCAAATAGTCCACCCATCAAATCCATATCTCTTCAATTTAGAGAGAAGGATATTGTGGAGGACCGTGTCAAATACCACTATGCAACTCTCCTTGGTTGAAGGCCTACAGTCTAGCTTTCCTCCACTCGCAAAAATTGAACAGATATGAAAGTCAAGGGAAATATCACCACTCTTCCAGATCAGAGCAACACCCTGCCCAGTCAGATACCCTGCCTCCAATAAGTAGTTTGCAAATTCTGCTATGGATTAAGTGAGAAATGAATTAACACATCTAGACTTCAAAGACATTTCTTTCCCATCCCAGATAGTGATTATGTTCTGAAAAAAATGAAACTTGATAGATTTAGCCATTTTTGTCCTTTGGAAAAGTTTGATGTTATGCTTAAGCAGATCAGTGCACATCCATTTGGAATTCCTTTTATTCTTATATACCGTATCTATCTCAGGGAGTAATTATAACAGCAAGCTCTACAGGTTACTTCTATCACATGTAAAAATCTATTTACTTTGATATCATGACATAACATTTAGATGTTAAAAGGACAGTAACTATTTACAAATACAGCTCATTTGAAGTCATGGACTCAAAATATATTAAAAATTTCACAAAAAAAAGAAAAAAACACAACAGAACATTATTAGAAAACAAGACTGACTGAAGAAAATATTTCCAAAGGCTGCAGATAGCTTCTACTATCATGTACATGCAGGGTGTGCCTTTGATGTAACATCCTATTATAGCTACATTTAAGCTTACAATGGAATATTTTAGGAAAATTATAGTCATAGATCTAATATATCAAAGAGTTACCTCTGAATATTTTTAAGCATTCTATGCTCCAATTTCATCCATACAGCAAATGCTTTTAAACATTTTTGCTACCGCACCTTAAATAAACTAGAAAAATAAGCCCACTTTGGTATGTCAAACTGAGCTGAGACACCAGAAAAGGAAGGACTACGTTATTACGGAAATTACAAATATAGACATAGCCTAATTTTTAATGAGTAATTATGAAAATTAGTGACATCTCATGTCTATATTAGCACAAATCAGAAAACTTCACTAATAGTCCAGCCAAAAAGAATTGTATCCTTAAACCAAACAAACTAGTTTTTAAGCTAAATCTCTCAGTAACATTAGGTGTTATAATCATAGTGTATTTTATATCAAGCCAGGGTTGGGTTTCTTTGGTATGTCTACATAGATATACAGTCTAGTAAACCTTTTGTACAGGATATAATCAGTTAAAATACACAGAAGCTGCAAACTTCTGGTAAGAATTCTGTCATCCCACCCTGAACAAGTAATAGCCTCTCTGCAGTGACTCATAGATAAACACACCTTCCTCCAGACGCTTGCAAGAACAGAGAGGTCTTAGTCTTCCCTGAAGATCAATAAATCCAAGTTCTGTAAGCTAATCTTGGATATGAAATAAAAGCACTGTGTGACAGCATCAAATCAGACCAGTATTATTAAAAAAGCTAAAGAGATCTATTGCCCTCAGTAAAAAAAAGAGAAAATGCATTAAAGTTTCAAGAAAGTCAATTTAGTCATTCAGGAGGCTGAGCATTCACAACTTCTGAAGTAAATTTAAAGGGGATCATGAGCAAACAAATGCTCAGGAAACACAGTAGTTCATATGTTTGAATCTGTTACATTTATGACAGTATTTTTATTGGAAGAATTTAGCCTAGTATTTACTGAATTTCCTGAAGTTATTCTGAGCCCTATAGCTACTTTCTATCATAGCTGTTACTAATTTATCCCACTTTATACTATTACATTTAAAGTTAAGCCAGTATTTCTGCTAGGTTTACTCACATTTTCCCAGGGCATTTGTTTATTTCTAGTTTACTGAAATATCTTTCTTCACCTGCACTTTTCCCCTCAGTGCAATTGCAGAATTTCTGACTGCAAATTCAAATATTTATACTGCCCCCTCCCGGAACTCAAGCTAGAGAGCACATAACATCCAAACCTGGCAACATCTGTAGCACAAGTAACATCGCAGTTCTTACTAATACGCCACGCACAAAAGTGGGGGGGAAGAAAACATTTTCACTTCAGTTTCCAACATGAACTACAATTTGAATCTGAAGTAGGTATTTAATTCCAATGCTGTTAAAGAAAAAGCAGAGAATAAGGAAGCTTTATTATGCTTCTTGTTGCATCTTCCTGTCACTGCTACAGAAATATTATCAGTGTATGTTGTAGGGTATAGCATCACATAAAGCTCTTCACTCATTTCATCCCACATCTGCCTTAGCAGAAGAAGCAATACAGAAGCATTTATAGGATATTTTTGTTTCACTCCTTCATATGCGTTCAACCTATATAGAAGATTCTAATAAATCAAAACGTCAAGAATATTTAAATATTTAAGATTTTTTCCCTCTTTTCTAGTAAAAAGAGAAAAAGAAAACTAGATCAAGCCAAAAGCCGAAGTGAATGTAAAGTCTGACTGAATTTATCGAATATATCACTAAAGCAGCTCTATTTCTACACCAGTTTTGAAGAACGCATTTTCCCCAGGGACACAATGAACGTAGGCTACAAAGCCTTCCTAAAAGGCAAAGAATTTGTGGACTTGTGCTCTAGCAATTACACTTGAAGTATTTGTCCCCCTTGCTAAAGCCTCACAGTCTAATATGGGCAAGGGATTACTTCAATATACCAGCTGCTGGCCTATTTGAGGTGATCCAGTTTTTGAAGAACATAAGCAAAGTTCAATACCCTCTTCTAACAAGGTTCCCAAAAATCAGCTGTAGCCAATTTCCTACTCCATCCTCTCCCTGCAAACTCCTCATTTTTTCAGTATGAAAAACTGAAATTTTCAAGAACCAATCTATCACCTTCCCCCCAAGCAACTTGAGCACAGCAGTTTTCATTTTGGTTCTGAACTAATGGGCAGAAAATACTTCTCAAAAAAACATGTATATTTTCATAGCTCCAGCCTGCATACTGTCACAAGTTTTACCAGGTTTTATCATCAACATTAATAAGCAACAATGAAATATCAAAATATTAGTACTAACTACCTTTGATATCCTGTAGGTAGGTTCATTTTGCAGATGAATGTACTAACACTGAATGCTTTGGCATTAAAATAATAAAACAATGCAAAAATAGTAAACTTACCATTTGAGGTACCCCAAAAACAACAACATTTGTATAATGGGAAAAAGAAACCTAAAATAAAATTTGAGAACAAGCCTTAGTGAAAACAGCATTTATATTTGAAGAAGTTCTCACCATTCTTTTCCCCCAATCCCTCTAGCTGCACTCCTTTCAACAGGGATTTAGACCAAAAATAAGAAAGGAGATCCCATAACAGCTTTTCATCACACAAATTTCCACATAAAGACAACTTTATATTGTTGAACAGCAAAAAACTTCTACTGCCTGGCCAAGAATATGGCACCAATTCTAGCAGCACAGAAAGTATTAATTTAGAAAATACCTACATGATTTTACTCATGGCTAAGTTTTTCCACAACTCCTGTATATGTTAAAATGATGTATGTTTTAAGTTTGCCCCCATTTTTGTTAAACGTTAGCTAGCTATAAAAACTTGCCAGGCATTCCAGTGCCTGGGTTCTTCCTGTCAGTGCCATGAAGTTTTCCTATGGTCCTCTCTGAATAAAGATAAAAACAGTACATTCACACTTTTCCCAAAAATTCCTGGTATCCATTTTACCCATTACAAAATGCCATTCTTTAAAAACAAACAAACAAAACCAACAAACAAACAACAACAAAAAAAACCCCCACAACTTTGACAGGAATAGCAGGGGGGAGGCCCACGTAAATATGACCCAATAAAGCATGCCTCATTAAAGAAGCAACTGTGACTCAAATGATTGAAAATTGTGAAAAAAAAATCTCAGTCGCATGTAAGTTACCTTAAAGCAACACTCAAAACCAGGTAACACATTGCACAGCTAGAAAAGAGCACACATCTAATGAAATGTCAGATGATTGTGATCTTGCACATTAGGTGAATTAAGAGTCTTGTTACTGACTCCACAGAATCAGCTCTCAGTGAAGCCTGACATTACAGCACCCCACATCATTCATCAGGCACAAGCATGACACAGTATGCTCGAGGAGCCTGTACTGAAACAGGACAGCACTTCACCAAAGCACAAAACCAGCAGAGCAGTGTATTGTGCTGTGAGTCTAGTTTCTATGGGCTCGAGTACTTTTCTCAAAGCCCAATAAAGCACCTTGTGGCCAGTCAGCATTCTGGTTCTTTCAAGAAAGTATTTCTAAATTATGGAAGTCTCTCAAACCTCCCAGATTCATTCTTACATACTTCACCACCTACCTTCCATAAGTCTGAAATATAGAATTTCGTGTTCTGATGTACCCCATCTCTCCAGGCACGGTATCTGGAGTACCAGACTAGCCACGGATTTAATTCATAACCAACAGCTTTGAACCCCCTTTTTGCAGCTGCTATCACCTACAAGGAAGAAAATAAATCTTCACTTAGAAACAGAAAGTATATTCATCTAAACAGAAGCACATAGTTTTATTTATAATATAAATCAAAGGAATGCACTTTTGTTAAGTTGCCCAGGTTTTAATCCCCAACAGGTCAGTAGTATAGTGAACAAAAACTCAAACTACATTTTACTATTATGACTAGTCCATTGAACTTAATAGACATATTCAGATGAACAAAATGAACCATTTAAACATTCACAGGGCAAAGCTGTAAGCTTGTAGTACGTCTGTGATTTACATAAAAGTTTAATTTAACATATTCATGACACTGCCTTGGAATTAAAGAGTACCAAAATTGACCATGGAGAGAACAGTGAAATACACAAGCAGAAATGCTCAAAATTAGAGCACTTATTTGAAAAGCAGTGATGGGTAGGCACTTGAGAGACCCCTGAATCAGAGCCAAAATGACCTACCAATAGAAAGAGTATGAAAGTAATCTGTTGCCCTACATTTAAAAAAATGTAGGTCAAAAATGTAAATGTAGGTTAAAAAATTGTAAAAAACCCCACACATAAATCTCACAGTATAGCTTTCATCCAATGCTAAGCTTCATATATCATTTTAAAAGGCAAAAAGTAATCCAGATAACAAATAGATTTTCAAGGACATTCCTCTAAATTAGATGCTGAGATTTGGAATTGTTAAATTGTATTGCAAGCATCTTCAAACAAGATCAAAGCCTACTGATTTTTTAGAAAAAGAAAAAAAAAAAAGGAAAATACAAAAAGGCACCAGTTTCTAGAATTAAGGTTTAAGTCATAATTTAAAAGGTTACTGCCAAGTTTTAATCAGGAAAAGCCTGATGAACTGTGAATTACAGAACAGGCAAGGTGAAATCAGGAAGTAGTACACATTTCTTAACAGAACTTCTCAAACAGCATTACCTGGACAGTGTGTTTCACACTATTAAAATAACGCATTGTCCATCATGCACACAGCATTTGCAAATATACTAAAAGAATCTGACATTTTTACCATGCTTAGAAATAAAAATATGGTAATATTTATCCACCAATTACACCTGAGTAAGTGCTAAATATTTAAAAGCATCTTAACAGAAGCTCCTTTTTTCAGGACAGATATATTAAGGCAACACCAAGCTCTCAATTTTAGGCACCTGGCTCTCCAAGTAGTCTTCAGTCTCCATTTAGGCATATATATATATACACACATATATATATATGTAAAATCAGAATTAAACATGCAGTACCTAGTCAAATTACATGCCTCAGATGAGGGTCAACAACCAGAATGCTGAGCAGAGACGGCATCAGAAACTGCAGCTCTCTCGTACCTACGTGCTTTTCTGTTTCCTACTTGGGCACAATTCCTTCTAGGCCACCTTCACAGATTTGCATTTCCAAATTGAATTTTTCAGTGTGGACAAATGGTTGACTCATTCACATCAAACGTGGACATAGGTAGCATTCAAGAACTTACTTGTTTCTGTCAAAAACCCACTTAGCGCCACCCTGTTGCTAAAACTGACTTGAAGCAGATGGTTATGAAACAGTACACAAAATATCACAGCTACAAAAAGCCCACACCATTCTCCACTATACCCTCACCACCACATTTCACAAATTGGGGTTCAGACAATGTCCTGGAAGCACAGTACCACTTTGGCTTTGGTGATTCTCACCATTTCTGTTGGTAATTATTCTAGTTTCACCACATTGATCTTGAAGCTGGGCAGTCAGCACTGCACAAAGGTGTGAAAACCACAGTTCTAACAATACCAGAATTTTTATTTTTGTAATCCATCACTCATTTCTCATTCTCTTTGGTTCTTCTATCACCTTTGTAATACAAGCATAGAGCTGCAGCTTCAAAAGCACAGTGCTGTTTAATCTCACAGTCTCACGTGCTGCAGCTACAAACCTATGTGGAATCACAGCTCTTTTGCAATCACAGTACCAGTACTTCAATTGCATCTTTTCATGTGAATGCAGTGCAATTCCCTCCAGCCAACAGGATGAGGTTATCATTTTGTACACTACCTCGTCAAGCTGCAAGTGAGATCGGAGCAAAAAATATTGACTACTGACCTAAACCGAATGTAAACTTTCTCTCCTTTGAGCCTTTTCATAAGACTTAAACAAAAACACTGGATGCCAAAGACAAGACATTCATAAATACGAGAAAACAATAGCAGCCATGGCTAGAGCATTTGGCACTTTTTGAGAGTGGATATAAAAGGAAGGCTATGCCCATAACTTACAATACGCCCATCCCCGCTACCAACGTCAACTAGGGAGCCACTTCTGTTTTCTAACATTTTCAGCACATTCTGGATCTGAGTGGAAGTTGCAGGGACGAAGGGCAGGCACACTTTCCTCAGAGCTGGGGTCACAAAGGGGGTGACCACAGCATACAGTGCCACCAAGGTGCCACCGACACCAGCGGTGACCAGCAACCCCCAGCTTGTCCTTCTAGAGCTGCCCTCGCAACCCTCTTGCGGGCCTGCTGCACGGTTCTCTTTCACTAGCACCTTGGACATCACACCTAGAGACAAACATTAAAGAGTATTTTCTCCAACAGCTTTATTACGTGCTCACTGAAGACAAAGCAGCGTATTGTATCAAAGTGATAGAACACCAGGAAAAAAAACCTTATATCCCTTTAGCTGATTCCTAGACCCTAGGGAAATGTTACTATTTCCGCTTTTGAGAATCTGAAGTGCTAGATTAATTTTTCCAAGGCAGGAAAGCAGTTTCCATTTAGGCCCGTAGTTCTTCCCACCCGGCCGGGCAGCAGCGCGCCCCGAACAGCTGAAGAGCAGCACAGGCAGAGACCTCGCCGCCACAGACCGCCCGGGAGCCCGCGCTCGGGGAAACGTCCCTGAGCAGTTATTCCCTGTTACATGTTATAAAGTTCTTCCCTCCAGGAGGAACTCTTCTCCAGAGCACAACGCCCACATCTGCAAGGCCGCCTGCCAGC
Source organism: Mycteria americana (assembly GCF_035582795.1). NCBI lineage: Eukaryota > Metazoa > Chordata > Aves > Ciconiiformes > Ciconiidae > Mycteria > Mycteria americana. The sequence goes on along the minus strand of NC_134366.1, from coordinate 95,613,569 downwards.
CACCCGTTCCCGCCCAGCCCACCCAACCACCGCCTGTGAGCTCCCTCAGAAGCAACGAGCGGCCCTCCTCTGCCGGCAGTATTTATAGGGAAGGGCAATACCACTTCGCTAATGCGGGGGGGACCGAAACCTTTCTGAAGGCGCTTCGGAGAGGACTGGCGCGCACCCTTCCGCTGTGTGTCTGTCCCTGCTGGTTCCCGTCACCCGGTGCAGGCCGCTGCTGCCGCGCTTGGCGCCCGTATTCTACCTAATATAGTATCCTTCCCTTCCGCCTCCTCCCCCCAGCTGGGGGACGGGGCCGCGAGCGCCGCGCAACTCCCGCCGCGCCGGATGCTTCCAGAAAGGTCCGCTGGAGGCGCCATATAGGTCCCGCCCGCGAAATGTGTCGCGCGGCTGCCGGCTGCGCAGGCGCGGGGCCGTGCGCGGGCGAGCGTGCTGCGTCACGGCGCGGCGGGTGCTGCTGCGTTCGGCTCGTGCTTGCCCGGTGTGTGGGAGCAGCGGCAGCCATGTCGGCCATGGGGACTCTGGCGTTTGACGAGTATGGGCGCCCCTTCCTCATCCTCAAGGACCAGGAGCGCAAGACGCGCCTCATGGGGCTCGAGGCGCTCAAGGTGAGCGGGCGGCCGCCGGGGCCGCCGATCCGCCCGGGGCCCCTCGCTGGGCGGGCCGCGTCCCGCCATGCTGCCGTTAGGGGCAGGGAGCGGGCGCCGTTAGGCCTCGGCGGGAGGATGAAGCCTGTTGGGACGAGGTGGTCTTGCGTTTCTCTTCTGCCTCGTGTCAGGCGCAGGGCGCCTGAAGTCTGGACTAGGCCCGCGGGTGTGGGAGCGATGGAGGGAGAGAGAAGGCATCGCTCCCGGGGCTGGGAATCCACCACCGGCGGCATGGGGTCTGTGGGGTCTCTATGGCCTGAGTACGCTCCTGAATCGCGTAGCTTTGGGGTCGTCTCCCCTGTAGATGCGGCGCACCCCTCCTGGTGGCTCCTGGTTGCCGCGGGCAGGGAGGTTCCCTGCAGCCCCCGCCCTTAAGACCCCCACCCCACCCCTGTCTGAAGCTCGGTCGTTGTTCCCAAGAAAGGCTGTGGCTGAGCGAGTAGGCAGCCTTGTATGAATGCGTGTGATTTAAATACTGATGGAAGAGTGGAGCAAAATTTTATTGGTTTCTCCTTTTGGCGTTGCTTGCTTCTGTTGCTTCCCTGCTTTAAACCTCGGGGCTGTCATTTTAGCTGCTCTGCTTTTGCATGCTTTAGCAGTGCAAGTGCAAGCTGTGCAAGAAAAGGCACGGGAAATGTTTCTGGCATAAAAGCATTACACATATATATTGATTTTTTGTTTCCTGTCATAATTGGCTGTTGTCAGTTAAATTACAATATTTGCCTTAGCTTTTTTTTCTTGTGTTTTTCTTAGCTTAATATTATGATTTTGAGATGCATGATAATGATTTCACTTATTTCTCCTTTGTTTTATAGTCTCACATAATGGCAGCAAAGGCTGTAGCAAGTACTCTGAGAACATCCCTTGGGCCCAATGGTAATAATGAAATAATTTTAATGGTTCTTTCTCAGTAATCCTTTTTTGGGATTGTCTAGATTTTCCTTCATGCTTTGAAATTTTTTTTTTTTTTTTAGGCTTGGATAAAATGATGGTGGACAAAGATGGTGAGGTGACTGTGACAAATGATGGCGCTACCATCCTGAATATGATGGATGTGGATCACCAGATAGCCAAACTTATGGTGGAGCTGTCTAAATCTCAAGATGATGAGATTGGGGATGGAACTACTGGAGTCGTTGGTGAGAAAAGATTTTAAATTTAACTTAGCTTTTCCAGCTTTAAACTCAAGCTTCTTCAGCTATTTTAATAAATTTTGTGTGAAGTAACAGTAGGTTTTCTGTAGCACGTTTTTAGAGTATTTACTGCTTTAGTATTCTTGTCATTTCTTGTATTAGAAGCCTTTTAATCAGAAAGACACTTTTGTGTCTTTTGTAAGTATGGTTACCTTTTAAATCAGTGTTGAGAGTCCTCTTCATACTTTCAAGATTTTTCTGCATAATTTTCTTACATAATTTTCTACCTGTCCCACCTTGGTGCCCATGCTTCTTTTTGGTCTAACATAATGCAGTTTTCTTTCTAAGCATAGCAAGTAGGGGGTTGTTTAGGGTTATTTTGTCATTTAAGAAACCTTAAAATGTTAAAATATTACAGAAAAAAATCAGAAGGTGTACTTTTTAATCTTTTTATAATGTATTAAAAATGATACTTCAGTCTGTGGAAAAGTAAACATTATTTTTAAATTTTGTTTTATAGTTCTGGCTGGAGCATTATTGGAACAGGCTGAGCAATTACTAGATCGTGGTATTCACCCTATCAGAATAGCAGACGGTTATGAGCAGGCAGCCCGCGTTGCTATTGAGCATCTAGACAAAATCAGTGACAGCTTTCCAGTTGATCCACAGAACATTGAACCTCTGATCCAGACAGCAAAGACAACGCTAGGTTCTAAAGTGTAAGTCACAAAAACTTTGGAAGAATATTTAAGTTTCCCTTAAAAACACTTGGAGTTGAAAGGAGAAGTCCTGGTGTTTTGATAGGTTATTAAATTGTTTGTGTTATTGGAGTGGCTGCTGAAGGCTCTTTTATGTTTGATTTTGGCTAATTTCTCAATGGACTCATGTCTCAGGAGAAGAAACTGTGAATCCTTTTTCTTTAAAGGGTCAATTCCATGAGGTTAAACAGCTGCAAAATCAATGTCATTCTTACCTGTTAGTTCCAGATTTCTGCATCATAGCAAATTCCAAGAGTAATGCAAACCTTTTAAAAATAATTATATGTTATATTTCAAAGGTTTGGTTTCTTGTTGTTTTTCTTCCTAAAAAAATTTTTGTAGGATAGTTCCATAAGTGCATTTTGTGTTATAGGTTCTGTGTGTAGTATATAAATTCAGACATTGCTTCAGACAAAGGCTTCCTTTGCAGAGCTGTCTTAACAGTTGTTTCTGTGACTTGAATGTTTCTTAGTAGTTAATTCTTCTCACTTGTTTCAAACCTGTATCTTGAGACTGTTCACAAAGACTACTTAGACAAACCATATTGCGTGTTCTGCTTTCTGCCTTATTTAGCATCTTTATTCCTGTGAACAAACAAGCAGGACCCCCTCTTTTAATGGAGTGTACAAAAGTTGTTAGCTCTAGTGATACTTTTTTTCTCTTTGAGATTGACAGAATCACTTTTTTCTTCCATATTGTGGAAATGCAATGCAACTTCATTGTATTTTTTTTTTTAAACCTAGAGTTAACCGTTGTCACAGGCAAATGGCAGAAATTGCTGTAAATGCTGTACTGACAGTAGCAGATATGGAACGTAAAGATGTTGATTTTGAGCTGATCAAAGTACAAGGCAAAGTGGGAGGGAGACTGGAAGATACACAGCTGGTTAAAGGAGTGATTGTGGATAAAGATTTCAGTCATCCACAGATGCCTAAAGTAAGTGATGTCCCTGTGTGCGTGTCTCATCTGTAATGGCTTAAATAAGATTGTCTAGCCCACTTCAAATGCTGTCCTAGCATTTCTTAAGTATTTAAACAGCGTTGTGGTTTGGCTTGTTTTTTCACCCATATATCAACAGAGGAAGGGGAGAGGAGCATTAAATTCTTCATGTTGGAAGAGACCAAGTTAGAATTTACAAAAATCTTGACAAACTGAGAAGTGATGGGGAGGGGTATTACTGTACAACTAAGTGGGGACAGGTGTAGAGTTCTATGTTAAAGCAGAAATAATTATCCATAGCGTGTAATATGCTTAAGATGCTTAATGCAACTCAGTATCAAGAAATGTTTCTTAAGCTTTATGAGTTGCCATGTTGTCCTCTTTGGAACACCTCAGAAGGTGTCCTTTTATTATATTTGGTGTAGGTAAGGTCTCCAAGTCGTTGTGCAGCGTACTTAAAGAAAGATTGAGGCAACTTAAAATTTCTACTATTCTAAAATAGTTTTCTAGTAGGTGATGCTGCTTATCCTATAAAAAGGAAGACTGGTGGAAAATACCAGTCATGTAGTACATAAAAGGTGGCTATGAAGATGAGTATGTAGTATTCTCAGTGGTCTCGGTGGATAGGGCAAATAATGGTTTCATTGATGCTTTTTCTGTTGTTTTTTTTTTTAAACATTAAACTGAAAAAGACATCCCTGGTAAAGATTGTTAAGAGCTTAAACAGTGTCTTGATGCTGTGGAATTTGTTCTAAGTGGGTTATAGAGACTTCTGATGGAATTACTTGGGTCTATAGTTAGTTTCACTTTAGAATAAGTCAAATGACCTTCAAGTTTCCTCCTATCCCTGTGTTTTTCAAGATACCGCTGTATGTTTTGCAAACATAAGAAAGAGATGTAACTGAGGTCAAAACTCAACTTTTTTTTTTTTTTTAATTGTACAGGAGCTTAAAGATGCTAAAATTGCAATCCTTACTTGTCCGTTCGAACCACCTAAGCCTAAAACCAAGCATAAGCTTGATGTCACATCTGTGGAAGATTACAAGGCACTGCAGAAATATGAAAAGGAGAAGTTCGAAGAGATGGTGAAACAGGTAGTCTTGAAGATTATTTCTCTGTTTTCTACATTTTTCATAACCTTTACACAAAACAGCATAGTGCATTGATTTATTTCCAGAAATGAGCTAATAATCCTGGTAGGAGGAAACATACAAGCAATTGTAAGGCTATGAATACAAGTTAAGTTTATGTAAGAAAGAGATACCACTCTGGTTTGAAATTTATTTTGATCTGTATGTATGCCAGATGGTTCTTTCTCAGATGTGTGTTTTGAGAAAATTAGGAGAATTAAAACCATGAAGAGATTGTTTTTCATTCCTGTGTTAGTTCTGATCAGAGGATTGATGATGTTTGTTGCTTTCAGATAAAAGACACTGGTGCAAACCTTGCTATTTGCCAGTGGGGTTTTGATGATGAGGCAAATCACTTGCTGCTCCAGAATGAGCTGCCTGCTGTTCGTTGGGTTGGTGGACCTGAAATAGAAGTAAGTAAAATCTTCTAAAACTGGGCTTTGTACCAGTTCTCAAACGTTCGTTAGGTAATATGCTGTACCAATTAAAAGTTCAGGCTTTCTGGGTAGAACTGTGTAATCATGTGGATGGGTAGGCATTGGAGAAAAATCATTGGGGATCTGTAGGAAGAACTTACAATGAATGGGATTATGGTTTATAATTGGAGTGTATGCATATTGTTAAAAGTTTTATGTGGCTATGGGTGTTTCTGCTTTAGTCTCGCTGTTTGCAGAAACAAGGCATTGCCTGAAATACTTAAAAGTGATGGGAAGATAACCTTTTGGAGTAGGCATTTGACAGATTCTCTTCCACTAGTTTTATGTTATGAAAAACATAATGGAAAAGTCTTCTCAAAATAACTGATGGTTGTTTAACTTCAGTTAATCGCCATTGCAACTGGAGGACGCATTGTTCCTCGCTTCTGTGAACTCACAGCAGAGAAACTGGGTGTTGCGGGTATTGTCCGAGAGATCTCCTTTGGAACAACGAAGGACAGAATGCTTGTCATTGAACAGTGTCAGAATTCCAGAGCTGTGACCATTTTCATTAGAGGAGGAAATAAAATGGTGAGATGCTTACTTTGTTATGAAGGTTTGATACATAAGTTGCAAAATGTGTAGTTTCTTTCAAAAGTGTATTAACTCTTCCTGGTTTTGTCTAAATTTTCCTTGCAGTACGGACAAAGAGAAGGGGGGAGGGTTGTAGGCAGTTGTGATGATGAGTTAGACATAATTTGTTAGATTCACATCCTTTGTTTTTGAATGGAAACTTTGTTTTCTATTAGACCATATAGTTCATAAATATAGAGATAATTTTACCTATAGATGCTCTTAATTTGTTTTTTTCTCATGGGAGAGTCACTTTTATGAGTAAAGACATACTACCATTTTTGAAAGGTTTGGTTTTATTATAGACCTAGGTATGTCACTTCTGATTTAGTCCAGTTAAAAAAATAAAATAAAAAAACCCAACTAAACCCCACCCTCCCCCAGAATGAGACCTTTTTAAAGGCTTATGTACTTAACCTGGTTCTTGGTTGTACTGTTAGTGTTAAATTATATTTAGCATAGGTCAAGTCCTACTTTGAGTGAAAAACCTTAGGAAGAAAAGAACATAACCCCTAGTCTGAAGAGTTCTTTAAGAAAGCAAAATTACTGCTTTAAAGGTTAGCGTAACTTGTTAAATCCTTCTACATCTGTTGAAGTTCGGAGTTGACACAAATTGCAGTCTGAAAATAATGTTGGCATTTAAATTTAAGTGTTTTGTGTCTTGGTGTTGTGGTTTAACCCCAGCCGGCAACTAAGCCCCACACAGCGTTTGCTCACTCCCCGCCTGGTGGGATGGGGGAGAGAATTGGAAGGGTAAAAGTGAGAAAACTCATGGGTTGGGATAAAGACAGGTTAATAGGGAAAGCAAAAGCTGTGCGTGCAAGCAAAGCAAAACAAGGAATTCATTCACTACTTCCCATGGGCAGGCAGGTGTTCAGCCATCCCCAGGAAAGCAGGGCTCCATCGAGCGTAATGGTTACTTGGGAAGACAAACGCCATCACTCCGAACATTCCCTCCCCCCCCCCCCCCCCCCCCCTTCCTTCTTCCCCAGCTGTATATGCTGAGCATGACACCGTATGGTATGGGATATCCCTTTGGTCAGCTGGGGTCAGCTGTCCCAGCGATGTCCCCTCCCAGCTTCTTGTGCACCCCCAGCCTACTCGCTGGTGGGGTGGGGTGAGGAGCAGAAAAGGCCTTGACTCTGTGTAAGCACTGCTCAACAGTAACTAAAACATCCCTGTGTTATCAACACTGTTTCCAGCACAAATCCAAAACATAGCCCCATACTAGCTACTCCGAAGAAAATGAAATCTATCCCAGCCAAAGCCAGCATACTTGGAAATACGCAAGATTGAAAATCTTATCGTGTAAGTTTTTGTCATTTCAATTTATAGAATTAACAAATAACATTGAAAAGGTGTGTATTTTTTATTCCTTCTCTGCCACTGGATGTCTAAGACTTTATTTTGAAATAGTATAGCATAGCAGCAGTAGAGCTGCATTAGAGCCATGAAAAGATCCTACAGTTTATTTGCAGTTTCCATTTCTGTATTAGGAAATGTATCTTCATAGACTTCAGTTGCGTATATTGTAAAATATATGCTATTTTATAATTCCAGATTATTGAAGAAGCAAAGCGATCTCTTCATGATGCATTGTGCGTAATCCGGAATCTTGTTCGTGATAATCGTATTGTATATGGTGGTGGTGCAGCTGAAATTTCTTGTGCCTTGGCAGTCAGTGAAGCAGCAGATAAGGTAAGAAAGGAACAGTTACAACTTTCTTTAATTTATGAAGGGAAAATAAGGATTAAGTCTGTCTTAAGAGATTAAAAAAAAAACTTCAAAGAGCTTCCAGAAAGTGCCTATTACAGAACTTCCTGACATTTGCTGATAACCAATGTTAAAAGTTTTCTTTCCCTTCTCTGTAAAAAGTCATTACCAATACCTTTTTCCTTTTATGATAAGAGCAGTTTAAAATGGTTTTAATTTGCAAGTAGTTGTCATCCAAACATGTTCGTTCAGTTATTGAGATGCATATTCCCAAGAAAATGTGCGTATTGTGTATGTATTTTGTAGCTAGTGTCAAAATCTGCTTTTGCTAACGTTGGAGTTGATAGCTGTATGAATTTAAATTTCTTTTCCCCTAGTGCCCATCTTTGGAACAGTATGCTATGAGAGCTTTTGCGGATGCCCTGGAGGCAATTCCCATGGCACTTTCGGAGAACAGTGGTATGAATCCAATACAGACCATGACCGAAGTGCGGGCTAGACAAGTGAAAGAAAATAATCCTGCCCTTGGCATTGATTGTTTGCAGAAAGGAACAAATGGTAAGAACTGCAGTGTGGAGGAGGAGCATAACAGGTTTTTCTTTCTCAGAAAATCATAATGTTTACAATTTTGCCTCTCAGCCCCTCCTCCTCCCCCCCTTTTTTTTTAACCTGTGGTTCACTTCAGTTATGAACTCTTGCCCCTTGCCATAATAAATGGGGATGCAGGTGGAGAGATACATGCATGTCTACCAGGTAGAAAATGTATAATTGCCTGAAAACCTTTATTTGGTGGCAGGATTAGTTGAAGATGTTGGCTGACCTTGTGGTATAGGAATAAAAGCTGCTCGCTATGAGGCAAGAGCAGGCTGTGTTTTAAATACTGCAGTTTTAGTGATCCAGTTGACACTACAGCCCTACAGTTGTTTTGAGAAATAGCTTGTGAAGAAGTAAACAAAAGGTTGGAAATGTGTTTAGGTTGTGTTGTTCACACCGGTACAGATGCATATATAGACCTGTAACAAGCATGTGAAGACTAAGAAGCCAATGTATGAAAACTTATTTTCATCTGGACACTTTTCACACTCTTATTCTGTTGCTTTTTTCAGAAAAGAAGGCGGTAAATTTTGGAACACAATGTGTAAGACATTGTGTTTATGTAAATTCATAACCCTTCTTTGATTAGGTGTTTCTGCTTTATGGCATTTGAGCTTTCACTTCTTTAGTGGTTGCTCAGCCATTAGGATGCTTCTAACATTTGTATACAGAAACTGTACTCTTCAAAAAATAATGCAGAAAGGGGAAAAGCTACAATTGGGGAACACTTAGTTGGGAAAAGAGTTTGGATCTTAATGTTCCAAGATTTTTGGTAAGAACTCAGACATAAAACTCTAGTTTGTACAAATTGTTTGTCAACTACAGTGGCCAAGAGTAGTAATTTTAAAACATTCTTTAAAATGACATGGAAATTACTATCTCAGGTTAAATGTTATATCTACATTTGAGGAGGGTCTCTAATTCTTCTGTGTCTTTTTGGCAGATATGAAGCAGCAGCATGTTATAGAAACCTTGATTGGTAAGAAACAGCAGATTTCTCTGGCGACTCAGGTTGTTAGAATGATTCTGAAGATTGATGATATCCGTAGGCCTGGAGAATCTGAAGAGTGAAGGCTGAAAAGCAAGAAACATTAAGGGGGCCACAGCAGTAGCGAAGACGGTAGTATTCTGATGCTTCATCTTCAGCTATTTATTTTGGACACTTTTTGTTTCAGATACTGTAATGGCTAATTGTTGGAAATAAAACACAGTTTAGCACCGGTCGTTTCAAGACTTCTTTCAGAAGTATCGTTGCATCTTTTCTTAGACAGGTGTGAATATTCATAGAAAACACTTCTTGAATGTATAGGAGAGAGAACCACTGCTAACACAGTAGTAACATTCTATGGGTCCTTTTCCATTGCTCCTGCAGCTAACTCCATTAGCTGTTTGTGAGCAAAGCCCACAGATTCTCATTTTAAGAGGTCTGTGACTCTTCAGTGAAGCAAGCAGAAAATTATTGTAGGCTCCAGTAATTCTCGTATGTTAAATTTATCAAGTATGAAGTTTCAATCTGAAGATTTAAAGGACCTGTATTTCATGCTTCCAGTTGCTTCCATTTTTTCTTTTGCGGTACCCTTTCAGTGTGTTCCTGATTTATGTGCAAGGAGGAGTTTTTTCAGGGGTATACACATTCAGCCAAGTGGGTTTTTTTTCCAAGACTTGTCTATACTACCACAATTGAGTGCACTTACTTTGTAAGTCCCAAGTATGATCTTCAAACGGTAGAGTAAAATTTACTAGTAAGGTGCCTCGCTTGTGAAATTATTAGCAAGAAACAAGTGGTAGACCAGAACTCATGTACATGTCTTTTGCAGATTTCAAAAGATAGGGAAGTGTTGAAAATATCAACATCACTTGGGTTACATTTCATGTGCATAGTTGTTTTTTTTTTTTTTTTAAGTTTCAGAGCATAGTAGTGCAGAGGAAACTTTCATTTTTACTGACCACTGTTAGCTAGCAGGTCTTGTTCTAATTATTTGCTGTGATTATACATCACTTGAGTCAAACAAGGTCCTTTGAGTGGTGATAGAAGAAGAAGGGCAGAAATAACAAGTTTGACTTTTATGGTGGGAGAGTTCCAGGACTGGTTATAATAACTTGTATTCCCAGAGCTCTTTGAGGAAGAATCCTGCAAAGCTTTATTTTCAGTGTTCATTTTCATTGTTATTCTTGTGCCTTTTCCCAAATTAGCTTCATTTACATGCAGTTCTGTGGACAGCAACACTTAATCAGTTTTACTGCTGCTGAAGCCTGGCATTCTGAATCGATTCATGGTTATAACTGATTCTAAAATCCCATAAATACATTGGCTCACGTAGAGCCATCTCTTACTTTGTTCAGTAACACAAAAAGAAAATGGGTGTAGCTAGAACTTAAAAAGGAGTAATTTAATTGTACTAATGTACCCCTCCCACCTGATAGTGGTTGTATATGTGATAGAAAGGAAGTGAGAAAACAGTTACATTTCATAGTTTTTTCCCTTCAACTGCTGTCCCCTGTCATGGTTTAACCCCAGCTGCTAGGTAAGCCCTACACAGCCGCTTGCTCACTCCCCCCCAGGGGGACAGGGGAGAGAATTGGAAGGGTAAAAGTGAGAAAACTCGTGGGTTGAGATAAAGACAGGTTAATAGGGAAAGCAAAAGCCGCACACGCAAGCAAAGCAAAGCAAGGAATTCATTCACTGCTTCCCATGGGCAGGCAGGTGTTCAGCCATCCCCAGGAAAGCAGGGCTCCATCACGTGTAATGGTTACTTGGGAAGACAAACGCCATCACTCTGAACATTTCCCCCCTCCTCCTTTCCCCCAGCCTTTTATTGCTGAGCAGGGTGTTACAGGGCATGGGCTATCGCTTTGGTTAGTTCAGGTCATCTGCCTCGTTGTGCCCCCTCCCAACCTCCTGCGCACCCCCAGCCGACTTGTTGGGGGCGGGGACAGCGAGAAGCAGAGGCGGCCTTCATGCTGTGCAAGCACTGTTCTGCAAGAGCTAAAACATGAGTTTGTTTTCAGCATTGTTTTGGTCACAAATCTGAAGCAGGGCACCACAGCAGCCAATATGAAGAAAATTAACTCCGTCCCAGCCAGGGCCAGTACGCCTGTCCTGTCCACATCAGTGAATCCCATTACCAAATTGTTTCAAAGCCTCACTTATCAACTCTTCTTCTGTTACATTTTCTTTCGGCATGGCTTAGAAATCGTGACTCCTTCAAAACGAGAAATGCCAAGAAGAAACAGGCAGTACTGCACACCGCTTCCACTGCTCTGCTTTTGGATGTCCTGAGCAGGAGATGTGGAGGAGGCAGAGGAGGGAGGGCTCTGTGCGGGCAACGCTGCAGCTGGAGGGAAGAAAAGCTGTGGTTGTGCTCTGCAGATGGTACGTGGGGGTGGTTCACAGCAGCTTGGAGCTCACAGTCACTAACGTTGGACAGAACTTCAGCGTGACGTGCTAGTGGTTTCTAAGGATGTGTGAGCTGAGACCTGGCCAGAAGTAGGTGGTGGTGTGTTGGTTTGGGTTTTTTTTTTTTCTTCCAAGGGCAGGTTTTGACTGTAAGCTGCTGCCTAATTCAGAAGCCTCTAGGAACACGGGACAATTTATTTTAAAAATTGTGAAATCATGTGGTTTTGCTGATCTGACTTATGGAAATAAACAGTTTGTGCTCTGTATATAAATATTTTTTAACATTCAACCACATCTTAGTATGGAAAGTCTGAAGCTTGGTGATGGAACTTCGATAAAATTGTAAGAAAAATGAGTCTTTTTTTTAGAAGCTTGTACTTCTCTTCAACATAACAAATGTATAGTGTTAGCATTGTCAGTAATTGTTGCATAGAGGGAACTGGAGGACAAACGACTTTGATCACAGCATGCAACACGCAACTGAAAGTATTAAACCAAATTAATGAAACCAGCGCAGCTCAAACTGGTACACTTCCACAGCAGGAGTCACAGAATTTGTGCTTTGACAGAACAGTGGGAATACCAGCATGGTGATTTTGTGCTGTGGTCTGCCTCTGGTCAAGTAAAACAGAGCAAATGTATCTGAATAATGATACGGTTGTGGGAGACAAACGCTGATATTCACATTAGTCATGGTGTGTTTGTAACCCTCAGGAAATAAAAGCCTTGCCTGGGCGCGTGTTTGGGGCTGAGGGCCACAGGCCCCACGGTCCCCAAGTATTGCTCCGTTACCCTCGGGAAAATGCGAGGTTCGCCACTGGAGGGCAACCCACGCGTCTCACTGCCGAAGCAGACGGCATCCAGATTTTTTAACAGCAGGCTGAAGGAGCCCGGCAGGTCTTTCCCAGCATCGCTGACATGGCACACGTATGTCATCAGCAAGACCTGAATCTTTCCAAATTCCCCTCAAGGGCTCAGTTACTTGTACCCTCTTAAATCCAAGTTTTCACATCTTCCTAGGACCCTTACCCTGGCCCTGCCTCTTTGTCCGGCTAGTTCTAGTTCCCCTGTTACCAGCCGGCTTTTCCCAGCCTCGTTTCTTAGTCTCTCCTGTTGCGTTCTGGGGCCTGGGCTCCTTTCCTTCTCCGATCTCTCGCATCTCCACGCTGACACAGCACTCGTCTCTGCAGGCGGACGAGGCGAGGCTGGCAGGAGCAGAGCAGGCAGATTCCTCTCCGTCCCTCCGGGTCACAGCCGGCCCGCAGCAGCCGCGGGGTGCCGTGCACGCAGGGCTGGGCTTCTGGCTTTGGGTGCGCTGCAGTGATTCAGAGAAATCAGGTCTGAGTGGATTTTTTTCAGGAATAGGGTTAAGCAGAGCTGTGAAACAACATTCTTGTTTCTCTACAAACTGACACTTCTTAATACAAACTTATTTTTTCCTTTGCTTAGGAAAAAAAACCTGTTGTTTTGATAATTTCTGACTGTGTTCTGCATGGGGAAAGATGCCTCATAATGTGAGCAGTTGCTGTCTGAATGACGCGATCTGACAAGCTTACAGGCAACCACAGATAAGGTCTTAAGTGGAGCAAGTCAAGCAGTCTTGCTAACGTGCGGGTCTGCTAGCTCTCTTTGTAATATCGAGACACCTGGATATTCGGATACCTAGACCCAGACCTACCTAAACTAAGCTGACTGGCTCCAGAACCTGCCCGGGCTGTCTGTCTTTATGCTAAGGCTGTACAGAAAAGAAGGCACCATGGGAGCTGCTCTCCTCTGTGGCAGAATGGCATGACCGTCCCTTGCACAGTTAAAAATTACTGTTATATTGGCTGTGGGGGTGGCCATTACACCCCCCGGACTCTTACCATCATCCAAGGAGGGATGATTCAGTTGTGAGGTTTGGGTCTGGGAGATCAGCCTTGTTTGTCCTCCCTGCATGGAAGTACCTCTCCATTTCACATCTTGGAGGGTTTCCCAGGAACTCTCTGCCAGGGAACATTTCTCACCATGTTAAAGAGCCAATTAAATGGACTGACAGTGTTTGCTTTGTGAACAACTCATCTCCCTGATACAAGAGAGACAGTTTGCTAAACTGAAATGCCTAGGGGGTAAAGCTTTAGTACATTCTCTGTAAGACATGGACCCTGAGATACCTGCCTGGTGTACATGCACTAGAATCCGCATCCTCGTGAGATTCTTCCCTGAGCTACTTGGGACCAGTAATTGTGTTATGGTGAGGCTCCTGCCCTGCAGTGCTGAACGGCAGCAGCATGGGCACTGAGAGAAAAGGGTCTCTGCCAGCTCTCTGGTGTCTGGGTGCTCACTGAACATGGGACACTGCTGTCAGGGCCCTGAGTGCGCTCCCCTTGCTCCCCCCGCAGGGGTTTGGCTACTTGTGCTCAAGGCCAGCTCTGGCATGGCACGCCTCTGTCACCTTGAATCAGACTGCTGGGAAAAACGCTGGCAGTGAGAAAGAGCTGGGAGAAGCTCTCCCACTTTTGCTCCAGAGCTGAATTCAAGCTCATGCCCATGCCCTTCCTCCTTGCCTGAGCTATGTTTCAGCTATGCCTGTGCCTTGCTGATACTGATACTGGTCTGACTTCCTTCCTGGCTTGTCCTTAGCCTTGCCTTGTCAAGTTGGACTTGCCTGGTGATCTTGACTCTTCACTGACCCTGGTCACTGTGGCTGGACCTGCTCTGCTTTTCTTTCTTGGGTACAGTGATGTCAAGGAGCTCTGGAGGAGAACAGTGGCCAGAAATTGTCTGGAAGGAGCACCTCAGAAGGCCATTGGAGTCCTTACTCTTTGGGATGGGCAGTGGGAAGACAGCTCTCCTGCAGTGTACGAGCAAGAAGGGCTGTGCAAGCAAAGGTGGAGTGAGCAAAAGAAAGCTGGGGAACCTCAAGGAAATCAGCACAATCTGATCACTTGCTTGCAGTGAATGGTAGGCACTTGGGACTTCAGCAGGGAAAGAAGAATAAAATATTGGGAAAACAGATGTCAGTGTGGGTAATGTTATCAAGGATTGCTGAAGGCATCAGCTCTGTGGGATGGGGTACTACCATAAGCCCTCTTTCCCTCTCAGAAAAGTCAAGCAGCTGAGTAACACAGAATTATAAGTGCTCAGTGTGGATTCTAACTCTTTTTCTGTTTGCAGTAGGGCCCATAATGGGATACAGTGTTTTCTGCCAACAGAAAAAAATCGCGACTGCATCAGCTTCATCTTCAAAGTGTCCCAATGCAGTGACTAAAGAGAGAGCAGCAACGAGGAACTTCAAAATGCTAGGAATGAACTAAGATGCTGGACTTGGTTACCCATCTGTACTGTGGTCATATCTCAGGGATTCCCATTCTACTTGGCTGGAGCTTCACTTCTTCTCTGCCTCCATCAAAATCAAGGGAGATTTCTTTCTTCTTTCTCTGCACCAACTGCCTGTGCTGCCAAGGACCATATATTCCCTTCCCTGAACTCCAATGTTGTCCTGGTTTCAGCTGAGATAGAGTTGATTTTCTTTATAGTGGCTGGTGTGGGGCTGTGTTTTGGATTTGTGCTGAAAACAGCATAGATAATACAGAGATGGTTTAGTTGTTGTTGCAGTAGTCAAGGACTTTTCAGCTTCCCATGCTCTGCCAGGTGCAGGAGAAGCTGGGAGGGGGCACAGCCAGGACAGTTGATCCAAACTGGCCCAAGGGCTATTCCATACCATATGGCGTCATGCTCAGTATATAGAGCTGAGGAAGAAGAAGGAAGGGGGGGACGTTTGGAGTGATGGCGTTTGTCTGCCCAAGTAACCGTTACGCGTGATGGAGCCCTGCTTTCCTGGGGATGGCTGAACACCTGCCTGCCCATGGGAAGGAGTGAATTAATTCCTTGCTTTGCTTTGCTTGTGTGCGCGGCTTTTGCTTTACCTGTTAACCTGTCTTTATCTCAACCCCCGAGTTTTCTCACTTTTACTCTTCTGATTCTCTCCCCCATCCCACCGGCGGGGAGTGAGCGAGCGGCTGGGTGGGGCTGAGTTGCCGACTGGGGCTAAACCAAGACAAATGTGTAGTTTGGTTCTCAAATCCATGGGTGAAAAAAGCTATCAAGCTATAAATTTACAGTTTCCATCTATCTGCAGGCTCGTCTTAAGTCAAAATCTGCTGAAAGCTGGAAAGTGTCTTTGAGGAATTATCACGATATAGTTGCCCTGTTTTATCTTTACTTTTTTAAAAGACAGGACATTGGATTATATTAGACCTTTGGTCTGATGTGGTACAGGCATTCTTATTATCTCAGTACAACTACGTTGAGGCAAGCTTTTCAAACTTTGTGTAATGGATAAAACTAGCTGATTTAAAGAACAAGGAATAACTGGCTAACACTGGTGAACTTGCAGATTGTTTCTGATTCTTGTAAGGCAATTGTCAAAATTATGTAGCTGCCTAAGACTTTTAAAGAGGCCTTTAAATGTACCTCTTTTCCTATAACATAGTCCAAAGTTACAGGAAGAGTACATTCTTCCCATACCCTAATTTCTGGCAGAAAACACATAAAATTATGTTATATTTGGGTCAATATTGTACCCCTTCAATAAGCAAAAAAACTTTAACTCATTAAAATTTACAGAGATGCCACTGAAGCGGCATTGCTTTCCCTCTTTACATCTTTTTATTAGTTGGATATTAAATGGACAGTCTTGAAAAGGTTTTCTTGAATTCACATTTAATTTGAAATGGTTTGGTTTTAAAAGAAAAATAAATATAGCCCAAATATTTAAAAGTCTGGTTTGAATTGAAAGGTTTTGTGATTTCTGATACAGTATAGTGCCTTTTTACACATGCAAAGAAAAACATCTGTTTCTCTAAAACTCGTAACTAACCAAGTTGATTCCTCAAAAATGGGGTGTATTTTTTCACTCCAGATCAGGAGGGAGTGGTTTCCCTGCTGGCACAAGCAGAGCCCATGTACACAGGGGACTATCTAGTGTCACCTCAGCTGCTCTGATCTCAGGGCATCAGGGCCTCAGACTGTCTCGGTTTCAAGAAGCTGCTTTGATTTATGTGCCTTATGGCACCTAGTTCTCAGAGTATCATAAAAAAACTGTCCAACATTAAAATTGCTGAGTTCCTGCTCTCTAGCTGGACTGTCTCGTGGTGAACTTCTCTGCCAGCTGCTCATATTCATCACTCACTGACCGTTCCCATCACCCAGCTCGCAAGTGAAAAGCCCTCTGCAATCTCCTGACCTTTCTCCCACGCGTACACCACGGACTCCTTTGCTGCCTGCTGCCAGGTGTGTGTCCCCGTAACCCACTGGCAGCAACTCATGGTCCTCACACTCAGCTGGGTTTTCCAGTGAACATAACGCTTCTCCAAGGACCCTTGAACCATCTCTTATTGTGCTCACCCCAGGTGGTCGTCAATTCTCCCTGCTCTCTGCTGCTGTTTGAACTTGAGTCTTGGTCTGAGCTGACATTAGCTGGTTTTCTGTTTTTCACATCCAGCTACTGTGCTGGCTGGCATTTTGCAAGTGCCTTGACTAGACGGTTAGATATGAGGTCTTCTCATTAACACGTCTCTTGTAATTGGAAGAAGGCCAAAGGCTGGGAAAGGCAAGTTTCCAGCACTGCTTTTGATTTAAGGGCAGCAATAATAGTTAAGGTTAAGTGAGTGCGAGTGCTAGTGACTGGGAATGAGCTCAGAGGGACAGAAGGTGATGTGTGGCGAGCGCTGGGGAAGCAGGAGTGACTGAAATGACTGAAAACCCACTTAGGAAAGATCCTTTGCTGAGCAATTTCAGCACAAATTTGCAACATCCTCTTAATACTTCTTGCACTGCCTAGCTTTTCAGCTATGTTGACTCACTCCCTAAGAAAAGCTACTGCTACAAATCCCATGGGAGCTCCATTTCTGACTGCTCAGGATCTGGGTCAGGCTCTCTTTCTTGCTCCTTCATGCTGGGACCATGCAAGTGCCCAGGAGATGGACAGATCAGCACAGCCTTGCCTTCTCTTCCTTGACAAAGAAAGTTTGCAGCAATTTCTTCTCTTTTGCTAATAGAAAAAGTATGTACCCTCCAGCTCCTGCTTGTTTAGGAAGAGCAGAGAACATAAGCAGAGATGTGCCTTTTCCAAAACTGAGCACTGAGTATTATTGCTTTTGAGTAGAAGTGCAGAAGCTAACAGGGCCAACAAAGTTCAGTGGATGTTTAGCAGTGATTTCATTTCTTGGCTGAAACTAAGCATGGGAGAAGACGAAACTCAGTTCTGGAGGGAGCAGTTTAGAGCTGGTGGAAAACAGGTCATGTTACTAAGTCCCAGGCAAATCTGGATTCCTGAGGCAGGGGTTAGTGGGTATGGGTGTTTGAATCCTTGGCACACTCCCAGCACTGGAAGCTTCAGCTATCGCAGCACAGCAGTGCGAGCATCCAAGGGACTGGGATGTGGTAATGAGAATCCCCGTAGTGAAACAGTCCCTTTACGGTATCGCAAAAACCAGATCCCACTTTGCTTCAAGAGATTGCTCTGTGGATGAGGCAGAGTGGGGACAGGACCTTTGCACACCAGCGATAGTGCAGTGTGGGATTATAAGCCTTACCTCCAAGCCTGAGCTGTAGGCGCCGCTCCAGGTCATTAAAGGAAGACGGGCTAGCTCCTATGAAGGTTTAAGTAGCACCACAGATGAGATAGCAGAAGTCTTGTCAAGCACACAGAGGAGGTAATTCAGCAGCTCTGGTGTCCTGATTGTCCAAATCAGAGACCTGGTCCTGTTGGCTTCTGGTCTATGTGCCGGGATTTCTGTGGAAGGCAGGACCTGAGTGACCAGTAGCAGTGCACGCCCAGGCTGTGCTCCGTTGTGGAGCAGGGATACAGAAAGGGTGTGAAGGAAATCGTTTACACGTATCCCAGTTTACACACTGCCAAAGTTTACTAGCCCCTAATCCAGGCATGTTGAATTTATCTTGTGTACAGTGTACTCACTGACAGAAAATGTGTACGTTTATCCTCTCTGCTTACTAACATAACTGAATCTCGTGGCGAAGCTGCAGGCCTGAAAAAGTGGGTTTGAGAAGGCTATAAAGCCCTTTCTCAGGAACTATTCATAGCTGTTCCCTAATCATTAGCCTACTCAACAGCACTATAAGGAAAGAAAATGTGGGGATGTGAAGAAAATCCAACTGATTCCTCAGCTCTGAGACCGAGAAATCTGTCTCAAGACAGGTATTGGCTGATTTTCTGTTCTTAAATGCTGCTTTTCAGCCCCAGGACACAGGCAAGAAATTATCTTCTTTAGTGACTGCCCAGACATGACTGGTGTGTTAGTGCTTGCCTGACAAGCTATACTGAAGGGTGAATTTTAGTCTTTTAATCTAAGCAATAGGTGTCTACATAAGCTCTTCCCTTGTCTGCAGGCTGACAGGTAGTAGCCCTTGGTTCCCAATTGCAACAAAATGATCTGACAATGAATTTGTGAGCAGATTTATCACTGAAGTAAATACATGTTTGAATCACAATGACAATGAAGCTAAGGCTTAATGAGGGAGATTTGCAAAGCAACAGCTTTGTGAATGAGCATGGAAATTTTTGCCAGCATCCCATGAGACCATGGAATAAAGGGAAGAGCCAGAAAAGGGAGCTGAACACTATCCATCCTAAAGCGAGCCTGCCTTGCAAATGGTCTGGTTTTGCTCTTGGTAAGGAAAGGTTCCTCACCTCTAGCAAAGGGTTTCCCATTTCTCTTTCTTTTTCTTTACCATCATCTGATTAGGATTACCTATGGGGAAATAGCGATTTCCCCATGCCATTGTCCTCAGACCTTAAGAACAAGCTGAAAGTTTAGAAGCAGGGATGTGAAACCCAACCTAATCCAACCTGAGAATTGGTCCTGACCTGCTACTCTCCCCTGCATAATTCTAACACGTGGATGCTACCCAGCCATCCTCCGCTAGCAAGCCAAAAACAATCCCAAGAGCCACTGAAGAACAACAAAATCTCTATCAGAGCTTGGCAAAATAAGTAGCTGTGCCAAAAACCAGGAACACAGGAAACAGGACCTGGGTCTATACAGGCATTATTGCCCCTGCTTTCCCCACCATTAGGAATTTAGAGCCTATATGGATTGTGGTGAGGTACGCGTTTAACATTGCTGATGTAAGATCCAAACTGCATGACTATAGCAATGTCTGTTTTAATCAAGACAAGAGAAATGAATCATTAAGTGACCCAGAAAGGAACTACTAGAGCTGTTCAGAGGAAATTGTTTTGACTAAAAAGAGAGGTATTGGTTTTGGTGCCTTTCTTTCATTAGGACTGCAACTCCAGCAACAGAAATACCCCAAATATTTTGCTTCTGTGGAAATACTGTGTGGAGTTGTGCAGATAGATATCTTTGTTAGACTTCATGAATTATCGGCCAACCAGCCCAGCAAAAATGATTGCACCTACAGCAAAATGCTAATGTATTTGAATGAGGCCAACTTAAACTTTCATGTCATTCTTTCTACAGTGATTTGGTCTGTGGCAAGAGATATGGAATTAAAGTTGCAAGTATGAAACTCAGGTTTGTCCTAGAGTTGTAACTGTTGTGTAGCTGGGTGGCAAGGCTCTGTCTGTATCCACGCCTAGCATACTTAAACCATCAATTCCTCTGGTGGTCCAGGAACTCCTCGGATATTTAGCTGCATAGATGAGGCAATGGACTGATCTGAGGCAGTGGACCGACTTGAGACCAAGCAATGACTGAACTCCTAGCCACCTTCACAATTAAGTGTGGAGATCCCGCCAAGCAGCTCCTGCTGTGCCGAGACCAACTGATAATGCTTCAGTGCCTAGATTAACATCCTGGGTGGAGAATATGGCCATCCCAGAGACTTCCAGGGGGGTTCTGATATAGCACTGATCAAACTGTACGTAAGTCCTACTTAGGGACTAAGGAATTGTCTTCCAGAGCTGTGAGACTCATTACAGCCCTTCATGGGAAGAGACTAATGCCAGGTCTCTTACAAATGAGCTCTGAGGAAGGCTACAGTCTGCTGCTGGACTGAGGTGGTGAAACACAGAAAGCCCTATTGAAATTCTTCATATGTTGGCTGAAATCACATAGTAGTGAAAGCAAACAAGACATACTGGTTCTGACCTCTGGAGGCAGTAGGGCGTTGGCACACACAACAGGAAAGCAATGGTGACCGCAATGCGGGCAAAGCAAGGAGTCCAGTGAATTGTAAACTGAAGACAAGGTAGAAGGAAGTCAAGGCTTTTGGTTCAAAGAATGCAGTCCCAAACTGAAGTCCAAGGGGTGGGAGCTAATGCTAAGAAGGGAAGGGGCGGAAAGGAAAATGAGAAGTCGGGGTCAGGACTTCCAATTCTTTTCCTAACTCTGGGAGAGCAGTGATATGTCTGCTGGTTAAGGAGACCTGAAGTCAGGATTACTGAATACTGTTCCCAGCTCCTGCCTGCTGGGTGACCTGAGTTACAGCTCAGGACTTTGCTCTGTGTCGAAATTTCTCATCAGTGAGGTTTCCACCCATTGAACCAAACTGATTCTTGGTGGTGGGTAGCCAGTTACCTTCCCCTCTTGAGGTCCCATCATTCCTTTGGCCAGTGCCACCTGGCAGCCCTCACATACCACGTGCCATAAACTCATCTCTCTCCCACAGTGACAGAAGGAAAGGAAAGGACAGGGGCATCCTGTTACAGCCAGGTCTCTGCCAGCCCTATCCAACTCGTGACATGCCCTTGTGCAGCCAGGAACCAGTGGGAGGGTGGCTGCTCAGGGGCAGGGCAGAATCGCTGCCTATCGTGGCTCCCACTTAATCCTGATTTCCATTATGAAGAGAGCAACTACTTCAGCAGTTCCTGGGGCAGCCCAGCAACAGTAAACTCAAACACAGATTGGCAATGGCTACCTTCAAAGACATGCAGAGAGTCACCAGGAGGTCCAGCTTCCCTCTGGCCTAACCTCCACCAGCGCTGGGAATAGAAGCCGCCCAACCTGCCTGCTGAAGTCCACTCCTACCCTGCTACCAGCAGTACCCAGCCAGCAGCAGCACTTCGTGCAAATGGTTTCTTATGTTTCTAGCTGAGTGATAAACAGTCCTGGTGGCATAAAGGTGCTGCAGTCTTCTCTGAAGTTCTATGAGCAGTATGGGTGTGAGGGAGGGGACCCTGAGGACATAAGTATATGCCTCTTCTTGCTACAGCTCCCCAGATCAGTGGTGCAAGGAAATGAACTGGTTCAAATGAGTCATGAGTGAAAGAGAGTAGCACTCTCCTAGCCAGGTGAAAGGAGCTATTGAGTTGTACGCTTGACAGCATAAAGTCTTCCAGGGTTTTGTACCAAGGGATACTTCTTTTGCAGCAGGATGACGCCCATGAAGGTGAAATAGTGGATGGGCAAGTGATACAGAAACATGGCTGAAGGACTGAGAAAGATGGAGCAAAGAGCAAGAAAGGGAAAGAAAAGAAACAGCACCACAAAAGGAAGATCCCTGACAGCTCCTCAGGAGCTGAAGGAGGAAAGAACTCCCTCATAAGTGCCTTTCTTCAGTGTGAGGGATGTTAGTCCATAGCAGCGCGAGCACTGTAATATTACCAAAGCCTCATATACATGGAGCAGCTCTCACCATCCAGCTAGGGTAATATATACCCTTGAGCATAGCACAACTATGACTGCCATGCTTCCATGATACACATGTGGCTGTATGCAATAACGCTATGAGTCCTGGGCTAGGACAGTCTTGTGTCTGCCCGTGGTCAGATCCATCATATAAATCTGGTGTACAGTGCAATTCCTGTGCTCAATCTGTATTGACCAGTCCAAAGGTCTGGAGGTTTACCATCTGCTCACCTTGCTCACTTTCAGGGGTTTGGGCATGTAAACACATCCACACTCATGTGCCTCGGGGAACTGACCTGTAGGTGACACAGGGCTTAGCATATCATAAAGGTACAAGCACTTAAATGTGTTTTGGTTCCTACCAAGAGGGCTGAGCGGCCAGAAGCTTCCAGTAGCTTTGGAGAGGGGTGCAAGGTAAAGAAGAGAGAGGCTTTGCAGAAGGAATTGTCAGGAATTAAGCCTGCCCAGGACGCGCCCTGGGGAAGATGATTATGAGTTAGCTCTGCGTTTGGCGATCTCCGCAAGATGTACTGTCCTGAAGAGGAAGATGAAATAATTTCTCAAGGCAGAGTGTCAGCTGCAACAACTGTTAATGGCAGAACAAGGGGATGTGAAAGCTATTGCTTTTTCCCTACCTGGCTTTGGAGAGAGCAGATTCAGCGGATGTCAGCCAACGTCCACACATGGCTGTCCTTGCTCTGCTTCCATCTCCTGCTCAGCCAGTGGAAGGGAAGATAACCAGCTGAGCCAGGCGCAGAGCAGTGCTGGGGACAAGGACAGGGGACTCAGAGCTGCCTGTTCAAGCGGCTGTTTGCAGACTTCTCAGCAGCCTCTAATCATGGTAACAGGACTGCTTTGCCTTAAGCCAGCTCTATATAGCTAGATGTCAGATACAAACTAAAAACCAGACTGTTTTATCACTTAAGATAAATTTTCTCTTAAGCACCTCACTTAAAGAAATCTGTTCAGTCACGGATCGTCTTTCTCACTATCCCCTAAGAAATCTGTCAGCAAAACTTAGGTGGAAGCTGCACTCAGTCAGAGTTAGCAGACAGAAGGTGGCTACCAGGGTCCAGAGTGGGAGCAGGAGCCTTGTGTGATTCCACCCTGAGACACAGGAGCCAGCCAGAGACACGCGTCCTTGGTGGGGGGCAGCTTGTAAACAGCAAAGAAGGGTTAGAAGTGCAATTAGTCCGTGTGACAACTGTGACCACCTTCTGTCACCACCCTGGGCCAGGCCAAATCCCCCTTCCTCCCTCTTTTGCACAAAGCTGGGCCAAGGCACAGGGTTTAAAAACATGCCCAGCTGCCTGTCAGCCCAGGGGAAAAAAAACAAACACACCCACAGCAACAGGCAGGCCTGTATATGGGCAAGCCCCGACTATTGGCCGGCGTGGCTGGCTGTCAGACCTTGGATGGGTTGTAAGTAGGGAAGTCTAGGATACTGGAGAATCGTTATGGGATTTAGTAGTTGTCAGTCCTCTTCTTGTGGTCAGCACTGACACAGATAGCCCAACACAGCACAAGGAGAATTAAAATTATAGTACGGGTAGCAAGGTACTGTGCAACCCAAGCTACAGAATGTGGAAAACACCGAGGCGGTTCCTTTGATCTCTCTGAGGCATTTCCCTCTGGTTCATGCATCTCCACTCAGGGATGCAGGATAGAGGAAAAAAAGGCTAACGGCTGAAACTCCATGAGACATTGCACGTTTCCCAGTCAGGGAGCCGGTGCCTTCTGATCCAGCCACTTTCAATCCTGCAGCTCTTTGTCCTTTGGCATGACAACAGGGCTTTATGACTTCTCATGGCTTCTCAGCTACAGGCAGCTCTAGAAGACATCAGCTGGGTTGCAGTTGTTGCCAGCATGCCCCTACGTGAGTCAGAATGAAAGGTAACAAATTCCCACCATCTTTATCCCCCAGCTATTGTCCCTTTCCATCCCTGTGCTCAGAAGAACAGTTGTTCAGAACAGGGTCATCTTTTGTGCTTTTTATCAAAGCTCTGGCCTGCTTTGCCTTTGAAGTGAAAGTCAAAACTCAAGAACAAGCAGTGTGGGAGGAGGCAGGCACAGGCACTATGCAGTCTTGCATCTGCCTTATTCTATTCCCTGGCATGAGATGCTTTCCCCCACTAATTTCTGGGATCTGGTGCTCAGTCCCTCTGCAGTCTCAAGACCTGACATCTGTGTGCAGAGTGGGAAGGGTCACACAGGATGGTCAGCATGTGGTCTTGTTCAGGAGACAAGGCTACGAGGGAACTCTGGGGAGTATGGAGAATTACTCCTTCACTACCCTTCCTAAGAAACTTCAGTCACAGTTCTAGTAATGATACTTAACAGGGTTTAAGTCGGAAGGGATGGAAGTAACAGAGTGTCAGAGTCAATAAGGCAGAAGGAAGATTATATGCTGCAGGCTTCTAGAAATGGCACCAGAAGCCTAACTGGAGAGGTCCTGAAGGCTGGACCTCTGCCCTGCCTTTGGTCACTGGATCAGGCAGTCCAACAGAGTGACTTTCATTAGTCTTCCTGTAGAAGGAGATGATGACATTGACTGCGATATCCAAACTGGTCCTACCCTCCCTTTTATGTCCTGAGTCCAGCCAGCATCACAGCACGGTCTATATGTTGGAGACATTGCTGACCTGTGGTTAGCCCAAATAATTTGTCTAAGTAAGTGCTCTCTTCAACAATCAACATTTTAATTCTGAGATGACTCATCTGTGGCACTGTTTGACCATTATCACGACCTAGGGCAATCACTTTCGTATCTGCCTGCATTTTCACATCTCTGTCTAGCAAACAGCTTCCACTTCCACTTCTTCCTACAACGCTTCCTAACTGGAAGGAGTGTTATGACCAAGAGATCTGTCCAGTTAACGGATCCAGGCTCAACCCATCACCCTGCCCCTGCAATACCAAGGTGCTGGCCCATGCCTTCCCTACACCCTGCAGGCTCCGGTCTGCATCGCAGTCCCCAGGCTGCTGCTGAGCATGACTATTCAGGAGCCATGTGGAGTGTGTGGTGCAGAAGAGGGAGCAGAATCCGTAGTGAGGTGCACGAGGGGATCCAGAAACATAGACCACACGTCCTGCCAAAAGCCATGGGATCCATGCTCCCAGCCTGTGCGTGCAGTGTGCTGCAGGGCACTAGGGCCGGGATTCACACTTCTTGGACTGCAGTCACTGCAGCCAGAGCTCACATAGTGTGGCGAGCTCTGTAACTACCCAGTTTATCTCTTCGTTCCGTCCTGGAGAGGAGTGAAGTACTGCGTCTTTCCCTCCCCTTTGGAGCCACCTGATGCCTCTTTGGGGATGACACCAGATCCACCCCATACCTTGTGCCTACATTAGCTGAAATGTTGCCCTTTACAGCGCCGGGCGCCTGGCCAGCCCTCCTGCAGCCAGCGGCTGCGCGTGCGAAGGGCCAGCGTGTTTGCACGCAGATCCGTTCCATTCAGCCTCTCCCAGCAGCTGCTGCGGGGGTGATGGGGACAAGCAGATCTTTTTTCAGACCCCTGGGGATAGGCTTCAACAGGTCTGTTTACTCATTGATTTAAGAAATCCAGCTGCAGTTATGATTAAGCCACTGAGAAAAGGAGCCCAGGCTGGGGACTTGGCTCAGGGCAGGGCTTTTGCTGCTGTGCTCGCTGCTGTGCTTGCTTCATTGTAACCCTGTCTGCACCACCACCACAACCGCGATGCAGTCACAGTGCTGGTTTCATCACTTAGCTACATATCACACAACTTTCTGGCAGCAGAAACCCCTTCTGCCAAAGTCTCAAGGCTCCGTGATAAAGGAGACAGAGAAACAATCCTGGTCATCGCCACTGCTCACTGCCAATAGCCTCTGTCACATCGTCAGGCAGCACCGAATCCCTGATCCTCATTGACATGATTGGCGCCTGCAAAAAAAAACAGCCCTGGTCCTGATGGAATTGGACAGTTTGATCTGTTTCCCCAAAGATGTCAGTGTTCCACCAGTTCAGGTTTGCTTTAATTTGGAATAAACCCTAAAATCTTGCTAATCCGTTCTTATCAAGCCAGTTTTGCATCTTGTGCCCAGCTCTGCTGAGACCACTGCCTGCCATGCTGAGCAGTTTCAAAGCAGAGACACTGGGAGCCCCACACATCTCCAGCTGCAACACAGAGTGTCCTCAAAATGAAAAATGTCGCAGAATCACAGCATGGTTGATGCTGGACAGATGTCTGGAGATGGCCTAGTCCAACCTCCTGCTCAAAACAGACACAGCTAGAGCAGGTTGACCAGGGCCTTGTCCAATCAGCTTTTGAATATCTCCAAAGACGGAGACGCCAGAACCAATGTTCCAATGTTAGGCCACCATTGCCATAAAGCCATTTTTCTTATGCTTAAAGGGAATTTCCTGCCTTTCAATTTGTGCACATTGCCTCTTGTCCTGTCACCCAGTAACACTGCAAAGACTCTGGCTGCATCTTTTTTATACCCTCCCATTGATTATTTATACACATTGATGAATAGAACAGAACAGAACAGAACAGAACAGAATAGAATAGAATAGAATAGAATAGAATAGAATAGAATAGAATAGAATAGAATAGAATAGAATAGACTATTTCAGTTGGAAGGGACCTACAATGATTATCTAGTCCAACTGCCTGACCAGTTCAGGGCTGACCAAGTTAAAGCATGCTGTTAAGGGCATTGTCCAAATGCCTCTTAAACACTGACAGGCTTGGGGCATCGACCACCTCTCTAGGAAGCCTGTTCCAGTGTTTGACCACCCTCTCCATAAAGAAATGCTTCCTAATGTCCAGTCTAAACCTCTCCCTGTGCAGCTTTGAACCATTCCCATGCATCCTATCGCTGGATACCAGGGAGAAGAGATCAGCACCTCCCTCTCCACTTCCCCTCCTTGAGAAGCTGTAGAGAGCAATGAGATGCCCCCTCAGCCTCCTTTTCTCCAAACTAGACAAGCCCAAAGTCCTTAGCTGCTCCTCACAGGACGTTCCTTCCAGCCCTTTCACCAGCTTTGTTGGCCTCCTCTGGACGCATTCAAGGACCTTCACATCCTTCTTAAATTGTGGGGCCCAGAACGCAAATACTCAGCTCAACACAGTACACAAGATGAAGCCGCACCAATGCTGTATACAGCAGGATAATCATCTGTTTTGACCAGCTGATTATGCTGTGTTTGATGCACCCCCGGGTGCGGTTTGCCCTCCTGGCTGCCAGGGCACGCTGCTGACTCATATCAAGCCTGCTGTCGACCAGCACCCCCAGATCTCTTTCTGCAGGGCTGCTCCCCAACCACTCCTCTCCCAATTTATACTTGTGCCTGGAAGTATAAAGAAGTATAAGATCCACCCTGACCCTTCTCTTCTCCAGGCTGAACAGTCCCACTTCTCTCAGCCTCTCCTCGTATGATGGTTTCTTCCAGTAGGCAAGAACCCTCCCTACTGCAATGTTGTGGCTTACTTGAATGCGTTTGGCTCCAGACTCTCATGGTTGCCCTTGGACCTTTCTCAAATTAAAATAGGTCATTTGTAGTAGGTATTTTCTTCCCAGTATTCTATACTATAAGCAAATCACCGATCAGTCTTCCTGTTTTAGATAGTTTAGTTCATTACTTTCTTTAAGAAGACTTTCTTGCAGCCTTAAACCACAGCCCCACCATGGTTCTTTTCTGAGCTGTCTCCAGCTTTCCAGCTTGCCTGTAAATGTGGCGCCATCCCCAGAATTGCCCTGGGAGGCATCAGATACTGATCACTCACTCCTACTTCTCACACTCCTGTTTAGGCCAGTTTGAATCTTGTTAGCTGCTTTTGCTGGAGATTTGACCACCTTGAGCGTCTGCCCCTCTTTAGCCACACAAGGAGTCCATTAGCCTTTTTTGACAGAATAACGCAATGAGAACTCATACAATCTTGTGTATCCTCTATGACTTGCAAAGTTTTTTCAGGGGTCCTTATGTAAGGATGGCTTTTATTCCCACATGTTCCTACCTGAATACATTTCTCCTGCCTGTAAGAAAATGTATTTTGTTTGAATATATCCAACTTACCAAGTTATCTGGATCTCTTTGAATGGCCTGTTCCTCTTGCTGTTTATCACCCTATTCATGTTTGTGTCATCTGCAGGGTTTTACCTGCAGTGGTTTTGTATTTACCTTCAAATAATGGATAGAAATGTTGACCAGTTTTCATTCAACTATTGATCCCTGCAGAAATCAACCAAAATAACCAAAGAGCACTCCCAACTGACAAGTATTTCTTCTGTCCCTTGAAAGTTCCCAATTCACTTAATATATGCTTTATTGACTTTGCATAGTACATCTTCTTAATCAATACAGCATACTGTAATTTTCTTTATATCAATAGGTCATGCCTCACAAAAATTGTGTACCATAATGCTATGAATTTACTTTAGCAAACACAACTTTATTATCAAATAGAATGCTGAGCGTCACATTCCAAAAAGCCATGTTCCTGTTCTATAAATCTCTATTAGCCTGCATCTCTATCAGATTTTCCATTATTTTTCACTGGATAGTTGTCAGCTACCTGGCCTACAGATCCATTGGTCTTAGGGCTTCTCCACTTTAAATACAGGAACCGTGTTGGTACCTTAACACTCCTCTGCTATTCCTACATTAATCAAAGAGTAATTAAAGCCAAATCTCAGCAGGCCAGAGTTGAGCAGCATTTATTACAGTTTTGGGTAATGAAAAGTTCTAAGAGATGGAAGCGGACAGAAGAAAACTGTATCTTGAACAGGGTGAGCATGATGCTGCTTGATAAGGTAGGTTGGGGAGTTGGAAGGAAGACACAAGGGATAAGCGACGTAGGGAGCAGGAAAAGTACAAAAGAGTAGTATGGAAGTGATGTTGCTGAGAGAGGAATGAGCGAAGGTGATGGGTAGTAGAAAGGGCATGTTAGTGGGGAAGGTAAATAATGGTAAAATGCCAGTGGGTGAGAAGAAGCTGGAAAAAGAAAGCTGGAGGTTGGGGAACTACAGAAGAGTGCGTGCAGGAAAGAATCTGAGGTGAAAGAAAAGCTGGGATGCTAGAAAGTATGGTGCTGGAACAGTGCATTTTTAGAAGTTATGAAGCCACTGGGAATGGAAACTGAGCTGGGGATGTTTCCAGCAATAGGATCAGGTTAAGAGCTGGAAGGGATTATCAGCAGCATAATCCTGTGGACTGGAAAGAGGTAGCAAAGTAAGAAGGGCTTCTAACCCCTAATTCTCTCCTTGCTATCTCTTTCCAGGATTAAAATGTGCACCTAGAAGGACATTGGGGGATTAGGAGAAGTGTGTTGCTGGGGAAGGGTTAAAGTGGTGGTAGGAAATGGGAGAAGGAAGGTCTTCTAGAGGGGTAACCAGGCATCTAAAACAGCGTGAAGGACATTCTCTTAGGACTTGAAGGCAGGACAAGGCAGTACAAGGGAGGAGGTGTGCTTGGGCTGGTGTTGGATAGTCTTGGAAATGGTTCCTTGGGACTGAAGGATTCAGGATAATAGCAGCAGGGAAGAAGTGGTAGTGGAGGCTCATACAGAGAGGGGCTGGCTCTATGAGGAGGGAGCAGTCAGTCTGGAGGAGGATGAGGAGTGAGAGCAAGGCAATGGTGTGGGACTGCTGGGAGGTATCACTAAGGGAATTTTGCTGGGGTTATTTGTACGGATAAATTTATGCAACCTGTGGTTACAGCTCCTCTGTTAGCCTTTCCCAGTGACGCCTAGGCCAACCACCCTCACAGTGCTACTGTCTTCTCAGCTGAATCATAAATGTGGACATTCGTGGCAGTGAGCTCACCCTTCCACTTGCACCTAAGCCACTCGAGGAGGGAGAGGGGTGAATGGTGCTTCAGCAGGGCTGTCAGCATTTGCAGAAGGCCATTCTCCTGAGTGGCGGGAACTAGAGGGGGACACTTGTGCAAACTGACACTGAGACTCCTGCTGCTAACAACCCTCCACGCAAAAAAGCCCATCTGTCACCTGGTCCTGAACACAAGGAAATGGGAAGAAATGCCTGGCAGTGGGCAGGTTACAACATGTGATTCCCTGTGGCTTTCTCCAACACCCCACCTCCATGGCTCCCACCACCTTCTCAACGCCATCATCAGCCCCCAGCTACCATCCGCAGCCACATGCTGGGGGCTCCCCAGCACCTCCACCCCACCAGCCTGAAGCCACCCTTCAAGGGTCCTGGTGGAGGCCCAGGCAGCATCCAAGGGTGGCCCCTGCCTTGCGCAGGTTGTCCTGAGATGGCCACAGGCTCTGCCATGCCCCTGCTCTCCCACAGCAAACGGGTGCCCATAGGCATTTTATTACGAGGGAAAAAGAGCCACATACAGAAACACAAAAGTACATCTTTTGCTCTATTTTGAAACAAGGCAGGTGCTGCAGCCCCTAGAAAATGCCCTGGAGTCCCTGTAGCCAGGAAGCAAGTGGGTGCTTCACATGCGGACAGTCATTTCCAAGAGAAAGGAGAAGTTTTCAAGTCCCAAGGAAGCACAAGGAGGTGGCACTGGGCAGCACTGAGCCATGGGGTGAGGACCATCAGCTGGGGAAGGAGCCTGGCGCTGTGGCAGCAGGGAAGTTGCTCGCTGGGTCACCATGGCCTCTCACACCTGGGCCACCGTGGTGCCCCAGACCCCAAAGCCCCTTGCAGCGTGCGACCCGCCTTTCCTCCCTCCGTGGGGAGTGGGCTCTAGGGCTTCACCGTAGCCTGCTCGCTGCACCCGTCCTCTAGCCGCCAAGGGCAATCGACGTAGCGCAGGGCCCCGCTGACGGGGCTGCGCTTGGCGGGATCTAGGGCCAGCAGGCTCCGCAGCATCAGGGCGGCCTCGGCCGTCAGGCGTTTCCAGTGGCGGGGCAGGTCCTCCTCCAGGCCCGTCTCCTGCCACAGCATGAAGTCCTCAAAGAAAGGGTCATCCGGCAGGCTCTGCTCCCAGGGGAAGTAGCCAGTCAGCAGGCAGAAAAGCAGCACGCCGAAGGCCCAGGCGTCCAAGCTGGTGTCGATGGGCACTCCCTGGGCATCAGTGGTGTTGCTCAGCTCGGGGGCGGTGTAGGGGATTACCCCGGCCACCAGCTTGAGCTTGGTACCCTTGGGCCGCGTAAGCCCGAAGTCAGTCAGCTTGATGCGCCGACACTCGGGATCGAAAAGCAGCACGTTCTCTGGCTTGACGTCACGGTACACGAGCCCTCGGCTGTGGATGAACTCCAGCGCGCTCACGAGCTGCTTGGCACACTGCTTAGCGGCTGGCTCGGGGATCCCGTCCTGCGCACAGGGAGAGAGACAGGCGGGATGGCACAGGCAGGGCACCTCGGCAGCCCTGCCAGCTGGGCTCTGCACTGGGGAAGGCCTTTACATTTCTGGTCTTGCAAGCCTGAAGCTGCTTCAGCTGCTCCAGAGAGACCCACAGCCCCTTGCCTTCATCTCCCTCCCTCCGACTCAGTCAGCCTGCACAGAGGCCAAACGCTACAGTCCCAGTCCCCATGGCCGTGTAGCAGCACTCACCCGGGGTTTGATGATAGAGATGAGGTCTTTGTGCAGTGCTGGTTCATAGAGGAAGCCATAGTACTGGCTGGACTCGATGGCAATTCCAAACATGCCGATGATGGCAGGGTGGGTGGCGAGGGAGAGCGCCACGCAATACTCATACAGGAAGGTGTGCAGCTTGGTACTGGCTTTGGGTAGCAGCTTGAGAGCCATAGGAGTCCCTGGCGATGGGGAGAGTGGGTTAGACTCCCTTGAAAGTCACTCACACCAAGGCCAGACAGAGAGGGCACCGAGCAGCCATGGGTCCGGACACTCACAGCCACAGAGAGGTCTCTGGCCCGAAGCTTTGTATGGATACATCCTGTGGACACCAGATTTGGGAGCAGGCACTGCCGCTGGTGTGAGTTTTGAGCCAGTCAGTGCAGGCACAGGAGCACCGGGCAGAGCAAGGGAAATTCAGGCTACGTGGGTCCATCAGTCTGAGCTGGGACTACTGGGGAAGAGTAGTGTCAGGGCCCTGTGGGCACTCATAGGCTTTAATGGCCTTGGCCAAGCCCACCTAGGACCTCCACTCACACCCTCTGTCCATGGGCCTTAGGGCACCATCTAAGCTCAGGCTTGGGGCTTCACTCCCTGCCTGAGCTGTGTGGTGGGAGTGCTGGTTTCCAGCTATATCACATCCATGCCGGCGCCTAGCCATGAACCCTATTGATCCTGACTTGTGGATTGACTTCCCAGCTTGGCCTTGGACCTGCCTCATCACTATAACCTTGCCTGATGTTCTGCCTGCCCCCGGCATCACCTGCTGCCTGGCTGGGTGCAATGGGATGGTCCCTGGCTGGGGAGGTCCCTGTCCTGCTGGTCTCCCTGGGGACCCCCCACCGTGCCTGGTGCCTGGCCCCAAGGAGCCACCAGCCCACCCACCGCCCTGGCAAGTGGAGAGGAGGCAAGGCACAGTAGCTCACAGGGCGCAGTCGGTTCCTTACCTCTCTGCCTGTGGGTCACTAGCATGACGTGGCCATACTTGCCCCTGCCCAGCTCCCGAATAACCTCATAGTGCTCGGCCACCTCGGTGCGCACCAGGCTCTGAGCTGTGATCTCCAGGAGCTCATCTAGCACGGTTGGTGCCGCTGTCCCTGCCGCTGCCGCAGCCGCAGCTGAGCTCTCGGCCATTGCTGAGCGCTGCAGAAACACCACAGCCCGAGTCAGGAACATCACAACATGCACAGAGAAAACCAGACTGGACATCCCATGCAAACAAGCCATGGCAGGGGATACTTCTGCCACTTGGAGCGTGAGCTGTGCTAGAGTTGAGCTTGTGCTTTTATACAGTACTCCTCTGGGCAAAGCCCCTCATCATATAAAAGGTCTCTGTATTGAAGCGAACCTCCTTCAGCCCTCTAATCCTTTCCGGCCTCCAGACAGATGCTTGACTCTCTCCAATTGTAGTCCTTGGGGCCTCTCATTTCAAAGACCTGGGTCACCTTTCTGTGTCAGCTGTACTAAAGCTTGGCCTTCCAGGCCTCCTCTTATTCCAGTCTCCAAGGTGTTAGGCAACAAGCAAAACATTAAGAGTCTCAGATTATCAAGCGTGACCCAGTCCTCTTGCTCTCCTTAGCCTACTGCAGCAAGATCATGTCTCTCTACTCAGAAACGCTCCCGTGCTGCTTATTGAAGAAAGTCCGTGAGGTAGCAGCAGAGATAGACTTGCCGCTCAGGCAGAGGCACAGCTAGCCCATGACAAAAAAGGGATTACTAGTCAGAGGCAGCGTGCTCCAAGCAAGCCAAAGGGAGCTCAGTACCTCACATGCCTGCTGACATTTCTGACCCAAAGTCACTCATCTGTCCAGCCAAGAAACTTAGGCAGGAAGGAAGCTCGGACTTCAATGGCATTTTGAGCTACAGCCAGCTGCTTCAGACCCATTTCAAAGAAATGCTTTTTCAGTCCCCCCCAGCCAGCTACAAGGCAGCATTTTAAGGCACCTGTGGCAGCACTCTCCCCCTGACTACCTCCCTGTGCTCTGAAGACAGGCACCCTGGGCCTGGGAGCCCCTCCTGGCTTTGGAGGAAGGTCACAGAACCAGTCACAGGATGGTCGAGGTCAGAAGGTACCTCTGGAGATCACCTAGTGCAACCTCCTGCTCAGAGGAAGGTTAACTAGAGCAGGTTGCTCAGGACTGTGTCCAGTCTGGTTTTGAGCATCTCCAAGGATGGAGATTCCACAACTGCTCTGGGCAACTTGTTCCAGTGTTCCATCACCTTTATGGTAAAAAAGTTTTTTTCTTATGCTTAAATAGAAATTCTGTGTTTCAGGCCCACTGCCTTTTGTCCCGTCACTCAATATCACTAAGAAGACTCTGGCTGTGTGGTTTTTTTACAGGTATTTATACACATTGATAAGATGATCCCCTCGAGCCTTCTCCTCTTGAGGCTAAACAAGTCCCAGCTCTCTTAGCCTCCCCCCCTCTTAGCATATGAGAGATGCTCCAATATCTTAATTGTCTTCATGGACTGGATTTGTTCCAGTATGTCCACATCTCTCTTCTGCTGAGGAGCCCAGAACTGGACCCACTACTCCAGATGTGGCCTCACTTATGCTGAGTAGAGAGGAAGGATCACCTCCTTCCACCTGCTGGTAACACCTTGCCTAATGCAGCCCAGGATGCAACCCAAGAGCCTGAGGGTTACAGCATTCTTGGATGTGTCTTAAACAGTGTGCAGTGAGACAGAGCTCCAGTGTAAACTCAGTGGCTCACCTCTGCACCTACAAACTCAGGATCTCTTCCCATGAAACATTCTGACTCACATGACGCCTTTTGGGGGTGGGAATAGGACCCCACATTGCTAAAAAGGAAGATGGCATCCTGGGAATGTGAGTGGGAGCAGAAAGAATGAAGCCTTTTCCCTTAGTTTTTACATTGCTCTATCTGTGACCAGAGCTTATTACGGTTCCTTCAACTTCCAGCCCCCACTGCTGCTAAATCTGGTCATTCTTAAGAATCCAGTAATTTAGCAACAGAATTATTTAAACCTAGGAAAACTACAAAAAGGCTGGATTTGTACAGGAGACTGGGACTACTTGTGGGAGAGTTCCCCTTCTTTTCCTTTCCCTTCTCTCCTAGACTGCATTGCTAAATCTCATCCAATTCAGAAGTACCAAGTAATTGGCCCTACTTTTCTGCAAAGGCTTTGGCTTGGTGTGAGAGCCAACAGCAAAGTTAGTTCAGTCCGAAGGGAGTTCAACAATGAACAAGTGCATGTATGGGAGGGGTTTAATGGAAGGCTGGGGAGAAACTCACAGGGAAAGACAGTCTGGAAAGTATTTTAGAGATTTTGCTTTGATGTCCTCCTGTTTGCTGCCCAGCCAGCACAGCTTGCGAAATCCCACACAGTGAGGGCATCGCAGAACCCGCAAACGAACCCACTCTGCCACTGACATTTCCAAACTGGTGTTGCCACATTTAGGTGTTAAAATGAATAGCTGAAAAAGCCTTTTAAAGAGTCCTAGCCAGGAAGATAGAGAAAAAACTTAAAATGTAATAGACCTTTGAAAGACATAGACCTCCCCTTGATAGCAGATAGGCTAAAGCCACACTAAATAGGGAGTGGAACAACAGGAGAGATGGCTGCTTGTCTTGTGCAGAACACATTAGATTTATATTTGTGAAAAAAATATCAAAAGATCTCTTCTGTGAGACAGTGTTTCTCCTATATCAATATACTGCTTCTCTGCATATTCTTGGTTCTCACTCCAGCTTTGGGAGTCAAAACTTTTCAGCCCATAAACTTTTGCAATTAAAATCCAAAAAACTCTTGTGTCCTTCCACTCCACATTTCAAGTGAACTGCAATATAGGTAGCAAGGATCCTTACTTCCATGCATGGCCCCACTGGCATGGGAGGGGAGATTGTCTGGGTACAGAGTAGAGCATCCAAGTGAAATAGCCAGCTTGGAAAAATAGATCAGCCAGAGGATATGGATAGAGTGTCTTGAGGGACAGTGACAATCCTGTGGGTCTGATCAGGGCTCCATATGAAGGAAGCCCCAGCTGCAGTCACTCCAGAACAGTTTGCAGGCTTTGGCCCTTGCTGCCCTTGAGGAAATTGATTGCAGGACATAGTCCATACTTCAGGAAATAGCCAAAGTTGTCAGGTCTTCCTCTGAGATACCACTGCCATTAGCTAGGAAGCTAAGTGAGGGCTAAATTTGGATCACCACTGAGTAGAGTGTGCCTGGGTGCTCTGCACCTACCTCTGTTACCTTCTAGAGTGCCATTTGCCCTTTGCAGAGTGACAAGCACTGGGGAGGAGGCCACCAGGGCCCTGACCAGGGTGCACTCACCATTTGGCTGTGCTGTATTGAAGGCAGCAGGCAGGTCCTTTTCAAAACTGTTCTTTCCTCCACTATCCTTCCTGTGCTTCATCGTGTGAGAAACCCAGATTCCCCCAAAAAGTCTCTAATTACAGCAGCAAGAAATTTGCATCCTTTCCACCATCGGGAGATGCTTCCCAACTTCCTGAGGAGCTGAGAAGGAGCTAGCCTGTGGGCATACAGTGTCTTAGTCTAGGTAATGTTATTCTGGTTCTTCAACCAAAATGATTAATATATTTGGTCCAGAAAAGCACGTCATGCATGTCAAGAGCCAAAGAGAGTGTAATCTCTGTACAACAGAGACGGTGCTATGATAACAGAATCACAGAGGTGTTTAGGCTGGAACGGACCTCTTGAGATCATCTAATCCAATTCTTCTGCTCAAGCAGTGGCAGCTGAGGTACACTATCTAGGAAGGCGTCCAGTCAGGTTTTTAATATCTCCACAGATGGAGACTCCACAACGTCTCTGGGCAGCCTATCATGCTGTTTGACCACCCTCACGGGGGGGGGAAAAAAAATGTGTTTTCTTGTGTTTAGCTGGAATTCCTTGTGTTTTAATTTGTGTACATTGCCTCTTGTCCTGTCAATGAGTAGTACTGAGAAGAGTCTGGCTCCCTTTTCTTCATGCCCTCTCATCAGGTATTTATATACACCGATAAGATCCCCTCTGAGCCTTCTCTTTTGCAAGTTGAAGAGTTTCAGCTCTCTCAGCCTCTCCTCATATCAAAGATGCTCCATTAAAAATGGCCTTGAGCGTATGGCATGTAGGGTCCATTTTCTTGTCTGACCTTCTACAGAGCTTTAACGCAAACCAAATAACCAACAATATTTGGGGCACCTCTTACAAAAAGTTATGCAGGCTTGATCCAAAGACAAACTTTGGTCAACTATAAAAGCCAGTGTTAACATTCTTGCTGTTACATATTTATATGATATACTGATCTGAATTTACCTAACCTGCTGCTGAAGTTTCTCAGCTAGAGAAAAGAGGTTTTTTGCGCCTGTTATATTTCTCCTGATTCGTTCAGGGTTTATATGCACCGTGGTCAGAGGTACGACCACAGCCTATGAGAACATATCTTAAACTACTTAGATTGAGTAAAACTAGCAGGGTACAGCCTGAAACTCAGGCTACGCATTTAACCAATGCTTTACTTAGGCTTCACAAACCATCTGGCACACTGTACTTCTGTAGTGCCCACATTAGTTAGTTTAAATACAGGTAGGATGCTTCCAGAAATTATAGTCACAATTTGAATTTTTAATAAACATCTCCATGCTCTCTGATCAAGACACCTCTCAGTCTTCTTATTGGTTAAATGCCTTCAAACAACCTTGTGTCCAATTCTCAAACCAAGGCCTTTTGTCCAGCTCTCAGATCTGTTTTATGGCTCTTTTCTGAAGCCTCACCATTTTTTCTGCCCCCCATGTTAAAACACCGACTGCTCCTGCGGGAATGCTTCCTGTGACGCATTCAGCTAGAATTAGCCTCTGCCTCAGGCTGTGGCCCCGAGATCTTTTTGCAGGAACGCCATACTGAGAAGCTGCACTACCTTATACATCCATTATGACTGCAGAGTTTTTCCAAATTACTCGGCTTTTTTGGGGAAAAAATCCACTTCCTCTTCACATCCCTTTCTGGGTGTTGCCTGCCTTGTTTCTACCTGAATACTTTTACATCACCTTTAATAAAGCACATTTAGTTCAAATGGACTTAGTGTATCAAATAATTCAGATCACTTGGTGTCTCTGTTGTTATCAAACCACCGCGTTCATTTCTGTCTAGGGGCTGTGTAAGGACCCTACCTCCGAGGGTTTCCCACCAACCTCTAAATCACTGGTGGGAGTTCGGAGCAGTTCTTAACCTGGTATTGGTTTGTACAGCACCTGCCAGAAACATCCCATTCACTGATCGTTCCCTGAAAGCTATCTGTACAAGTTCATCCTGGCATTGGTCAAAATCAATAAGACACATTTTTAATGGATTTTTTAAAAGCCCAGTAGAGTGGAAATTACTGTATTTTATTGGTGTCCTCACCCTACACAATTAATTTTGTTAAATCCTGACTCTATTATAATACTTTTGCCTTTGTCAATGATCCAGAAGAAAGCACTGAAATCATCCAGAAAATGTTTGCAAGTGACACAAAATGGGTTTGGGTAGACAATGCATTGCTTGATAAAACTAGTGCATGCGCATACACACATACAAAAGTGTTTCAAATGATCAAAGAAGTCAGGAGTTTAGTCTGGCATTGAGTGACAGAAAAAAAAATGAAATGTCATATTAATCAGACAAATCTAAGTTCTTCGTGCTGCTTTGTAGATGGGCACTGTGGAAACCCAGAAATGTAGATCTGGTATAGCCTCACTTCCTTTGCAGGCCTTAATATGATACAGAATTGCACTAGAAATAATCTACAGTGATACAGATACACACCTAAATGATACAGATAGAAGTCTA
Source organism: Mycteria americana (assembly GCF_035582795.1). NCBI lineage: Eukaryota > Metazoa > Chordata > Aves > Ciconiiformes > Ciconiidae > Mycteria > Mycteria americana. Next base: position 95,575,296 of record NC_134366.1, on the reverse strand, counting down.
AGAGAATAACAGTACAAGGGTTACTGATGTTGCAGATTCCACTTTTGCATTCACTCTGCTGAAGAGAATGCCCAAAAAGGATCAGACACAGGAAACATCAGCAGTGAGAGGCAAACTAGCATTTTCCAGATGCTATATGAAGAAAATAAGTTTCACTGTAAACATAAAACCAGATAGAGCTGTTCAGCTTTACATAGACAAAGACAGATTATAACAAAAGAAGAGATCTGTTCTGAGACGATGTGCCTCTTACAGTGAACTCTAGTTTCTGCAGAGGTTCCTACACACAGATGCCCTGAGACAGTCTGAAATTTAATCTCTGAAAATCAGCTGAGTTAGGAAAGCTGTATTTCTGAAGAGCTGGCCACCTGCTAATGACTTCTGCACTAGAACTGAGAATATCGTGCACCAGTGGATTTTGTATTTTTATTAGAAATGCATTCCTTCCATTTGCTCTGCTTTGCATTCTTCTTTAGCTACTTTTTTTATGATGTTTTTTGGAATATTGAAAATATACCGATGTGAAAGCCTGGTTTCTCTAGGGTAAATTTCCTGAACTCTTCTGGAGGCCAGCTGATAGGTCAACAGAATTAGCTATTGGATGTTTTCTATCTTTTTAATGGTATCGGTGAGACCACAGTTCAGCAAGCTAGCGCTGGTGTCCACAGTTTGATGGAAAAAGGACCAGAGAAGAACCATGAGAATGACAACAGGGCTGACAATGACAGGGGAAACTTGCAGGGGAGCAGTCTTTTTAGCTTATCAAACAGATAGCGAAGAAGTGACTCTATCATCTGTATGTACCTTTGTGGGTACTAGAATTTCACTAAAGAGGGCTCTCCCAATTAAGTAAAAGCATTATAATAAAGCCAATAGCTGAAGCTGAGATGAGGTAATTTCAGACCTCAGTTGCGGTGCAGATTTTGTGAAGAAGGATATTTGTCCCTAAAAATCTCATCAAACAGTATGGAAGAATATCATTCCATCTCTGGAAGTTTTAACTCAAGAATGGCACTTTTTTTTTTTCCTAAAAGGTCCACTCTAGTGCAAACCACGTTTAATACAGGCAAGGGATCAGAACAGATTATCGCAGTGGTTGTTTCTGGCCTTATTGCTGATAGATTTATGAGCTTCTTTCTAAAAGTGGTCAGCAGGCTAGTGCTTAATCTCACTGCGGAGAACCGCATGACTGTCCCCTTAGCAGAACTGCGTATGGCTCTTCTTGGGCAGAAACACCTAGCAGCCTCCCCAGAGAGAGCCCCGTAAGCTTCTCCCCAGCAAGCAGTATACCACAATCTCTGCGCAGCAGCCTCCTCGGACAGAAAGCAGCAGCAATCTCGCAGGGACCAAGCCGCATCACACCTTGCTCCCAGCCAACCAGCCGGTACCGGGGCACCATCCCGCTGGATACAACCGGACACAAAGCAACCTTTCGGGGCAGAGCCACCTAACGAGCTCACCATCAACCAGACGTGGGAAACGGGTGCACTCCACGTTGTGCCGGCACGCTACGCCGGAGTCTCCAAAACCGGCTTGTGAGAGGTGGGTGCCTTTTTACGTGCCTGTTCAGTCCCCTTCATCCTGCCACAGCTGTAACTTCTCTTCCCACCCTCCCTCCCCATCCGTACCAAGCCTCTCACCTTCTCCAGCAGCGCAGCACTGACGGCCGGCCGTGGACTGCCTTGCTTCCCCTGCTGCAGCCTCTGGGCTGGGTTCAGCCTGCGCCGAGCAGCCGGAGGGGGCTGCCAGGCGTTACGGGGCTAAGCGTGACGCTCCGCCTCTTCCCCATGTCTCTGGTCCTGGGGGCACCCAGCCTGCCTGCTGAAGGTGACCTCTGGGAGGGAAGAAAAGAGGGGGAGCGGGGGGAGGAAGGGGGCATCCATCTGCCATAGCAGGGGAGGTGTTGCAGGGATCGGGGTGGGGTTGTTGTTTCTGCTCCAGCCATACCATCATAAGCCCCAGGGACCCTTCGGCAGACCCACCCTGTTCAGCCCTTCCCTCCAGCTTGGTCTCTCATTACAGCTGAGGGAGCAAAGCAGCTCCCTGGGGCTGGGGCATGGTCCTTGATCTGGGGCTGTGCCAAGTAAGAGTACGGCCGTGACGGCAGGGCTCAGAACGACCGTGGGCTGCCAGCGCTTGCTCTTGGCCACCAAAGGGGATGAAGACATGTCAGTCACAATTGCCTGGGTCAGGGAGCATCGGAGACCAGGCACAAACCATAACTTGTTCAAGGTCCCTTCACAGGGCCCTGTGGGTCATGCTCCTCACACACACCAGAGCATTATGGAGAACGTGAAATTATTAACGGTAACTACAATGACTTGCATGTGTTTCACCTGTTCTCAGTACCTCCACCCAGACTGTATTCCTGCACCAGAGTCCTCTTTCTTCCACTTGAGCGTGGAGAGGAAAGCAACTCCTGGGGACACTGACACCATGCAGGTCCTAGACCTTGGCTCTGAAGCACAGGGGTTTGCTCACAAGGAGATGGAGGGGACCTGCAAGACTTAAGCACCTGATGAGCCTCTGTGCTCCCTCTGAGGGCACAGTATGGTGACGAAGACTGAGAGGACAGAGGTGAAAGACACTCTAACAGAGGAGAGCAGAGCAGACCCCATAACCATAAGTACTCTGGGTCTCCAGCACAGGGTTGAACCTTCTCGCCTGCTCTCTGAAGGGAGGGGAATTACGCCAAGGGCTTGTCACTCAGTGCTCTGCCCCACATAGGGGCAATAAGGTGAGATGCACTGGACTGCCATCACAGACCTGCGAAGAGAGAGTCTGCTGCCGCTCAGAGATGGTGCAAATCAGAGGGCAAGAAGAGTAGCACGGTCAGGCTCCCAGCTGTCCCTGTTCTTCTGGATAAGAGGTGGGGAGTGAGGTTGTGGTGCTGATGACCTAAAGGTGTTGTGCCATTCAAAGCTGCCCCTTCACACTCATTCTTGAAGGATGCTCCAGTGATTGCAAAGGGCCTTCCATGTGCAAAGTCCCGACAGGCAGGAACATTACAGCTGGGGGCGGTGCGAGTGTAGAGGAGAAACCTATCCACTATCCAAGGATTCAGCACTGGGATAAATGGTGTAGTGTAACCACTGCTCCCCAGGAACATGCCCCCTGTATTATCTGGTCTTCTGGGGGACAGAATGGGAGAAACTGTTGCCTCTACTCGAGACACAAATCGGAAGTTGAACTGAGAAGTGTCTCTGGGGACTTGCTTGAAGTCACAGGTACAAGACAATGCTGGGAAAGGAGCCCAGGTGCCCTGACTCCCCAGTCCCTCTCTCCTCCATTCCAAGCACTAACTCAAACCTGCTTCCAGATCTAGGAACAAAACACAGTAGTATTCCTGATTTTCCAGCTAATTTTTTAAGAGACAGATTTCTTATGTTTTCCATTCCTACTGAGAGTGGGACCTGCTGAGTGGTTTGGCTCAGAGGAGAGACCTCTTTCACAGCCTTGCCTGCAGTGCACCAACAAGTAGCAATTTGGCTGAAGGCTTGCCCCCTACCTGCACTTCATCTGACACTACATCTGCAGGGCTTGTCATGCATTCCCACAACACAGGGAAAATGTCACGTACATCTGTGACACACACATGCTTTCCCACGACACAGGCAAGATATGACACAAATGTCAGAAATATCACGTGTGTGTGAGACTCCCTGCTCTCTGTTCCCTGAGGATTAGGCACAGAGCACCTGTTGGAAGTCTTAGGGCCTGCTGTCCTACTCATGAAGTCAGCATTTGTGCATTTCAGGACCTCTGTAATTTAAAACTTACACCTATCTCACCCATGCTGCACACATTTTGTCCTGCTGGCAACCAGGATATTGGTCAAAGTCAACACTGGCAGAGCTGAAAATATGATGTAACCAAGACCGCCTTTGTCTTTCGGAAAGTTGGTCCCGTGCTGTGGACTTGAGGATACACTGTCTCTAGCCATGCAGAACAATTTGCCTTCAGCGCCATAAGCAGACCCACAAAGAATCTTGCAAAAAGCAGTAAGTCAAGGTCGGTTGTGGATCTCTACGTATCCTTCAGGCAAACTCTGTAGGCAACCATTGGAGGTGAACGGAAGAGGGGAAGAATTTCAAGTGGGTATTAATGGCACTTCTGTTCAGATTGCCTATGTTGTCCACTGCAAAGACTCCTTTCAGGTGCATGTTTATGCTTTGTGACACACACAAGCATTGGGGATGGCCTGTGATATCTAAGAACAAACACTTTATGAAAATGTGTCCTTTTCCTCCCCTGAATTATTGTGCTGGTTTTGGCTGGGATAGAGTTAATTTTCTTCCTTGTAGCTGGTGTAGTGCTGTGTTTTGGATTTAGTATGAGACTAATGTTGATGACAGACTGATGTTTTAGTTGTTGCTAAGTAATGCGTACACTGGTCAAGGACTTCTCAGCTTCCCATGCTCTGCCGGGCGCACAAGAAGCTGGGAGGGGGCACAGCCAGGACAGCTGACCCAAACTGGCCAAAGGGCTATTCCATACCATATGATATCATACTCCGTATATAAACTGGGGGAGTTGGCCGGGGCACAGTGGTCGCTGCTCGGGGACGGGCTGGGTGTCGGTCAGTGGGTGGTGAGCGGTTGCATCACTTGTTTTTTTCTTGCTTGGGTTTTGTTCTTCTCTCTCTTGTTGTTTTCCTTTTCACTATTCTTATCATTTTATCATTTATCAATTTATCATTATTATTACTATTTTATTTTATTTAAATTATTAAACTGTTCTTATCTCAATCCACAAGTTTTCTTACTTTTACTCTTCCGATTCTCTCCCCCATCCCACCGGGGGGGAGGGTGAGCGAGTGGCTGTGTGGTACTTGGTTGCCGACTGAGGCTAAACCATGACAAAAATGCATCCTTTTCCTCCTCTGAATTATTGTTGGGTTTAGCATGATAAATATCCTGTCCCTTGCATGCCTGGCTCAGAATAGGCAGCACACAAAAAAATAATGGAACATGCCCAAGAGCCAGACGTGGCAGCCAGTGTCACAAAGTCATAGCAGTGACAACTTCATGAGGAACAGCTGGACTAAGGCAGCTGCAGTGAAGGGACCTAGGGAAGAAGGACTCTCCCACACCTCTGCAGTCCTTCCTTCTCTTCCCTTATCCCTCTTCCTTGGCACACACACAACAGCCCATTTCACTCCCATGAGAATAGCAGCGGTTCTTCAAGTACACATTGTACACAACCCTAAAGGATCAGGGTTGAATTCCCATTAGCGAGTGCTCAAAATCAGACAATGCCAGATGTATGGTTGCAACCAGAACACTGCCCCTTCAAAGAGAAATCCACCAGGCTCCAGCAAATACCCAAAGAGCCCCTGAGGGGCCTGGCTGCTACAACACACCACTAGCAGGACACACAGTTTCTCAAGCGTTGGCCTTAGTGTGAACCCTTTCTCTGCAATATCCCTGGCTAATGATGCTGGTGATTTCCAGAGAAGGTGAGTTGGGTAGAGAGGTCTGTGCTCCTGTTTCAGAGTTACCCAACCCCACATGGCTCTCTAGTTTCCATTCTGTACTATCAAAGGTGCCAACAGCATCTAGGGTGATGGAAGATTTGATGCCCGTTTGGACCCAAGAGAGCACTCTTTGACACCGGTCTGCTATGGAGGCTTATCAGCAGGGACATATGTGAGAGAAAGCTGCTGAAATAGGAGCATCAAGCTCCTTTACCAGGACCTAAAATGGCACTGCTCTTTTAATGTTGTAGCCTATGGCAATGCTCAGGTTGTCTATATATATTCAAACTGACCATAAGCAGCTTTTCAGAGCAGTCGTGATCCCTTCATTTCCAGCACTCAATTCTGCTCAGCCCTTTTCAGAACCAGCTTTGTGCCTGATGCTGGAGTGGGAATAGCTCTTTGACTTTCCCCGTTGCTTTCCTACTTCTATTAACAATTCTGTGGGTTGCCAACGTTTTCCTCCCCTCCAGCCTCAGCAGCCAGGCAAGCAAGCCAATCTGCAGGGTGCTACAGGGTGGGGGCTGCCTCCTGGACAGAGAGCTGGGGCCCTGCGCTCTCCTCGGCACAGGCAGGGTGCTCGGAGGAGTCCACCAGCTGCACAGACCATTTGTGCTCTGAGGTCATTCAGCGCTACCCCATCGCTGAGGAATCTGCTGGCCGCCTTCCTGACAGCACCGTACAATGTCCCACCTTGCCTGCCAGCTAACACAACATGCTCATGCTGAGCCCAGGCCCTGCTCCCCTGAGGCGCTTCTCAACGATGCTCCCCAGCTTCGGCAGAGGCCCTCGCACCTGAGACCTCTGGTCACCCGCTGACCACCACATCTGCTTCAAAACACCCTGCCCAGTCCCATTTCAGCCTCCTCCCTTCACGTTGCTGTTGGGTGCAGAGTGCTTGCAAGAGGCAGTGCTAATACATTGGTATCCATAAGCACTGATCCCAATGCCTTGGAGCAATGCTGGGTTGGTGCCCTTCCACCCCGGCACAGGGACAGGGACTCACGATAGCTGTATTTTTAACCTTTTCTGTTGTGGTCTCTCCCAGCCTGTCCTCCAGGGCTTAAAACAATATACAATATCCAGTATCCAGGATGTACATCAGCCTTCTCCCTGAAGCTCAGTGACTTATTTGTTGCCACAGGTACAGCTAAGGACCGTCCGGGTGGCAGCTCATCTTGCAGCACCCACCCCAGCCTGGTGAGATGGTGCCATCAGTTGGTGCCAAGTTGGCTGGGGCTCTGCATGGCTTGGAAATGGATCCCGGAGAGGGAAGGGTTGTGGTGGGACAAAAGGCTGGACTTGTGGAGTAAGAGTGGGACTTGGGTGGTGGGGCAGGGGCAACATGTTGTGCTGGGAAAGCTTCCTTCTGTCAAGGCAGAGAGAGGAGCAGCTGCTCCTAAGCGACAGGGAGCCAGGAGACAAGGGAGATAACAAGGCTGGCAGGGCAGGGGCTCGCCAGCCAGGGCTTGTTCCACAGTGTCCCACAACGTGGGAGCAGGGCAGGACCAGGGATGGGAGTTGGGTTCAGCTGAGAGTCCAGATCATCAGGTGAGTTCATGGTGACAAAGCAGGTCCAAGGCCCAGCTGAGAAGTTGATCTGCAGGTCAGGGTCAGTTCCAGTGGTGGTAGCCAGTGCCAAACACAGTCCAGTGATTGCCAGGCAGGTCTGAGGTCAAGCCAGGAAATCACGCCATGTGTCAGGGTCCAGATAAACAGCGTCTGTGGCCAGAAACAGCCATGAAAGAGATGGAGACAGACCACGATACAGCTCAGGCAGGGACTAAAAGCCCAGGGCTGACCTGAAATGGGGTTCCTGGTCCCATGGGCAAAGGTTGCAGATGGAGGCCCAGGTGAGTCTGGTCAGGGCCATCAAGTGCCCTTGGGGCAAGGCAAAATAATGGCTCCTGCCTACCTCTCAACTTTTCAGCAGCTTCATGTCTGCCTCTAGCAATGGCTGGAAGGCAAAGGATGCTCCTGCTTCCAGAGGATCCCTCTTGTGCTACCTCACCTCATTTCTACAGCTTCATCTGCACAGGGTAGCAGGCCAGCGCTCCGCAAAGCACCTTCCACCGACCACCCACCAGGGACCACTGCTGCTGGGACACTGTCCCCAGTGTCAGTGTCTCATTGTGCATGGGCTTCTCGGGGGCCATCCACAAAACTGGGAGGGAAGGAGATGCTCCCCATGGGGTGTCAGCAGCAAGCGCCTGCTTTCTGACAGGTCTGGGTGGCTGGGGGGCTGGGAGCGCTCGTGGGTGCACATTTGGGGCACACAAGTCGGCTCGGCTCTGGCACTGGCCAGGGGCATTGCAGCATCATGGTGCCAGGAGGCCCCCCCTCAAGTCCAGTTTGTGCTTCCCAGCACCCACCCCGGGGCTGCTTTAGCCAAGGTCATTCCTGGAAAAAAGTTTTGTCTGATATTCTCTGAAAGACATCCCGTGACATGGGCTCCTGGCTGCCTGCAACACTGCTTTCTTCTCTAAAGAAAAGATGACAGAGGAGAGAAGCTGTAATAGCTGTAATAAATAGGTATAATAAAACCTTGAGGGTAATAAATAAGATGAAAATAAATTACTGCTCACTGGCTCTTCAAAAGACAAGAGACAAGAAATAGAGGCAGGTCCAAAACAAACACAAGGCTTCCTCATGCAGCACACCTTCAGCCATGGACACCTTGCCTCAGGAGAGCATGGGTAATAAATGTTTATGTGGTTTCATGAAATAACTGGTTGAAGACGCTGCAGAGGAAAAGCACAGTTAAATACAATGATTCAACATCTGTCTCAGACTGCTGGAGGCTAGAAGAATATCTGGGGGATTTACTACATACTTCCTTGCTCTTATATCTTCCACAAGGAGTTTGCCACTGGACGGTCTCACAGCCAGGATATAGCATTAAACAGTGTTTTATTCTGACCTGGTTCAGCTGTTCTCATTCATTCCACTAATGAAATGCTGTGGTGGCACGAGTATGCTGCAGCATCCCTTGGGCAAAGCTAGCAAAGCAGTAAGCTCCATTGTCCCACTCTGCAACCACTTCTCCCAAAAGAGCCCCATAGCTGCTATTTAAATAGCTGGTGAGTGATTGTCCTGGGCTAGCTCGTCACCTTTGCAGCCTCTCCCTGCTAGGGTGACAGCTTTCAGATGGGTCGAGGAGGTAAGATGGGAGGGAGTTTGCCTTGTGGGTGGAACAGAGACCTCACAGGACAGAGGGTTTCCGGAGAAGGCGTGGATGCCAGCCCCAAGCAGTAGCATGCTGGGTTATTTGTCCTTTCTCTTCAAGGGCCACCTGTGAGTGCATCATCCGTGGAACGCTATCAGAGGAGTGGGCAGCGAGCCAGCCTTTTAGAAAACAGTTCTTTGGTAACTGAGGGAAGCTCTCAGCTTCATGTTGCAGAATTTGGTGAAAGATAGATCTGCATTCACCTTACCCACCACCTCCAAGATTTTATAAGCCTCACTCGTAACTCCTCTCAGCCTTCCTGTCTCCAAACTGAAGAGCCGCAGCCTTTTCCGTAGTTCCTCATAAAGCAACTATTCCATCCCATTGATTGCTGTAGTTGCCCTTCCCTGTGCCTTCTCGAACTCCACCATGTCTTCCTTGGGACCAAACAGCCCCCGCTGCTCAAGATCAGGATGCATGGAGGTTTTATATAGTGCTGAAATGGCACCCTCGCTCTGACTCTAAATACTCTTGCCAATGATGCCCAACATTTATTTTGGCTGCTGCTGCATAAGCCCATCGTATAGGGTAATAAATGACAACTCCAGGATCTCCCTCCTGATCTGCAACTGCAGATCTGAGCTCTGAGTTCAGCATCATGTAGGAACGTGCTAGATTATTTTCCAAAAATGTATTACCTTACATGTATCTATGTTGAAGCTCATCTGACACTCTTCTGCCCAACCACTTAGTTTTGTGGGATCCTTCTGAAGTTCCTTCCCATCAGAACCGTATTTGACCACCCAAGGAAAGTCAGTGTCATCCTCAAACTTCACAGTTCAGTCACTTCTCCAGGTCACCCATGAAGATGCTGAATAAAACTAGTCCCAGGAGCAATCCCTGGGCTATCCTCACTGCTTATTCTTCTCCACCCTGAGGAGCGTCCCGTGCGCCCTACCCTTTGCCTCTTGTCCTTTACTCAGCTTTCATTCCATAAAAGGACCTTTACTCCAACCCTATAGCAACTTAGTTGCTTTAGTAACTTCTGGTGAAGCACCTGTCAATGGCTTTTTGGAAGTCCAAATGTATTATGTCTCCTGGATCCCTTCTATCCATGTGCTTATTGAGACCCTCACAGAATGCAGCACAGCAATGACGCAGGATTTCCCTTTACAGAAGCCACACTGACTCTTTCTCAGCAGACTGTTATTCACATACTCATCAGTCTTTACTATAGACACCACTCTCTTACCACGGATGGAAGCCAGACTCACCAGCCTTTTTTTATAGTGGGGGGGTTGCGCTGGCAATCCACCAGTGCTCTGGCACAGAGACATTAATGGCAGGTTATACAGCCTGGCCAGAAGGTCGCAGTTCCACATTTTAATTCCTTCAGGACTTTCAGGCATATGTCATGCAGTTCTAGTGACTTATTAACGTTTAAAGTATCCGTCTGGTCTTACTTCAAACTAAGCTGTCTCCTCTGACCAATCTACTGCAACTCTGGCATCAGGAGTAGAAATCTCCCCACCAAACAAGGCACTCCTCTGCTGGAAGGTGGAAGAAGCAACTTTATCCCAAGGCTTCTCTCCCAGACAGACATAAAAGAAAGAAGCTTTAAAGCTTCCTAAACTCCCTGGGAGAAATATCTGAAATCTGATGTCTTGGCAAACCTACCTTTCAAAAGCTGAATTCTCTTGTCTCTTTCCCAGAAGCATGGCTGCCGGTGTGGCTGTTGCTGCATCTGCAAGGTGATACTATTGAGGGGCGGAGGCAAGAAATCAAGACTGGTCTGGAAAAATATAATATGTGGAAACTGGACGCAAGTGACGCTTAGGGGTGAGATTAAACTAAGGAAAAGTGCATTAATTGCATAGATTCACTTAGCTGCTTCGAAATTCAGTTTCACAGAAGTGATCTGTTAAATCTAAGCCCTTCTCAACTGGGGACCTCCCAGGGTCTGAGCATCAGCTTTCCTTGTCACTGTGGTCCAATGATTCATCTCTGGTATAGATGACACTAAGTAAATACCTAGATACATGGATGGCTGAGGACCTGGAACAAAAGTGAACAGGGAAGAGACATGCAAATACGCAGACAGAATCAAAACAGGCAGAAAAACGTCCTTACCCTGGTGAGACATTGGATGGACATGTGGGGTGGGGGGTATGGATTTCAACATCAACAACTCTCCTACTGCAATTCTTCTGCCTCCACAGAAAAAGGAGGCAGGACAATCTTTGGCTGTCTTCAAGCAGCCCATGGTCCCTGCTAGCTTGGGTTTACCTTCATGCTATCCTGCCCTGTAGGAGCTGTAGGACCTGTCTACTGCTGTGGTACCTGGAGACTTTTTAGTTTGCGTTGCCCATCCAGAGAACTGCCCTCATGAGGGATGATCTGCAGGCTTGACACAAGTTATAGGACGCCCAGCTGTGCTTCATCCCTAGAAGAGCTCAGATGCAGTTTAAGTCTTCCAGAGAGGAGATTTCATCAGCCTCTGTGACCATGTGAAAACTGAGGCTTCACTTGTGGGAGGTTCAGAATCCTCCCCCATCAGAGAGTCAGAGAGAGCTGCTGGTGCTGAGATGTTAGCAGGGATTGCTCCAGGGATGAAAGGAACTGATCCTCCAGACAAGCCCTGATCTGCCTCCCCTTTACATCCTGTCATAACTGGTGGCTCCACCAGTTCTCAGCAACTTCACATACATGGTAAAACATTACCACACTTTGTGGAAAGGCTTTTCTCTTCTGATCCTCAGTTTCTAATCACAGAACCAGGCAGAAAGGATATGTCCAGGATAAACATGTCCTTCCTATTGCATCCTGAAACGTTCAGGTTGTTGTTGTGTTCGTGTTATCATGAAATGGAAGGTTCTTCTGGAATGTTTTTTCCTTACCAGAAAACTCAGATATTAAGATTATATTTTCAAAGAAGTCTGTAGTTTTGGCTCCTTGAGTTGGACAGCCCAAGCCTAAGCATCAAAGCTGCCAGCAAGTCAGTGCACACTAGAGGTGAAGGCAGCAAACAGTGCTCAGCACTTCTCAAATTCATCTTCTCGTTGTTCCTAGCTGGACCCCAAAGCTGTGCTCATAGTTACAGGTTTAAACACCAGAGATGTTATGTGAAGCAGTAACATATTATTATTTCTGACATATGGCAGTGCAAACAGAAAGCTGTGAAGGGATGTACTGAACAGGTTTGGAAAACTCCTGAGCAGGCTTGGCCAGTAGGAGTGGATATACCAAGATGCTAAACTAAAATGTATTATCCAACTCATGCAAAGCAGGGAACAGAAAAAGAGTTTTTGGCCCTGAGTCACTTCTTGTTCTTTTGTACCTCCATCAGTCCCTAGGAACTCCACCAACTACAACAGAATTGCTTCAATTTGCAGCATATTTTGGCTCAAATTGCACTTATATTCCAAAGGAGATAAGTTCAGAATTATTCCAACAAAATTATGTGTAGTATGAACAGGAACTAGCCCTATAATAATAATAATTAAAAAAACCCACAAACAAACAAACAAAAACCCCACAATCAACACAAAACAGTAAGAACTTGAATCCACAGTTCATTTTTTAAAGGATTTTATTTCCTCGACACTTCCAAAGATATTTTTTTAAAAATTGGGGGGTGGGGGTGGAGGGGGGCGTGGTCCACAGACTGGCTAAAAACACAAATGCCAGTAATTTCTGGAGGAACCCAGAGTACCCAAAGCGACTGTGTATCATTGCCCAACCATCTAGTTTCCTGAGGTAAGTGACATTGCTGCTCTTTATACCATTGTGCCTGTTTAGTTCAGTACCAGCTCACTTCTGCTGAAAAACCTCGCAGCGTAGCTGAGCTAGCAGAGATCATGGGCTTGCACTGCAGAAAGCTGGTCTTCCCATATGGGCACATCTAGATAAGTTCACTTAAGTCGTCACTATCAGCATCAGTCTTTTGCTCAGACGAAATTCAAACTGCTTTTCTCCACAGCCACTGACCCAGACTTGTGAACACGACCAGCTGTCAGTGATAAAACCAGGACATTAAGTAGATATTTTCCTCCATTAGGAAAGGCACAGATCAAAGCCTCTTCCATATGAGCCATATAAGCTCTTTAAAAACTATCCATCTCTTGGGGTCCCTGCACCATACTCTGCTATTCCTTCAGAGGAGGAAATGGCTAGGGCATTTGTGATGATCTGGCTGGAGCGTGAATTAGGTGCCTCTGGGTAATGTTGCCCAGTGGCTTTCACCCACAGCTTGGAAAGCTGAAAGCTCTCCAGCTAATGCATTATTTTCTTTCAGTGATCTCATGTTTAAAGCATTGTTTCCTTAGTCTTGGGCTCTCCCACGGGGTCAGTAAATTCCACATTCAAAGAAGACTTTAATTCCTTGGTGAGTGACAAGCTGGAAAGGAGATTTCAGTCCTAATCCTTCTCTTGAGTGGTGAATAGAGCATCTCGTCATTAGTACATCAGACAGATGCTATCAAAGATACCATGGGAATAGCAAACACCAGCAATTTGAGACAGCTGGAAAACGACAAGACTTGGGATGGTCCCCTCTCCGCCCCATCAGCCTGCAGGGGTTTTTGGTGAGCCCTCCCTGCCTCTCTCCTACTGGTATAGCATGATAGAGTGCAGACATCTTTCTTTTCCTTTCTCTTCCAGCTCTTTTCCTTCCTTCAGACCCACCATTCCCCACTTTGCCTGGGGGGAAGAAGGATTTAATATTTAAAACTTGTTCCATTTTATTCATTCCTGTTTTATTTCCTTCTCCTTTGAATGGCTTTCCAGCTCCCTGTCTTTCTGCTGAAACATCCTGACATGTTCCTCTTCAACCCCCTTTGCATGTACCACTTGGCATCAGCCCAGCAGAATAAGTACATTTGGGGAGGCAGTGAAATGAGGGCTCAGCAAGGGAAGGGAGGGCGCAGGTCCCAGAAGAATCCCAGATGCCCATTTTTCCCCAAGCTGCTTTTGTCTTACTGAGGATTAATTTCCATCATCCTACCAACTTTGCTGTCTACTTCCTGCCATTATCCTGGGTTCAGCAGTTCCTGGAAATTTAACTTTGCACTTACTTTGGCATAAGAGCTACAAATCACCCAGCAACAGCCATGAGGCAACACAAGGCCACCTGTCTCTTACAGTGCCATTGCTCGCAGTGTGATGGAGAAAGGCTTAGCGACAGCGAGGAGTGTTTATCTCCTCAAATCTCTAGGGCACCTGGAAATAGAAATGTCCCCTGCCTTGCCTCTCCACTGCTGACCCACTGCCTCTCCTTTGAAGGAGATCTCCCTTTAGCTCTCTACAGAGGGGCTCTACCACCACTTAGTACTGCTGGCTTTTTGCTCCTCTCCAGCCGAGGCACCTCTGCTAACGTTTTCTAGTGTTCAGCCAGAGCTGATTCTTGGCCCATTAAGTCAGGGCGATGGAGGGGAGGCACGAGATACCTGTGACTTTCAGGAAGCACCATCACTGCCAGTGTCTTTTCCCACCCTGACACTCCACTTCTGCCTGTCCTGCCTTACCATCAGCCTCCTACACCTTTCACTTGCCTATTTGTTTTTTCACCCCTCTGTCCTCATGGACAGACAAGACATTCAACAGGTCCTTGGCAAGCAAAAAAAATCTGCACAGGTAAGATGTACATGGAGTAGTGAAGGTGGCTTTCAAGGGCCAGCGTCAGGTGTCTTTTCCTCTTGTTCACAGTGTCTCTTTTCCTTCTCTCTGAGGTCCTTGAACCCTCTACTTTTCCCACAACTCTGATTTTCAGCAACGAGCACCACTCTCTGCTCTCTTCAGTGCCCGTCTCCCACACCTTGTCCTTTCACAGCCAACCGTGTGCTCCCTCTTCATCCCACCTTCACTCTTTGCCTGTTCCAGTTTCATCAAAGACTCCTTCTGCCTCCTTCTGCCCTGCCCTGCTGGAAAGACCCTAAAGCGGTGCCATCTCTTCCTATTCTGCGGTCTCTGCTGCTCCGCCTGTACTCACCTGCCATAGGTAGCTGCTTGCCGACTTTTAGTCTGCAAAAAGAGAGAAAAGTGGAAGAGTGAGGTGTTATACAGACAGATAATTAGGGCTGGGCCTCAGCAGCATTTTGCAGAGGCAAAAAAGACAGGATTATGTGCACTCTAGCCGTGTTGCCAGCCACTGTAGTACAAGCCCAGTCCCACTTGGAAGCCCTTTGGCTGATTTCGATCTGACATAACCTGCTAAGACTGTTGAAGTAAAGCCCTGCTGACAGGCTACGCAGCTTTAGCCTGGCTCAGGCTGTGTGGAACAAGTTCGTGGCTCCTTGCAACAGCCTTGACAAAGCCAAACACAACAGTGTTGCTCTCTCCCTTGGTGTTACACAGCAAAGCCACATCAGCAGAGCGTGGGCTAGAAATGAGCAGCAAGAAATAACACTGCTGCAGGGCATTGTTACTTTTGTTTTTTCTGGCTTCAAGTGATTTCAATGATGTGATTTCATAGTTGCATTATCAAAGAGGGTTCCATCATTTTATTTATTTAATTTTTCTTCCACTATTTATTATATTCCACTATAAAGAGAGAACGTTTCTCTGGTTATCACATCTGAAAATACAGCTGTGATATACATCCTGTACACATCAGGAATACGCCTGAGCAAGAGGTGAGCTCTACTTTACCTTGCCCTGTGGAGCCAGAAGTTGATTTCCCTTGTAGTGGGTAAGAGACATGAGTGAGCCTGCCCCTTTAAATTTGACCCAGGCTATCTGTGTCTCTCAGAAAGAAAAAAATCTGAGCAAAGTTGGAGTTAAACCAGCTAGGTGAGCAAAACAGGGGAAACCTGGGACAATGGCAAGCACTCGTTCTATTCAAACCATCTGACGGGATCACCTTACCTTGCAGTCCTCACCTAC
This sequence comes from Mycteria americana, assembly GCF_035582795.1. NCBI lineage: Eukaryota > Metazoa > Chordata > Aves > Ciconiiformes > Ciconiidae > Mycteria > Mycteria americana. The sequence goes on along the minus strand of NC_134366.1, from coordinate 95,559,775 downwards.
CCTGAGCTGCTAGCTGCTGCACACAGCTACGCGCAGCGACAGTCCCACTGGCAGGGAGGGTTACAGCAGCTCGCTGCTCTCTAAAGCAACATCACAGAGCCCTACAAAGTACAGTGTTTGCAAATATATACGACAACATGCAAACCACCCCTTTCCCCTGCACCTCTTTCCCATTGCAAACACCACTGCCTAAAAATTACCTTCAGCTCTTTGCTCACAGGAGTCAGAGGAAGTAATAATATTTTGTCTCACCTTATTGTTTTACTGAAGGACATGGGGTTTTTACTTGTGGTTAGCCACACATCTGAGGTATCTTGGCATCTTTCTTAATTTTCTAAGGATTCTGGAAAAAAAGAAAGGACCTTAAAGCTCAGCACCTGGAGGAAAAACCAAAGAACAGTTTAATAGTGCAATTGAAACAATTTCCAGTCCCCTTAACAAACAACATTATCATAGCTTTGCTGAAGTTCATGGCAAACTACCAGCCCAGATGCAAAATTTCCTCACCAGCTCTTAATGTAGCAGTGGCGGGAAGGGAAGGAAATGTATTGCCACAGGTGCCACCATCTGCTCCATGGTCTGAAAGGGGAACTTTGTTTTGGAGCTTTATTAGCCCATTTCACTCCCCGATTTCTGAAATTAAGCATTCCCTTATTGGCTGGACTTTGATATACTTCAGTGCTAAAGAGGAGAAACAGGCAAATAAGTAAAATGTGCTGAGGAGGGTTTCTGAAGGCATAAAGAGGAGGCAGGCACCAAACTTCCGTCACTCTTCCCATGGGAGCTCTGCAACAAAGTACTCTTTGTGGGTCTACCTTTATTTTTTCTTACCTTAAATGAAATGAAGCTGGATTGTTTTGTGTCCCTGTGACAAACCTGCTTCCCTGAAAAATGGTCCCCTCACTACACCTTTCTAGAGGCTAAGCTACCACTCACTGTCTGCGGTGAAACGCATTGAAATGTCATTAGGAACGAAGTCCTAATAGAGGACTAGCCATAAAGGAACGAAGTCCAGTCTGATTAAAACCTGTGCTAGGTAGGCAACTACAGTTCTAAATAACAAGCTTAGTATGCCTGTGGATGTGGCCAAAACGAGTTACACCAAGGCCCTCAGATGGGCTGGAGCTGAATCGACAGGTGTAGTCACCTCTACCACATTTTCCATCAATTCCTCAATTTCCATCAAGTTCAACTTCTGGTCAGCCCTGTAGCCCTGAAGCCTCACTAATCCAGCACAGCAATCATTCAGCTCCCTCCCTCCCTAGGGCCTCTTCTGAAGAAGGCAAAGTCAAAAAACCCCTCCAAGACCTAGCAGCCGAGTTCCTCGGAGCCAGAGGTTGCAGCTGACTAAGATCAGTGCAGCTGAGGAAGGAGAACTGCTCCTCACACTAGCACAGCTGGCACTGTGCAGAGGGACATATTTTAAAAGCAAATGCACAGTCTTTTATAATCTAGCATAAAGCATAGATGCCATCCTGCCTGCAGGCCAGAAGATATTAGATATTTTTTATACTGACTGAGTGCACATCATTTCATAGGAATATCGGCACTGCTGCGTACGTGCGTGTGTGTGTGCGGTGAGGGAGTGCTTTTCTTTGTCCTTGCTGACTACGGCCTGCACACTGAACGCTCGTTCCTGTTTGGAGTTTAGGAGTCAAAAAAGCTGAGAAAAATCATTACGATGAAATACTGACTAGCCATTTTAGACACCGCATTAAAAAAAATCAATAAATGCTAACTTGACAGAGGGGAATGCGGAAAATGGAGCAGAGTCAAAGAGTCACCAAGTTGATTAAAATTTGTTGCCATAAAGATCAAACTGAAAACCCATAAAAGAGCTCCCACTCAATGTGTAAAAGAAGTAAGCAAATGAAGAACTAAAAGTTAAGTCTGTGTAATATTAAACCGATTAAAGATATCAGATGCTTCCAAAATACTTGTGCCAGAGAACAGAAATCAGGACATGGAATTCAACTTCCAAGAAGGCAAAGGATCCAGTGGTTCATATTAAAGCTGTGTTTTAGTATTTTCTTTGATATAAAGGACCTCAATCTTCTTGTGAAGAGGAGATTATTAGCAGAGGACAGGATATGTGCTCTTGTTCTTCAGGAGTCTGATCTCCACCATGTTGTGTTGTCCCATCTATCCCCAGTCCCTCAGGTTTTCCTCCGGGAGACCTCTTTCACTTTAGTCCATACTACTTTCTTCACTCAGGCATCAAGGATTCCTCGCATGCAGGCCATGAGCCTTCCTCAGTATAACACCTTCTCAGTGACCAAAATCCCGCTCAGTCTACAAACGGTGAGATTAGGGCTCTTCTAGGTTCTCCCTTCCGTTTCGTCCATGTACCGTGTGGTGGCCCCCAAGAGGGTCGCAGTTCCCCATACCCCAGGGGTACCCTCGGCCCATTCCCACTGCCCTCCTGTATCCTCCGCCAAACCCTACGCGAGCAGTTCAGGCTTTCTGTGTGCTGACCGGCCAGCCAGCAGCCTAAATCATACAAACGGCCGATGAATCCACACCACGCTACTTTGCTCAGCGCAGTGAGTCTGTCTCCTCTGTGCCATCCAGATTTTCTAGAAATTAAATAGCACCGAGGACTTCCCTGTTTTGTCAAATTTGTTTGGAATTGATCAAAGGGCTCTAAAGCTCCTAGGAAGGAACTGACAAGACAGCACAGTGCCCAGGGGAACAAAAGCATCTGCACGAGGTCCCTTGATCAGGCCTTACACGTCTACTCTGTTTACCCTGGCGTTTTTTCTGCAGTTATTTTACCTTCTATCAAGGCTCCTAAGTTCGGTAGAACCGAATATTAGAAACCTGACTTTGTCATGTCTAACCTATACACCTATATGTCAGTGCTTTCTAGAAAAGGATATTCTCAAATGCAAGTTTTGAGAATGCATGTGTGTGTGGTTTTTAGTAAAGTAAAGGTTAACACTTAATCCGCCTTAGATGCCATATGTCTACAAAAACAAATACATAATGAAATGCAAGACCTGTCCTACAGCAAGGTGCTCTGAATTCTCCAAGGACAAGGAATTTTGAGAAAATACTCCTCAGTTTCACAGTCTTCCCCTGTCTCAGGAGAAATTTGGCAAATCTTAGTCCAATTCCCTGGGACATCTGTTCATTCACATAAAAAACCAAGCTGGAATAGTTTGCCAGCCAAGATACTACCTTCCGAGAAACCAAGGCTCTTTTATTTAAAATCCATGTGAGACAATAGTTGTAGGGAGTTCAATTTCATCATCTCTGTCTGTTCTCATAGCAACCCTGATAAATTGGGCATGAATCCATAGCTGGGAATTGAATTCACACTTTACAGGCTATCTATCTGAAGCACATACCCACGTTGCTTTCTTCCAGGAAGGTTTGTGCGTTGTTATCCTCCCGTTACCCCAGAGCTGCAAAGGCACGCGCATCAGACGTGCCTGCACCACTGAATGGAGGTGTCTGCAATTCTCCCCCATGAAACCGTTTCCCCTCTATACGCTGAGTCCAGAACCATGTCAGGACCGGCAGGAAGCACAGCAGTCACTGTCCAGCCCTTCCCTCCCGTCTGTAGGTCACCGGGAAGCCACACAGAGCCAGCCCGAGGGCAGGAGCAGGGAGGGCATCATGGAGCTTCTCACCTGCGATGTGGAGGGACTGTTTTTACCAGCACGACTCACGGCAACAACGCCCTGCAGACCTGAAGAGGCTTTCCCTGTGCTGGCTAGACCCACTAAGAACAGGCTCAGCATTCCTGAAATTGAACGGCAAGGAGACGGGAACACAATGTGCAGCGCCTAAACCAGAGAACAGCACTAATCGCTGACCGGGGGCATAAGCCAAGGAGCAGGGGAAGCTTTTGCACTTTTACGTCGGAGGTCTGCATGAAATCTTTTTGAAAGACAGGAGAGTTTCTTTACCATCAACTATGTGTGGTGCAGGGAGAACTATTTTCTCACAGGAGATGCACAGTGCATTGCAGGAGGAAGGGGGAAGGAGCGACGTGAAGAAGGGGTTCAAGATGGAGGGATGGCTGAAGAACTGCTGAGGCATGTGGGACCTGAAGCGGGACCCACCTGGTGGGAGACTCCGAAGCAGAGGCACTCTGGAGTTCAAAGACGTGTGTGGGGCTGCAGCTCCACCACAGACCCCTTAGGGCTGGCCTGGCGTGTGCCCGCGGCTTGGGGACAGCCAGAGGGAAGGTGACTGCGTGAGGGAGCTGCCAGGCACGGCTGGCAGAGGCGACTGCGGAAACAAAAATATTGTGGGGCAATGGAAACAACTGAGGGGCTGCCCCTTGAAGGATAACATTCTGTGAAAGCTGAAGGGGCTCCCTGGGCTACAAATATTTCACTGAGGGGAAATTGGGCTGTGTTCAGTACAATATTTTAGCCGCATCTATTCCCTCAGCATCACAGATGCAGGCAAGACCTCACCACGTGATTACGGAGAATTACACTGAGAGGGACCAAAGGAGCAGAAATACAGTGATGTTCCCGTAGTCGCTAGGGACGGGCTGCGCCTTACCGATCCTGATACCTAATGAAATCACAATAGAGAGAAACCTGGCGATACTGGAAGGATTTGTGGAGGTGCGGAGGTAATGTTGTCATCCAGGTTGGTTTAGATTCAACTCTGAATGAGGGGCAGGGGGTAGGGCAACTGCCTGAGACCATGAGAGATGACAGAGGACTTGCACTGAGCTGATTGTGAAATGATGCGATGCGCTCTCCTGAAAAAAAGGAAGGAGCAGCATCAGAAACCCAACTGGTGCTGGGGCTTCTGATGAAGATAATGTGCGGGAGAAAGGAGCGGAGGACACCGGTGCTTCGTGAAAGAGACGTTATCAAAGGTCAGACGATCCTGATGTGGAGGAAGGGCAGGCAGCACAGCAAGAGGCCATCGCAGCTGCATCCAGATGCCTGCAAGTGTTTCAGAATCAAAAAGGAGGCTTACAAAGGGGGGAAACACAGGCACGCGTCTGAGGACAAGAGTAAAGGAACAACACACCCCACAGACAGACTAAGGCAGCAGCGTAGCTTACTGCTATCAAGAGACTCAGAACGAGTAATAAAAGTATTTGTAAATGCATCAAAAATGAGAGAAGGGCAAAAGGAAAGTGCTGGCTATTAGCAGGAAGGAGAACTAATACAGAAAGTCTGGTAAAGACTGAAGCGTCCAGAGCCGTTCGGTTCAATCTTCACAAAAGTTAATTTTAACCATATTCCGAATGAAATTAATTTTATAGCAGAAACAGGAGTACAGGTGCACGGACAGGGCAGAAAAATTAAAACAGAGTAACTAGACGTGGGCAGGTTTGACATTCACCTCGGGGAGTTCGAGCACCTCTGTGAGGCAGGAGCCGTGATGTCTCTGACTGCACGGGCAGACGCGCCACGTCCCGGGGAATGGAGCAGGACAAATACAGAGGCCAGCCTTTCCGGGGAAGAAAGGAAGGCACCGGTAGCACTTTTAGGCTACCGGTAATGCCTGAAAGATATGAAAACAGACTATCCAGAAGTCAGTTGATAGACATGGAGTAGATAATACGATGCTAAAGGAAATAACAAGGTGGCAGCCAACAAGAAACTCCTGCCCTCCTGAGCTCTCCCCCTACTAGACAAGTCTGGAAACGGAAGGAGCAGAGGGGTTGGAAGTCTTCACTCGTATTTTCTTCCTACGCTCTGTGTATGTCTGATGGTAGTCTCCTATTCCTACTTTGTTGGTCTTTCTCCTCTGCATTTCCCTGCACTTGACAGTCTCTTTGTTTCCTGCCCTCTTCCCACTTGTTCAGGTCCTTCTTCTCTGGTCCTGCATGTTCCTCTAGTCTCCTCACTTCAGTCACGGCTCCCAACTTTTTGCAGCCCCCTTTCAGTCTGCATACGCTTCTTGCCATTGTCCGCCCCCTTCCCTCTTTCTAGCTCTGTTTTTATGAATTCTGAACAGGATATTCTGTTTCCAAGAAAATGTCGCAGCCTTCCAAACCAGAACTATATTTACCTTAAAGCTGAAAATCTCAGAGCTGAAAATCTCACAGCTCAACAACTCTAAACACATCTTTTAGGAGAGCATTTCTCAAGTGTGGGCAGAGTTTCAATGATTTTTTATCATCTTGACATTAATATAAAAAAGTGAAACTTTCAGATTCTAGAAAATATCCCACATGAGATTCTAATAATTTTAAGATACACAAGATCAAATTTAAAAATATTTGTTACATTTATAGCTATCAGCATTTGAAAAGCCATTTCTAAGCATCTACTTAGAAAATAAGTGCAAATAAGTAGTGTTATTGCAGAAGACTTTTATGAAATATTTTGATGGTTTTAAGAACATTTTAATCAATATAGTCTGTATTATCTTCTCATTTCCTACAACAATTGATTTATTTTATGGGCATTTATTTATGCTAAAGATATTTATTCAGCCAGTTGATCATATCCTTTCTTCCTTCCTCAATATAAGGTTTATCTTGAGGATTGATATCTTCTCTTCTGCGATGTACAAACCCATGCGTCTGTCCAGGGTAAATTTTAACTTCATAATCAACTTTACAGTTTTGTTTAAGCTTCTGCTCCAGTAGGGTGACCTGTAACACAGAATGTTCCATGATGGCTGAGTACGGAGTTAACATGTTATATATTTACAGTCCTCAAATTGTCCTGTTTTTTTACTTTTCTGGGAGACAGACACAGTGTGTCCTTGCCATCGTTTTCTCTTCTACTAATTTTATATCCAAATGCATTCTGTTACTTTCTTTATTTAACTAGGCTTTTTTCTCCAGTAAAATAACAGCATGTGACTGTATAAAACCGCAAAAAAAAGTATATGGGTTACTGTAACAATATCAGTAAAGGTAAAAACACCTGTTGCTCAGTGTCATGAGAAGGTTAGCATGTAGTGATCACTGTATAAGTTACTGCTGATAGACCTCACAAAAAAAAAGGGGGGGGCAAGATTTTGAATTAATTTGAAATTGAGGGAGGAGAGGCACAGATACAAAATCGGCAGTTCAAAGCTACTGACGCTTTTGGTGGGAAAATTAAAGCCAACACCACTCAATGAAAGTGTGTCGTCCTCATTGATCCCCTTGATAGATAATCGTCTTTCTCCAGTCATTCTCCACCCGTGCTCCCCAGGAAGGCTGTTGACAGCCAGAAGGAGAAGCTCTGCCGGACAGTGGGAGAAGGAAAAGGATAGTCACTGGATTTTTTAATTCTCCTGCAACTAGTGGTTCCACAGGTACAGGTGGGGACTTTCTGCTGATTTTATGCACCATCAGTATGATTAAAGAGGGTCTCCTATCTTAAACTCAACAGAAGTCTTCCTTTGGATTCTTGCCCTTTTCCTTCTAGGAACTCTCATATATAAATCATCCATATTTTGCAACAGAAACAGAAAACATTTTTTAGTGTCGCTGTAAAACTTTTTGATTTGGGAATAAACAACATAAATTTGTGTAGAACTACTGTAAGAGTTAGTGAAAGAGGAAGAAAAGTGTAAATTAGTTTTCTACTTTCTCTTAATTAAATATCAAATTACAAAACAAGCATGAAAAGCACTAAAAAGACAAATATCTCTGATGGGAAACTCACTTGCTCCAGTGGGATGCAGTCATCCTTTTCAGCAAAAATGAAGAAGGTGGGATGAAGCAAACTGGATCTGTCCTCAAAGAACCTGATGACTCCTAAGGAAGAAGGAGAGGCATATACAATGAGTCATGCTACTTAAAGTGGTTAAATCACTACCAAAGCTATACAGTCAAAATAAAAGACATTCTGATCAGAGTTGACCAGCTTGTAATCAAATTAAACACGCTTTGCTTAGAAGTCCTTTTTGTTGTGAGAACCTCCTGTGATTTGGGATGTCATTAAAGATAGAAAGACCATCTCTGTCTGAAAAAGTCAGGGAAGAATTGTTACATTTGCCCCATTCTTGCGGTTTTCTTTGGGCATCTGCTTCTGAACGCTGTCAGAGATGGGGTCCTGTGAAAGATGGACACTTCAGAGCTGCTTGCCTCTAGCCTGGCATGGCTGTTTTTAAGATAATTGTAAATATTCATCATTCTAGATAGATGGTTAGGATTTCAGCGTACATTTATTTATACTGATATAAATTAATAACAAATTGATATTGTAATTTTGACTATTTAAATATATTTGAATTTAAGTAACCGTAAAACTAACTAGCTACCACCCTGGCCACTCTTTTCATTATTGAAATTATTACAACAGAAAAGTAAAAAATTGGCAAGTAGCATTATTGAATTGACTCAACTGATCAGCAAATCAGTGCAGCAAAATAGTCCCCATAAACTTTCTGGAAAAATACCTTCGACATCCTTTCACCTCAAATGAAAATAAATTGCTCTGGGTTATATAGCAGTACAGAGGTTTATAACAAAAATATTAAAGGTGTCATAAATGCATTAAGAATGGAAGTGTGAGAGTGCAAGGGTTAAAACAGAGAGTTAAAGAATGGTTCATATGAGTAACAAGGGGCCGCTGCCAGGAGTAACACTGAGGAATAAGGTGTTCATGTCATGGCCCGAAGGTCTGCAGCCTGTGCAGCCCCCAGCCCAGATGACTCAATTGGCAAAAGGCCCTGCACTCTAACAGAAGGACAGCAAAAAGGTTGCAGCGTATCACTACTGCCATGTCTTTCCCTGTTAGCCCAACAGGGGAATAGAGCACAGACATGTGTGCCAAACAGGTTTTCCAAACAATGAAAACCAGGCAGTGGGCAGCAACCTGTCCTAAGACTTAGGCAGACTGAGGTAAGCAAGATACTGTGGCAAAGATCCACCTCAAAGTAACTGCTGGCTCCTAAAAGATATAAAAGATGTGCCCAGAAACCATTTTGTCATCGCCAGCCAAGAGGAACCTGAGCCATAGCGCAGCCTTGGCATTTGGTGTCCCTTCTACGCTAGGTTGCACAGAAGCGATGCTGGCCATGCTACTTGAATACATAGACCTTGCTGGTTATGATTAAGTGCAAAAATGTGAGTGTGCAAAATCAAATTGCTTCAAGATTTTGTATAATAAAATCACCTTCTTCCATACGATGTCGCTCTGAATTTTGTTACAGTAATACTCCCACAGAATAATTTCCTGTACTGGTCATGTCTGCTCAGAATGTGATAGGTATTTCAGACTTACCGTAGAGGGACACCCCTGTCTTTAAATGAGGATTTTTCAGCATCAGATGTTGTACTGCTGCTCCACCCCAGCAAAACCCAATGACACCAATCTTCTTTGCACCACATTGTTCACTTAGATACTTCAGGATGACATCAACTTCTCTGAGACATGCAAATGAAAGTGAATTAAGGCTCTAGCTCTGTTCCCCTGGCCTCCAAGGTGGCTCCTGCTCAAAGGCTGGCTGGGCATCAGTCTGCTTGTGGGAGGTGGTGAGTGACTGTCTTTGCATCACTCCTGTTTTTTCTCTTCACTTATCAAACTGTCTTTACCTCAACCCATGAGTTTTCTTGCTTTTGTTCCCCCTGTTCTCTCCCCTGTCCCTCTTGGGGAAGTGAGTGAGTGGCAGTATAGGTATAAATTTGAAATTGTTGCTTCAAAATCAGCAGTAACATTATGCAATCAAGCTATGTGTCAGATAAAAATGGGAAAAATATAGCTAGAAGAATGGGAAAGTAGTGTGCTTTGAACTGGCTGCAATCTGATGGGGAGCAGGACCCATGTACCCTACTTAAATAGTGTTTGGTGACTACATTTGCATCCTATCTGAAATCCATGGAAGTTGATGGGAACTGAATCAAACTGAAGTGGAAGGAGTGAGCTGCATTTTCTAGCCTTTGCTGGTTCTTTTCTTTTGAGTCATTCATCTCAATTCTACTCTCTGCACAGGTGAAGAGTGGGCACTTTTATTCTTGTTCAAAGTTCTACTTTTCACCAAAAAGCACCCCTCACATAAGTATGAGCTTGACCCATGAGCTGCATGAAATTTCTGTTTGTGGACATCCAGCTGTATTTGACCCATTAATAATTTAGGATCTAATCCTGCATCTTTACTGAGGCAAAAATTCCTACGAAAGAAGGATGTCCACTCGCTGGACAAGGAACAACGGTTGTACTTGTCTATTTTGCCGGCATTTCGGGTTTTCAGCCAGTCATCGAAAGACGCCCAGTCATTAGAAGGTTTCCAAGCTTCCTGTCCCACAAAAAAATCTGGACAGATGGCTCTGCAAGAAAAATGAAAACATTTTATGCCCATAAAATAATATTGAGAAAGGATTAAAGGGAACTCCATGTGTACTATACAACAAATTAATTTTGTTGAATACAGATAGAATTTAATCTACATCAAAGCACTACACAAGCAACCCTCATTATTTTTCTATGTCTAATAAGGAGACTTAGTATAACTTCCAGATACATTCTGCCCTGTTAAAATTCATTAATTAATTTAACAAATTGTTAACTGCAACTGAAAATCCTTAGTGGTTTCCTACTGAATTTAAAAAACAAACAAACAAACAAACTACAATTTACATGGTACATACATTTGGGCTAGAAGGAACGCTAACGCAGTAATATAGGAAAGAGGATACCCAATATGGTTTTCACCTATTTGAGAACTTGTTTCTTTCTTTGGCACAGGCTGGTACACTTTACCTTCATGGAATGAATTCCAGCTTCTCTGGAATTTTTACTGTAACAGCAAAGTTGCACAGATGCTACATCGGGAGGGAGGAAGCAGGCTGCTTCGGGCTGATGGAGGATGAAAGATGCAGAATAAGATTTTTCTCTGTTTCCCCTCTCCTGTGCTTGCCTGCTATCTTGTTACAGTAGGACTACTCAACTATGTTAGACTCCTTACACTGTTTTACCAAACAGGAAACTCTTTAAAAGAGAAACGTGTAAGCGAAGCCTATGAAATTATTTGTGTTTGTATGGTTTATATAAAAAAAAGGAAATAGTTGGTTCAACAAACTTTCTTATGAAAAAGACACCTTGAAAACAGTAGTATTTCTTACATGTATCCATTAGCTGCAAGCATATCAGCCATGTATCTGGTGTTTGGGAGTTGCCATCCAAATATATCATGAATCACAATCACAGCTTTGTCTGTGCTGGCAGGTGGTTTGCAAACATACGCCTTGATGTGCTGAACTTGTACGTCCTGCCCACGGCCTCCATAGTCAAACCTGTCTCCGATATCACATGGGCAGGGCCTCGATTCATTAGCCATGTGTGATACTAAAGAACAAAAAATATTCAGTTGTGACTATCACAGCGTACCATACTGAAAAAGATCAAAATACAGCCGTATCATAGATTATTGAATTTTTTAATCATTACGTAGTATTGTGAACATACCGATTACTGCTAGATCTAAAATGCAACATTAGTCAATAAGCCCATTGGGTTGTTTTTTATAAATAATAATCTTGTTAGAGTTACTTATCCTATGAACTCTTCAGCGGGGGCCTGGTACATAACTAGGGCTTCCGTGCCCTATAGTAGTACAGTAAAAATAAAGTTAAGACCGACCAGCCAGGCAACCATCACAAATTACTTAAATAGTGATGAAGTCAGTTCTTTCACTCTTCATCGTGTGTATATCCTTGTCAGGAATGCATAACTTTCTTTAGTATAGACTGTAAAGGCTTAATACAGGACTTAGCATTTTGAAGAAAAAAAAAAAAAAAGAAAACACAGCTACTGTGTAGAAAGATACAATTACACTTAGATTAAATGTGATATTTTCCTCCAGAGACTTAAAATATTCCACAGATGACCTTTTCAGTGTCAAGAAATTATTTTTCTAAACCAGCCTGAGCATCAGATATTGCAGACTTTTGAAGGGGGATACTTAAGGAAGGTGCCAATAAAAATATACCAGTGAAAGCCAGAGTATAAAATCATATTTATCTAATATTAAATAAGGAATGCATTCAAACCCTAAGACAGGAAAAAAGAAAAATGAACATAAGGAAAAAATCCTTAAGTTGGGCCAAATGTTTTATGAACAAGGTAACAGTAGGGCATGGTTAATTTTTTACAAACTATTGCTTAAATGAAAATAAACAAGTAATTCACAAAGGTCAAAAAATACCAGCCGAATCCAACACAGATTTATGAAGCTCCTTGGTCTCAAGTTAATGATTTTATGCTGCTGACCTTAGGTTAACCAGCTGGGCGAACTGACTTCATATTGCTGCAAAATGACTTGAATAACATATTTGAATATGCACAGACTATCTCCAAATTATTCAAGAACGTGGAGAGAATTTAGATAAAGCTTTACCTAAACTCTATACAGATAAATCATGTGTACTAAGAAAATTTTGCTACTACAGAAACAAGGATGTTCCAACTTGACTATGCCAAATATACTCACAGAGAGATATGGGAAAAAGCAGGTTACTGAACAGTCCCTGACCGAGTGTGACTTACATAGTTCTGGCACTAAAGGGACAGCTTTAGGAAAACAAACAAGCAAACAACCTTACAGCCAGGAGATTTGCACAGATTTCCAGGGACCAAGATGTTCTGGATTTGCACCTTAAAGTTGAGAATATCCCAAGCAGTATTAGCAGGGCTAGGGTTGCAGATCTTGGGAGATTTCATTTTCACAGATCAATTCAAGACAAGCTGTATCTTATTTAAAAGCTGTATTAACTCTGGGCACATATTTATACAAATCCTCCTTTTTTTTTTTTAAATAAGCCACACGCACCCATAGGTGGTTTTTTTCCACATGTAGTCTCACATATAGGACTTCTAATTTAAAATAAGTCTACCAGGAAAAAATGAATTAATAGATGAGCATATAAGACAAAATACAGTTTAAATATGTAATAGGAAAGAGTTGATATCTAATTTTCCATCCACAAACTATTTCCCTTTGATTAGACTAAAATATAACAAAACCAGCAACTGAATATTAAATAAACATGTATTTCAGAACTCCAGAAACACAAACGTAATGCCCTTAGCAGTCAGTATATCCTTAAAGGCTTCAATTGCAAATATTTCACATTATCTGATAAAATGTAAAGCAAAATGTAAAGCATGAAATATTTAAAGATTCAGATACAGCAGCTGAGGAAAAGAGCTCCAGACACAAGCCTGCAAGGGGTAGCGTTGGCTTGTATGGTTTATAAGCCATATAGACTTGCAAGCTTTGTAGCATAATCAAAACATTTTGGTGTTTCTGCATTTGCCATAGTATGCATTACACACAAACAGTATCTTTTTCCACTTCTGAGATGCTACTGAAACATTCCTTAAAAATGAATCCCCCTCTCTTACATCCATCAAAGCTATTCTTTTAGGAGGATCTGTAAACCCACAGCCTTGGTGTTCCACCATCTCCACCTGCAAGCACTTGAGCATTTATTTGAAGACCAAACAATAACTTCAGTTTTCAGAAACTTCAACCTACAATCAGAAAAATATAAAGATATTGCTGTGCGGCTCTTTCAGTTTCAACAGACTCTCCTGAGTCCTCCTCCTGACAGGTCATCCTCACCTCAGGAGGGAAACTAGAAGGTTCTGAACCATCATCTCAAACAATTAGGGAAGAAAGTAGCCCCCTAGTAGCATTTAAATGAGCATGGACTCTTTAAAAAAAGCACGTAGATAAAATGAAAGTCCCCCAAACATGCTGAGTCAGACCTCGGCATGCACTTGTTTTACATTTCTCAGGAGGGAAAGCTGTAAAAGTTAAAAAAAAAAAAAAAACAAAAAACCCCACACATACCCGTAGCACAGCAAGTGTGCGAGATAGTAGAGGCAAGTCACAAGAGCTCAGCATGGATGGTTACCACCGAGTGTGATCCCAAAAGAAAGTGCTAACCGATAAAATGAAAGGGGTGAGTGCAAGGATCAGGTTTCTTCAAATAAGAGTTACGTAAGTTATTGCCTTTACCTTTGCGTATCGCAGAGTCACAAACTGACAGTTCACTCTTTGTAAAGCCGTTAATTTTATCGCTAGTGTAGGCAGGGCGTGCCACCATGAGGAGTACTGCTACAGCCGAGTACCAAACCTTGTTTTTAACTTACACAAAATGGTATTAAGCATTGGAGGTCTCTTCTTTTCAGCTTAGGAAACATGTTGACTTAGCTGAGCAATTCATTCAGACAAAACTTTTTTTTTTTTTTTTAAAGGGTGTTCCTTTGTTGTTAAAGGTTGGGGTAGTATCATTTTTAAACATTACGTTGGCATTATTATTTCCTTAGACTGTTAATCCATTGGTAAAAGACATATCTAAAGTCATCAGCGGGGTGAGGTAGTGAAGTAGAGACATTGTTTCAAAGCTCTATATAAGACAAAGCTTATATAGTAGAGGAAAAATATTTTTGCTTTCAGAGTAAGAATAAATAACGTGTAAAAAGGTAACTGTTTTGTAGATTGCTGTACATATCATTATAATAAGGGTTTAAAATGCTGATACATTTTTATCCTATTACAGGACATTTTATACTTTTTTTTTTCCTTTTGAATTAAAGTGACTGCCTGATCCTTGTATCCCTCCCATTCTCCCGATTTTCTTTTTATGGGATTATTAGGATTATTCTTTAAAGAGCTTTATCTAAGGATATTAGCAATTCAAAATTCACTGTTTCCTCAGAGGCACGTCTAAAAAGTAGCACTAAATGCATGTTAGCCTACCACACTTTTGCCTTGGGAAAGCGACCAGCCTTACAATATAGTCCTCATATATAAGCTGTTTTCCCATATTCTAAATAACTTTGTCAATGCTATTTATTTACAATTCCTAAAATGAAGTCAAATGAATGAAAAAAAGCCTACCAGAGAATTCCAGAGTGAAGTCATAAGGTTCAAAACCCAACCCTTTTGGTTTGTTTTTTTGGCTTTTCCCACTTGTATACTATAAACAACAAATTATAGCACACAGGGAGCTTAGATACTCCACAGCCACTTCAAAGAACAGTAGTAAAATAAATGTGAGAAAAATTAGCAGTTTAAATCATTCCTAGAAAGAAGAAATGACAGCAATGCCTGCAGAACCTTCTCCTCACTGGAGTTGCTTAACCCCATTTCCACTCCCTCAGTCACAGTAATATGGCTCTGGAAATTCTTCTTTACACGTAAGACTGTTCCCCTTTACCTTAATATTAACATTAAACTTTAGAAATTAAATGGCTTTTAATTTGATTTCCTGTTGTTTCAATGTTCCTTGCTGTTTTTTTACATGCTGTTTTTTTACTTAGAAGTCAAAACTTAATTCAACACATTCATGCTCTCTGTACGTGTAGTTGATTGCATTTTGTACCGTAGACGCGTACCTCCCTTGGATCTCACATTTTCAGCTCTTACTCAGTGACTTACAGTTTTATCATGAAGATTTGGCTGTACTGGTAGTAACTTGTAGCTATCCTTTCACTTCAAACAAATGCTCCATCTCAGTTTGGTTTTTTTCTTTTTGCTTAGTCACAGTGTTAGTGTTACAGTACACATGCCATTTCAGTCTTTATGAATGACTGCTGTTCTCTAAATATATGACCTGATCGTCCTCTTGCACATTAGCTAACCTTCTAATGCTAATGGAACTCCATTAATGTGGAGTTATCCAGGTTTTACATTGGGGTAATTAAGGTACAATAAACCTCCAGACCTCTACCTTCTTCTTCTGGAAAAATGTGTTATGAGAGCTCTATCACCCAGGTAACAGCTGGATTAATACATTACATACAGATGGTATCAGATGAAAAGCAACAGTTAATCAGCAGTCGCAGGCCAGAGTTCTCTGAAGACCTCCCCACAGGAAACATGGAGGGCCATCAGCAGCATGTAAAGAAGGAAAACATGGATGGGAAAAAGCAAAAGAAATTAAAATCCCATTGAGAGAGAGATGGTTAATACACACTGTTGAGTATTTTTAAATGACACACCACAATGTATATTTCTCTGATAGTTTATCGGTTTAATTTGCGAGACTGTCATTAGTAAAATTAAGGCTTTCCCAAATTACATTTTCTTCCCATTAAATCACATAGCAGTCTTTATCAGTAGCACTGAGAAGGTGAAAAGGGACATACATTCTTTTCTTTTTTTTTCTTGTAACTTTAGAAGTACTAGCACCTAGTGAAGATACTAGGCAGCTGGTTTCAAACTAACGAACACAAGCCTTTTTCCCCATGAGGCATAATTACACTGTGGAAGTCACTGTCACAGGGTGCACTAGAGGTCAGCATTTCAAGCAGGTTCAAAAAGGGACTGGCAAATTCACAGAGGCTAGGTCCATCGGTGGCCATTCGACACACTGCTCCAGTGGCAACATCCAGCTCAGGAATCCCCTCAACGGCTGGCTGCCAGGATGCGGAGTGAGAGGGGAAATCCCCTACACAGCCACTGCTGGCCACTGATGGAGGCTGGGTGCTGAGGTAGATGCAATCTTGAGCTGATGCAACACAGAGATTTTTGTCGTATCGTCGATGGAAAAATTACGTAACGAGATACATTATGCAAAAACATGTAACATTTCTTCTTTAAGCAGCAACCATGGTTTGTAAGCCACACATTAAAATGCTCTGTCTGCAGATTGCATTGTACTTTTGAATTCCTAAACTGACCAGGAAATCTTCTACAGAGTTTCACAGAACCAAAGGTAATCTGAGAAAGTAGTACCCCATCTGAATAACCTTAGCCACAAATTGTGAAACAAGATATGCCCATTTACGTCACCTGTTAAATACACATCTGCCACCAGAGTACAAGTCAAAAAAGCCTAGTCTCTCAAAATGAGCTTCACCAAAGAATGTATTTGTGCCCCTAAATTTGGGGCTTGTGATTTATGTAGAACTTAGATGAACAGTGGCCATAATACACAAAGAGGTTAATTTACCATTAGTCTAACTTATTTCAAGCATTAAGATGAACCTCAAGGAACTGGAGAGTATTTCACAGCATATTAAAACATGACACTGCTAGATGAAATCTGAGGCTTCTTCAAAAGAACATAATATGAAAGTATCAATTACAATTTACTGACAAAAAACATCTAAAATATTCTATTTGCTTTTTTCTTTAATTTGTTTCAACAAACTCTCCCCTCCAATTTTCTAAAATGTGTTATCGAAAATCTCCAGTGTATTACATAATTGTGTTACAAATTAAGTTGCTTGCTCTTCTATTAAATGTATTTATTCAGCCAGTTGATCATATCCTTTCTTCCTTCCTCAATATAAGGCTTATCTTGAGGATTGATATCTTCTCTTCTGCGATGTACAAAACCATGAGTTTGTCCAGGATAAATTTTAACTTCAAAATCAACTTTACAATTTTTCTTTAGCTTCTGCTCCAGCAGGGTAACCTGTAATATAGAGCATAGTAGTAGTTATATTAATATAGCCATAATCCATGCTGCCAGTCCTCAGCTTATTCATAGTTCAACTCCCTAATTTATCATTCATGCTAGACACTAATAACCAAGCTCCATACGGGCAAAACAAAAAGTAAAATTATATAAAGAAAAACCACCTTTGCAGTAAGGGTCTAGAAAATTTGTTAAGAGTATTAAGGCAAGTCCA
Source organism: Mycteria americana (assembly GCF_035582795.1). Classification (NCBI taxonomy): domain Eukaryota; kingdom Metazoa; phylum Chordata; class Aves; order Ciconiiformes; family Ciconiidae; genus Mycteria; species Mycteria americana. The sequence continues at coordinate 95,542,259 of NC_134366.1, read as the reverse complement.
ACAATCTGCAAAGATATGGATACAACAAAAGTACTTCCTACATGTGAAATATATGACAATGCTAAATACACTACAACTGAACAAAAAGCTTCTAACAGACACCTATGGATGCAATTCGGCATATCCTACATGGTTTATGGGTTCTAGAAAACAAAGTCATACAGCAACGGATAGCTCCCAGAGTAGAGTACTCCAAAACAGCAATGGGATTTTGGTAAAACTTTGTTACCTGGGTTACTAGCCATACTTTCACAAAAGAAAGAGACTCAGGGAAAAAAAAAAAAATAAATCTAGTTTTCATTCTTTGCCTAGGTTACATTAGCCCTTCTATGTCTAGCTCCATTTTTCTGCTTATTTTTTGACCTTCAAACACTATTATGAGGCTGAGTTTTGACTCCCAATTCAGGATGGATATATAAACATGCAGAAATGAAAGAAGATGGAGGTTATTAGCATACTTGATGAAGGGGAATTAAGTCATCTTTTTCAGCAAAAATGAAAAATGTAGGGTTCAGGAGATTGGATATATCATCAGAATCCTTGATTAGTCCTAGAAAACATTAAAGAAACAAAAAAATTCTTCAATTGACTTTTAAGGTGAAATCCAGATTCAAATATAGCACTCTACTTCTGCAGTGAAAAGTCTTCATGTCTCGTACAATATGTAGCCATAAATATTAGCTTTACTTTCAAGCTATTGTAACCATGGTTCCTAGAAGAATACCCTCCTAGATTAAAACTCTATTTAAGCCAGTTTCTTAAGATACAGTTTGAATATCTGAATTAATAAGACTTGAAAGATGCCTTCTGTGCATACAAACTTGAGTTCTTTTGAACTGACTGGGAAAGTCAGTGCTTTAGTAAGTAGACCAAAATTTACATTCTGACAACGTTAGCAAAGGCCAGCTTAGCTATCGCAGCTTCTTGAGCAGAACATAAAAGGAAAGCTGGTGTTAAAATAACCACAATCTAACTTTGCAGAGTAGCTAGATCAAAAATAACACTCTCTGCTCCCATATGAAGTTCTAACTCTGCAGCATGCAGAGCAGTAGTAAACAGGAAAAGGGAGCTAAATTGGGAAGGTGACTGAAGGACAACATGTCTGTCTGTCCAGACCTGAAATAAAGACATGGCTGCTATGACCCATTCTGAAACTAGGAACAAATATCTTCACCACCATCTTCTTTGTGTAATATCCTTCCTACTCTGCTGAAAATAGAATCGAATCAAATCAAATAGAATAGACTATTTCAGTTGGAAGGGACCTACAACGATCATCTAGTCCAACTGCCTGACCAATTCAGGGCTGACCAAAAGTTAAAGCATGTTGTTAAAGGCATTATCCAAATGCCTCTTAAACACTGACAGGCTTGGGGCATCGACCACCTCTCTAGGAAGCCTGTTCCAGTGTTTGATCATCCTCTCCATAAAGAAATGCTTCCTAATGTCTGGTTTAAACCTCCCCTGGCGCAGCTTTGAACCATTCCCCATGCAAAATATCTCTCTTCATTAGCTGACCGCCTGATTTAAAGAAATAATGCTAGATCAAGTACTTAAGCTACACAATATACATATGCATGTGTACCTGCTTGTGTTACATCCTTGTATTTACCTACCATAGAGAGATACACCAGCCTTCAATTCCGGGTATGTCATCATCAGGTGATGTACAGCAATACCACCCCAGCAAAAACCAACGACCCCTAATTTCTCTGCACCACACTGTTCCTTTAGATATTTTAGGACAGCATCAGCCTCTCTGGAACATATAAGCAAATGCAAATTAAGCACCCATAGTAAAACCGGTATTTGAAAATATGAAAAGAAAATGTAGAGATGCATGTAAGTGTCCCCATATCATGCTGATACTATATTTTCTTTCATATACTTTAAAGAAATCATTATTTCAGACAAATATTAGGGGTTGCTAATCTGAAATCATCAGAAAGAGAAAAAAAAGAGAACTCAATGGAATAAAATAAAAACATACATTGAAGGAAACCTAAAGGGATGGAAAGTAGATGATTGATTAAACACCTACCTAAGAGTTAAAAAAAGCTTAAAATTTTCTGAGAGGCTGGATGAATTTTTGCTTTGTAAATGTAGATAGAAAAAGTAATAAAAACCTCTCTAGAGAATACTATTCATCAGACAGTCAAAATGCTGACAATAACTGTAAGTTAACATCTGAGATATTTGCTGCAGGAAAGTCAATGTAACAAACATGGTAGATGTTTTCAGAATTTACAGTGTAGCTTGAAATACCCCTTTCGCAGATGCTATATTCTGAAAACACCCATTTACCCCTGAAGTAGGTGTCACCATGCAGAGGCAGTAAAGAGAAAGTATTGGTGGGAGAGAGGTAACAGTTAAGTCTTTTACATCACTTCAAGACTGTATTTTCAGCCCCAGTTCCTTGCCCCTGGGGCATGCAAGCTATATACGCCGTCGATACATCAGCCTCAGAAATACCACGTCATTTGCCAACACACAAACACACACAGAAGCAAATTAAGTGCCAAAAAATTCTTTCTTCACTGGAGCTGACACTTGAAACGTGTGAATTGCCTGTAAGAAATGCCAGGCAGAGCCCAAACCTTCCTTTCCATTGGAGCAGAGAGGGGACAGATTCCAAACTGAAAAGTTTCCCGACAACTGACCCCTCTGAGACAGGACACCTCTGGAAATGATTCAATTATGTCTCCCATAACCTTCTAACCAAATACCTAAGCCAAGCAACCTTCAACGTAGCTACTCCCAACATTCCAAAAAAGATATTTGCTCTCCCAGGAAGTTAATTAGTTTGGTCTCTAATTAGTCTGACCCCTTCTCAGTATTGTCTTGCCAACAGCTTCCTTCTGTGCTATTAAGGCAGCAGAGCACCTCTGCTACTGACAGGTCTTTACTGATAAATGCTTGGGCAGTGTTGCACATGGGAGGGGAAGACATGATCTCCTTGGGGGCAGGACTAAAACAACAGGAGACTTTATTTGCTAACATTAACAAGTTACAATTAACTAACAGCTTAAATTCAAAGCTAAATGGAAGGCATGACAGGTCACAGATCACTGCCTGAGCTTTGTTCCTCAAGGACTGCTTCACATGTGAAGCACTGGCTTCTCTTTCTCAATGGTCTCTACACACACTTTTTCACCGAGGACATGACGGTCATTTATCATACAAACAGCCAAATGGCTGCAGGGCACTACCCCTACATCAGAATTTAGAGGCCAGAAGATTCTAGTCCAAGTTACAGAGAAGAAAACACCTTTGCTTGGCAAAGGACCTTGGCATCCTGTAGCAGCCCGAGTTCAACAGCCCAAGAACATACCTGGTCTACAAACAGTAGCAAAACTCTTTCAATGAAGAGCAGCAGTTGGTATTTGCCTATTCCTTCAGCTGTTCCAGCTGTCATTCTTCCTCCCCCCTTCAAATGTTTCATCTTGTTTGGTTTTGAGTCAAATTTGGGAAACTGTCAGTGTCCCTTCTAGTCATAGAGGTTTCTATCACTCTGCCTAGGAAACATGCAATAACAAAAGAATCCCAAGGTGCTATCAGCATGCTGAAGAAATCACTCCTATTTCTCTCCAGAGGTGTTGTGTTTCTGCTGTGAGGAGACACGATAATTTGGACCACATGGTCTGTCTTTGAGGCAGAGGAAGAAGCCCTTAAGCTACCTGTTAGATTCTCTCAGGAAAGAGCAAAACAAGAGGTGCTGCAAACACTGCTATAGTTCAGGAAGACGCCAGTAAAGTCTGTTTCAAAATCTGCAAGAGAAATCTAAAACAGGTATTACAGATGCCATTACTAGAAGGAAATTATGAGTTAAGGAAACCAAGGGACATTCTAATATAACTGGGCTCATGTGCACGCAGGAAATCTGAGCAATCAAGAAAAAGCCAACACTGCTGAATTCAACTCAGCTATCAGTCAACTATCCTAAAACGCAGGAAAAGGGATGCAGTTACACCAACAGCTGGACAGAACTGGAACCAACAGAGTTTCTTCAGCAGCTAGGATAACACCTTTAGGAGCTAATGATGATGTCCTTGATCCCACTAACTACAAGAGCTTATAGTCTGCATGTAAGTGCAGGCTTGTACCTCTCCCTTGGCCTTTGCTAAGCCAAGAGTTTGACTCTAAGGTTGTAGCACCAAACAGCTCTATTATCCCACTGCTACGTAGCTGTGCAATATAACTAAGGTGCTAGCAGAGGACTCTTGTCCCACGTTGTCCAAAGTTAGCACTTTTTGTCATGGCAGCCAACACACCATGAGTTCAAATGACAGCAAACTCAGTCTTAAAAATTCTTCACAGTGAAAAGAAGAGACTACATGCCAAATCTGCATTCAGGTCCCTGAACACATCCACTCCTCCCTCCCCCAGGAGTTTGCTGCCAGGACCTAGGGTCAACCTAGAGATAGTGCACGTGAGGGCTGCTCCATCCTCTAGTGACCACGGGGAGAGGGTCCCAGACAGTGCTGCGGGGCAGCCTCACCAAGGGCTGACAACCCCCATCTCCATGGGAGTTGCTTTTAAGCTGAGGGTCTGCCACTCGGCCTTGCTTGAGCTACAGCTCCCGCTCTTGTCACAGCCATGCCTGTGCCTCACCATGGGCCCTGCTGATCCAGACCCCTGTCCAGATCATGGACCCACAGACTGACTTCCCGGCTTGGCCTCAGCCCCACCACATCACTAGAGACCTGCCTGGTGATCACTGGACTGTATCCGATACTGGTTAATGTCTCTGGACCTGTCCCTGACCCCAACTTCCTCATTCCCAGCTTGACCTCAGACCTGCCTCTGTTGACCTTGGCTGCCATCCTGGTGCCTGCCCTGCCCATCTTTCTGGAGTACCGTGGGCTGGGTCCTGGCACTGCCAGCTAATAATCCTCTTGCTTCCCAACACCCTGTCCCCCAAGGAGCCATCAGCCCTCACTGCGCCCTGACAACAGATGATCCAGCCATCAGCTACCTGGGGCCAGTTAGACCATGCTGGGCAAGTATGATGGTGCAATCAAAAACTCTTTTCTTCTTTCCATACAACATCTTAAAGTATCAGCCTGTTACACTCGGTAAGACTCAAGATGAGAATTATGCTTTCTCACTGCTCATGTCACCAGTCATTTTTAAACCATGCTTTTTGAGGCAGAGGAAGCAATTAGCAGTCTATGATATCAACATCAGATGACAAAACTCTTCACTAAGCCACTACTGAGAGAGTTGTCCTTGAACTGTGTTCAAGGCAAAATAAAAGGTCACTGATTCCATCCACTTCTAAGGAGTCATTTAAAAAGGCCACCTTCACTGGTAGATTAGCTGCATCCCATTTCAAAGAAGGAAAAAAGGGGGTAAAAGAAAAGCAGTATCTGACAGCAGCAGGCAATGTGATATCCAGCTCCCTGACATCTTACTTGTTTATCTTCCTGGCATCTCGAGTTTTCAGCCAATCATCAAACTTGGACCAGTCATCAGAAGGCTTCCAAGCTTCTCTTCCTGCAAAAAAGTCTGGACAGATGGCTCTGCACACACAGACACACACAAAAAAATCAAAATTGAATTAATTAATCAGACTCTGAGGTTTTTTTGATCCTTCATAGCATGGAAAGTTTCTATCCAGGCATAATTTTGTTTTGATTTCTTTTTCCTGAGAAAGTAATGTTTTTAAATATCACTGTTAACTATTCTACAGAAATGCTTATGAGCTTTAGAAAACATTTCTAGGTATCTATATAGGCTTTTTTCACTGACTAAACCACATAACACAATTTGTGATACAAATCTGGAAAATATAAATATTTTTATCCCTAGTATTTTACCTGTTTTGAGTACATACTTTGAAACTATACACAGTAAAACAATAGATTATCTTGTAAAAGGTGATCAAACTAGGTCCTGATTACAACAATTTTAGATTTTGCATACAACATAATACCATTTAACATAAATCCATCATTAATGGGTTCCATTTAAACAAAGACAATTACATAAAATAGTTATTTACCATGAGGCTTACTTATGAGCTAGGAAAAAAAAAAATAAACACCTGCTGGACTGAGGTCAGCAAAGAACAAGTGAAGGGAAAACATGTGGGAAGAAAGGGAGGAGTGTTTTACTGCAGACATCATTTGTTGACTGGAAAAAGGGAACTACAGTAAGAGTCTACTCAGTACTAAAGAGTTCCTGCATCACGGGGGTACCCAAACCCTGGCTCAGGATGACCTCGGCTGAAATGTGTTGCGTGACCAGCAGCAGAGTTGTGATGGTGCAATCACTAGTGGATAATGCAGTCTCCTCATGCAGAAGAAAACAATCAGGGACTCTGGAAGCTGCCATCACTAGGTCACCCCCAGATGCTGCTGTGTGTTTCACCAACCCCAGCCCACAGGGAAGCAATGGTATTCCTGGGAAACTGCTATCATCTTTCACTTATTAAATGCCTTTGGCTGTCTCCCTCCTCAGACACACAGTACGTATCTCAACAATCATGGTGAAATGACTAGATCAGTTTGGCCTAAAGCAGACCAAAGTATGTTGCAAGCATATTTTTTTTTTTTACTGTGTTTGATTATTTCTGTGAAAAAACTGACACCTACAGCATACCTGTGTTTGGAAAGGTATGGGCAAAATTGCACAGCCTTTGGATAAGTACCGGTCAGGAAGGCTACGTATTGCTTTGAAAGTGAACCTTCCCAAGGCCACGTAGAAAAACAGGTTCTTCCCTACTCAAACTAGCCTGATAAGACACTACAAGCCATCAGTCTTAATGTGGTCTCTGAAATACAGCTCTCATAGCTCCTCATCCCATACTGCACTAGGAAAAAATCCAGCTATTTTCCTCTCAATAAACATTGGTGCACCAGTTCAGCAGCATCCTGAAGCAATCAGGGAAGACACACATGGCCTCTGTTCATTCAGATGCTGCTGCCTGCAAATTTTCAGCTCTCCTCCTGCCTAGAGCAATGGAAATCCCAGCCTTCTTCCCTTGACCACTGGGGTATTAGCAGTACAGGGGGAGGGAAAGAAGGTATTACAAAAAGAAGTATGACATGGCATGAATCACAGGGAAAAATTACAGGAAGTAAGGTAGGGTTGAGAAATACCAATTCATCAGACACTGGGTACTTTTGACTGAGTGGTCTTACTGTAATAAGAAAGCACACTGTCATACTAGCAATTTGCCAGTATCCTGCACAGGTGAAAGGTGTACGTCCAGTATCATGTTGAGAATGATTGCATTTGGTCACAAGACAAACATACTTCCAACCATGGAGCAGAAGAGGGGATGGCAAGGCCTCAGGAAAGACAGTCGAAAGGAGCAGACTGTAGACCAATTCATTGTTCCAATGTATCAAAAAAACCTAATCCTCACAAAGGGAGTATCTTTATCTCTCAGAGACATAGTGCTTCTTTCAGCTCCACAGACAGACCTCAGCCACGTGGCAACTGTCTGCTGACATCCAACTTCCCTTCATGCTCCATAGGCTGAGAGCATTAAAGGCAGCATCTCTCAAAACTAGACCACTACAGAATTAGGTGGAGGTTTGCTGTTTGGAACTGCAGGCCAGTCCCAACCCTGTATGAATGTTTGTAAAGTATACTGCAAATGCGTTACCTTGCAGTATATCCAGTTATTGCAAGATGTTGCTGCATTATGGAATTTAACTGCTGTAAGGCACTGAAAATGAGTGTGAAAGATTTGCAGGAGGGAAGGGGATTGTATTTAATACCCCATGTGTGCATATGAATCATTCATATGCACATATTCAATGTGCATATTCAATATCATATTCAAAATACAACATTCATTCATACTTCTGATGATGATAATTCTTTAAAATCCCATCATATAATTTAGCTTGAATGACTGTTTATTTTAAAAGACTTCTAAAAACAGAATACACACTTCTGTTTCACAACACACTATTTTTTAAAGCCATCTCACATTGCTGGGAAAATTATCAGCATCACTTTTTACTGCATCATGTTTTCAATATTCTACGCATTCTATGTGTGCAGTCACTTCTGTAAACAGCAAAGTATGAAGGAAGCATGCTGTACTCTGAAACATCGCACAGCGATGTTCCTTTGTGTTTTTGTATTATGGAAATATATCACTCAAACGGCTCTGGTAATAGTTTCCTCTCATGTATGGGAATAACAGTTCTAACATAAGACTAGAAATCATAAAGAGTGGGATTTCTTGGAGAAGAAAAGATTTCTTACATGTATCCATTAGCCGCAAGCATATCAGCCATGTATCTGGTGTTTGGGAGTTGCCATCCAAATATATCATGAATCACAATCACAGCTTTGTCTGTGCTGGCAGGTGGTTTGCAAACATACGCCTTGATGTGCTGAACTTGTACGTCCTGCCCACGGCCTCCATAGTCAAACCTGTCTCCGATATCACATGGGCAGGGCCTCGATTCATTAGCCATCTAGGAATCTGCAGGAAAGCAAAAAGGACAAACAGTAATCTAATTTATTTGTAGTAACAACTGTGATTCTGGGTCATAATCTTCATGCAGTCCCCGCAGTTCCCTCCAGACACCTAGTAATACCCACTTGATACTGCACGGTTAGAAGTGAAAGCTCCAGGTGTTTATTGTAAACAGGCTCTTGACACCAGCCCACTCTGGTTGCCATAAATATTCGTGAATTCCAGGTCAGTCAGCATAACCCAGGAATGCAGTAAGGCCAGAAGAAGGGCTTATGTCAGTCCACCATTCCCAGCTTTGTGCCTGGAGCAATCCAGCATGTGATAACTACATTTCCATGTGATGTTCCCACACACTGTGCTTCATAACGATTCCTCTTGTAGTCTTACAGCTCCTCCTCACAGGCTGGCACCTGGTAACCTCTTGCTGTTACTTCTGTGAGACCCCACTGTCAGCATGCTGCTTTTCTGACTACTTTTTCCCTTCAAGTTTTCATTGTGCATGTCCTCCTTCCCTTCCTCCATGGGGAATCCAAGGCTGCTGCTGCTGCCTACACGCACTTTGCTGGTCCCTTGCATCCCCTGATGCGTCCAGCCCTTTCCCAGGGAACCCATCATTAACTGGCATCTCCAAAAGTTCTAATAAATCAACTCAAAGAAGGTAAATCAGCAGAGGGTTTTCTCTGAGAGTTACACACTATGTAATCTGAACTGAGAGTGGTCAGAGGAATACCAAGACATACGCCAGTGTTGTGCTTACACCCTCACACATCACAGATACGTAACTTCTCTAGAGGTATACATTTTAAAGGACAAACTGGAAACTACTCCATTTCTCCTCAAGTGAAGAACGATTTCCAAAGAGCTGATGACCTAAGAGGTCTTCTCAGAATGATCCCTCAAAGTCAATTTCCTGTTCCTTTGAACCCGCGATAGGCCACTGTAGCATCTTTCTAAACCCAACTAACTTTTGATGCCCCCTACTCTTCCCTCTCCACCAAGCAGTAGGCGGTCATACACAGAGCCTTTTTTCTACCCTAATCCGAGAAGCTGTTTAACCTAGATCTGCTGCCACTCTTAACCAATCAAAATGGCACTGTTTGCTTATTAAAAAGAGCTAGTCTCTCTTTCCGTGTAAATGCATGCACTAGAAAGATATTCCTTGGTCTGGACGGTCCCCTTTAGTAAAGTGAAATGTAGCATGCTGGCAATAAAAATCAAAAGCACTCTTCAATACTTAACCATTTTTTGTTAGGAATATACCTTAACCATTTATCCCCCTCTAGATTTTCTAACTATTTCAACAGATGTCAAATAAGACCTTTAATACACTTCCAATACTCCCTCCCCTCTTCAATATCTCTGCCACAAATGTGTGTAACATGGTAAATAGTATTAAAACCAAAACAAGAAAACAGTGAACAACAAAAATTACTCCAAATCCTGCCTCTTTACACCAGTTATGCTGTTTTCACAGGGCAATGCGCTTTGGGGTGATACATGGAGAGGTTCCCAGCACCAAGAACTGGCCCCCTTTAAGAACGTCTCTCAACAGTGCCTTTTTTGAACAAAGCTTGTCTCCTGACCTTCTGCAATCAAACACCACATAATCTCCAAAAGATGCAGCTGGAGTTTAACTTGCCAGTTAGGCTGACTGCAGCTTTGCCAGCATTACAATGAGGCAGAAGTACCTTTTCCAAACCTCAGGCAAAGCAAAGGCACGAGACTTCAAATACACCCTGTATAACTGACCAGACTTAGAACAATTCTCCTACCATCATGCTTGCCAACTGTTTTCCTTCATGAGCTGTTCATCTGAGCAGTAATTGGACAAAAATTGATCTCTATTTAAGTAAGACTTATTTTCAAATAAATCTGTTTAAAAATACACGTTAAAACACAAGCTGTGTTTAAACAAAAATAACAGTATTGCCAAGGTTTAATAAACAAAAACAACATGCTACATCAATAAGTTTTTTAAAAATGTAATGACTCGAAGAATGGTTACGAATTATTCACAGCAAGGGGTAAATCATCTTGTACGGCTGAGGCTATCCCTATAAACATGCCAAAATTCACAGCATAACCTTTCTTTGAACAGAGTGAATGCTTGGTAAAAAATACTAATTAAACTGACATGGATGCAGATTTTCAACAGTACATAAGAATAGTTCACAGAAGGGATTAATAGAGATGTTGAGCAGATCATGAACAAAACATTTTTTTCTCCCCGCACCCTGTAGAATTTATCTGGTACAGCTAAAATACATTTAAATAAAAATTGCAGGAACCCAGGATTTTAGAAGTTGCTTATTAATTGAATTCTAACTTTCACCTATATGTAATTCAATCACCACAAATTTAATGAGCAGAAGGTTGTTAGTTTAGGAATCTGATTGTATTTGCAGTTTAGATCAGCTCTTTGCATTTGTGAAACTTCAAATGAAATGCAGTTCAAACTTGTCTGCGGCTGAGACACATGAAGACTTTTAACATATCAACTGCTCAGGTTTGATCTCCACCTAAGAAATCAGCTGCATTCCCACCTCTTTTGACTTTTCTTTAAAAGCTTTATGAAACGTGAATTTCATCATGGCTTTAAAATGCTGCACGCCTTGCCTTTTTTTCAAAAAATTATTTGCTATACTTTACAGTCTCACAGTTTTAGACACTTTGTCACATTTTATCAAGCCCACACAAGACACATTTACAGCCCAGATCTGGCATTTCCATTGCCTTGATCTATCCTTCCCAGTTGCAAGATTTAGGCTATCACATAAGCCCCCTCTATAAAATAAAACCAAATAGTAAAACAATTTTGGTTAAGACCCAGTCTACGCAGAGAGTCCGATCTGTGAACTTCTAATATTGCGGCCATAGCACAACAGCATCTGTGCTGTTCTCCCACCCATAGTGGTGAGCCTGGGGCTACAGCATCAACACAGAAATAGGTAACAAGACTCAAAACAGCTCTAGTTTGAAACACTTCTGTGCCCTGTCCTTCATCCCTCTATTCATTCTTCCCATTGCTCAGAAACACCTCATCAGCCCTTTCCCTGCTTCATCTATGGCATGTCATCAAGGTGGCAACTCCCTGTCTTTTCATCCAGCAAGATCTGAACCTCAAATGATAGTGCCAGACACGAAACTGGAAAAAAATGGTCTCCACAAGAGTCTATACTGTAACAGAGGCTTCTCCTACCTTTAATGAGCGCTGGTGGTGCTTGGATGGCAGAAGTTCAGATTTACTAGTTGCTATTCTTTGAATGCTACTTCTTCAGCAAAATATATTTGGGTTGCTGAAGGTGCCTCCCCTCTCAATTGAGTTTTAGTTTGCTGAGCCATTTTAATGTGATTTTGTATGATTTAGCCAATCACGTTTAAATAACAGAGAACTGCAAGGAGATTAACTCAGCATTTTGGAACTAATACTGTTTGTCACGGTTAAAATTCCCTTAAGCAGCTCAGTATACCTCTATATATGTGTGTTTGTATGAGGAAAAAGATCTTACTCATGACGAGCAAGCATAAACAGAATACCCTCAAGATACAATTCAAATCATGCTTCTTCCAGCTCATTGGCTTATCAAGTTTTAATGATATCCCAAGGCAATCTGTACATGCACATGGCAATCTCCTGCCAGGAGATAAACCAATAAACGTTGAGTAGTGCAAAACAAAATGCAGGGTGTGACGATCTTGTATCATAACCAGGGCTCCCTCTGAATAACTCCAGAGTCTTAAGGCGGAGGCGACATTCCACCTTTTATGATAATCCAGCAGGCTACGCTGCCTTGCTGCACGCAGAGCCAACATACAGCAGCTTTGCTTGCTACAGCTTCCCACTTACTAGGAAGCCAGGTTTCCTCCAACAGTAGTGTACCATTACCGCAGGATTTGACAGGCATCATTCAGAGTGTTGATTATTGTAATTAGAGCCAAACCCCCTAAAAGCTTTCTTCATGACAATCAAGGAGAGGGGCCCCATCTTGTGGACATTTCCTGGAGTGAGGATGGCTGTGAAGCTGTTAAACGGAGTGCTTTTAATGCAGTACTGAAAAGCTAGCTATGATAGTGATCTGCATCAGATCTCGCCTAAACTAGAGTTATGTCTGGGCTGAGCAGCTAGGGATTATGCGCAGAAAACGCCTCCTTTCTTTCTCCCGAGGCAAACCATACTCCCCTTTCCGCAGGTGTGAGGAATCCTGCCTCAATATGGCTTGTAAAGACCTGGAGGAAAGTTTACACCCTGCCTGCAAACCCCTTACCTGGGCACTGAGGAGGAGGAGGGATGACGGCAGAGGGCAATGAACCGGCATGAGGTCAGGACATCCGCTGCCACCAAGGTTGACCAACCAAGCCTGGGAATGATTTAGCAGGGGCCCCAGAAGCCATGGCACCTGTGGCCACGTGCTGTGAACAGCAAGAGAGCCTGGATACCCAAGCATGGCTGGAGATACCCTGTGCCAGCCCTGGTGACCCAGGGCTCAGCGCATTTGGAGAAGAGTAGAGGCAGGCTTTCACACCTCTTCTGTAAAAGTTGTTTACACAACCTGCAGCTGTGTCCCACATGTGCTATCCCACAGCTACAACACCCAGCTCATTAGCTTCATCTAAGGAGGCTCCCCACTGAATGCTTCTTAAAGAACCTGTGTAGTATTTGGGAAAACAAACAAGAGAAAGCTGTTGCGCACGCAATGCGTGTTTCTAGCCCACTTCAAACATGTTTTTAACACCACGAACAGAACTGGCATTTTTCAATTCAGGACAAGCTACAGCAAACACTGCTTTCCCAGCTCCCCCAAATTTATGTTTTCCTGATTAGCAGAAGATTCTTCATGCTTGCCCCTTGTCTCCTACAAAAATGACGTTACGTATGGCTCTGCCTTCACAAACGCACAATGTTTGGAGGATTTTTCTGAGGTCATGAAGGCACACAGGGACAGGAGTGGTGCCAAGGGCCTGGAGCTCTCCTTGGGGTAGGCGGGAATGCTGCAGGATCAGGACCTGGACATTCGGCTACACAAGATACTAGTGACCTGGTACAGCCATTTGGGGACATGGGCTAGCATAGACTCAGGTTATCATGCAGAAAGCACCAGGCCAGCACAGGGATTTTGGGGGTCAGAGAAGGTTTGGGATTGAAGGCACCCCTGGAAGTCACCTCATCCAATCTCCCACCGTGGACCAGGACAGCTTCCAAGCAGACCATGCCACTCAAGGCTTCACCCTGAGGGGTTCTGAAACTCTCCAAAGAGGGAGATCCCACCACTTCTCAGGGCAGGTTGCTCCAGAGCTTGTGAAACTTCCTCCCCTCCTCAGAGCTCAGCACTTCCCCTAACGCCTGCTGCCTGTTCGCCTTCCCCTGCGCCCTCCTGTCACGGCCCCCTCCACCGCCCCCGCGCCCCGCGGTGGGCGAAGGCGGCGGCAGCAGCCCGGGGTCCCCTCAGCCCCCCGGCCCGGCCGCCCCGAGTCCCCGGCCTCGCCTCGCCTCGCTCCCCGGCCTGCAGCTGCAGGCCCCACTCCCGCTTTCCAGCGTCTTTCCCGTCAAAAGGAGCCCCAGCCGCGCCCCTCCGCAGGAAGCGCAGGGCGATGCCGCCGCCGCCTCCGCCTCCCCCGCCCCTGAGGGCGCAGCCGTTACCGGTCGCGCCCGCGGCGTGCCGCCCGCCCGGTGCCAAGCGTGCAACGGGCGGCGCCGGCTGCCGGGGTCCGCGTCAAGGAGGGTTCCTGGCAGCAGCAGGTGCCCGCCCGCAGGCGCCTCTCCTGCTCTGTGCGGAAAGCGGCCTCACGCTCCCGGGACACGGCGGACCCTCCCGGGCGGAGCGGCTGGAGAGGTCCCGGCGGGGAGGGTTACTGGTGGCTCCGGGAGGCCAGCTCTCCGCTCCCGGCCCTTCGTGAGGTAATGGCTGCCGGCAGGGAGCGCCGGGGCGGGCGGGCGCTGGGGAAGGCTGCCCCGGCCTCTTGGGGGAGAGGCGAGGCCTGCGGGTGGAAGAGGTGTGTGTGGGGATTGGTGGCACTTGGAGGCACATTGGAGGTCCCCCCAGGACCGCCTGAAACCTGGTCTAGAGTCGCAAAGCATGTCCAGGGAGGTACTTACAAAAAAAACCCCACACATTTTTCTTTTATCCTTCTGTCTTAGTGTCGGAGGAAACTTATTTCAGTAGGTCAGTGCATGGAGCAGGATGCTTGGTTGCAGAGCCCAGGGCCGCTGTTGCCAGCTGTGCAGATGCGCAGCACCCCAGCAAGAAGGTCAGCCACTGGAGATACCCGTGTGCTCACAACAGGACATCTCTTTTGGCTATAACACAATGCTTATACTTTCCATTTCAAGTTTCATTCTCTCTAACTATTGAACATCCTCCATCGCCATGTCTATAGCCATACCTCCATCAATATGGCTGCCCAAAAGGCAAAGACAGACATGCTGACTGGCCACCGGGTACTGACTGGCAGACCAGAGAGCTGAGCAACATGCAGTTTGTACAGTGCCTCTAACTTCATAATTTCTCTCCTCACAGCGGTATTGTTGAACATACTCTGTTGAGGTATGCAGATAGCCGGCATGCCATGACCATATAGTTACACTGATAGGATAGCAATGTGTGAAACTGCCAAACATTCCTGATATCCAAGGGGAAGTAATATCCATGCAGATAGCTAGCCTTGATTTATGGCTACATTAACAAGGCAACAGGGTGAGAAACTGGCAGATGTAGAAAAGAAAAAGGGTCATGGGTCCCTTAGAGGATCTCAGGGTAAACACAGGTTGCCAAGTCATTACCAAGGCAATGAAATAAAAAAAAAAAAAAAGGTCAGCAGGTCAGCAAAACTGGAGCCAGTGCAGTAAGAGTAAACAGGGATGTTTATCGTTCTTTATATGTTGTGTACTTGTGAGGAGATAAGGGTGATAAAGGGTAAGAACTTGAGAGAGGAACAAGGGATATAACATAAAGCAAACAATGTAATCAGTCCTGAGTGGGGGTATGTTTGTCAGCCCTGTGCCTGATCACCACAGTTTGGACCAGGACAATAAACCCAGTTTCCACAGTGTTCATGCCTTCCTGGGTTACTTCCACAGCCAGGAGGGACTGGTTACATTTTTGCTTGATGTTGATGAAGGGATACTAGAAGTACCCTTCTTAACATTGCCAAGGGAATATCTGGAGGTTGCCACCTAACAACATCATTCCTTCCTAACTCCTTAACACAGCCAAATGTTTGTTTCATGCATGGGAAATTCTGCTCAGTACAGCAATATACTGGAGGCAAATGCTTTGTAGTTAGTAACAAAAAATGCCTGTATGCAAAACCAGGGTATTTCTGTGTTAACACCAATGACCACCAACCATCAAACCAAAATAAATCCTGAAGCTACTCAGGTAAAGTCAGGATGAAGTCACGCTCACTAGCATAGACAAATGGATAAACAATATCATTACTATTGATGTCATAATGCAGAATAATGAAACAAGTACAAAGCAAGATAAATTCAATCAACTTTTAATGCCTAATCATCCTTTAGTCCAACTTTGATTTCACAATCTTGTTTAAATCTTGTAAAAAAACAATTAAGAACTATAAATTGTTCCTATTTGTGCGTGACAATTTTCAAAACCAGATAGTTTTCCCTTGACTGTTTTCTTCTCTAAAATTTAATCAAACCAAATACTGATCTTGAAGCCCAGTGTTACTTTATGCTTTTGTCAAATAAACATTTTGATCCAATCAATCATATCCTTTCTAGCTTCTTCAATATAAGGTTTATCATCAGGTTTCATATCTTCTGGCTTCAGCTGTGCAAACCCATGCACTTGTCCAGGATAAACTTTAATTTTATATGCAACTTTACAATACTGTTTCAACTTCTCCTCCAGTAAGGTGATCTGTAAAAGAAAGCATTCTTCCATTATATTGTGGCTTTTTTTTTAAGTTTGTCAAACTTGCCATTTCTCATATCGCTACATCTTTGTCTTTTCTCAACTGTCACACTTGAAGCAGGTTCTGTTGCTCAACAGATGAGAAAACCCCTCTTTGGAATGTAAGACTGAAGCATTTTTTAAAAGTATGGGTGAGTCTGAGAACCTCAACAGTCACTGCAGAGATGGTTTGGTAAATCTCATTGCCATAAAGGAACAGGTGCACTTCTATTCAGAGACTTAATATGGCTTGTAACCTAATTTTAAGCTCTGATCTTGAGCGAACATATTCTCTAAACTTCAGTGACTCTCAGTCCAAAATATTTTGAAAGGCTTAGTAACAGTTTAAGAAAACACAGGGGTTTTTTTAGTTTAGTGTATAACAAAAAGACACTGCTCCTGCACAATCTTTTGATGATAACTACACACATGCTTACACACAGAGTACTAATCATATGATTATGTACCTGTATACATGTGTAGACACATTTTTGTGCTAATTTCCATTAAAAAGTCAGAAACTAGGAGAATGAACACTTGTTTTGCCCTTGCAAGCTTAATTCTACCCATTGTGCAGATTAGAGACAGTACTGTTATTTATTTCACGTTCACATTTTTTTTTCCACAGAGCCCTTTATTGCTCAGTGCACAAAACAATGTATTTGAGTATTTATTGTTTTTTAAATGCAGGAATTTTTCTTACACAATCTGTACAGGTACCTCAGAGAGAAAGCTTCAGGAGAAAAAGGTATGGTTTCAATGTGTAACACATGATGGAAAAAATGCATTTATGAAAATTGTGCCCCTGGGAAAAAGACATTTTCACCATAAAAAAGGGACAGGGAGTGAAGGATTGGTTTTCCTGTGCAGAGGAGACACATATTTGAGGTACAGATGAATATGCTGAATAACACAGTTAGAAGTAAATACTGATGGGCTTCTGCATTCCCAGAGCACACTGCCAGTTCCCCAGTTAGACCCTACTCCTACACAACAAACTATGCTAGGGGCAGTACATTATCCTCATCACTGAAGAGAAAGATGTTATGCACAGAAGAGGGCACCAGTTTCCTACCCATATATTTATCCAGCTTCTCAGATACACTTACAGTAGGGGATATATCAGAATATAGATGGCAGCCAGGAGTCAAAACAGAGTCAACAAGTTGTCATCATCTAAGTTAAAATTTACCCAGTCTTCTGATACAGTTCATTTTGTCTTCTTGTACCAAAAGCAATTAGTCATTGGTCCACATCATCAGAAAGTTCAGTTACTAGGCTGAATTTTTTTTTTTCCCATTCAAAGTCCAAACTCAATGGTTTAACTACCTGTTCTCTCAGCCATAGCAGTAGTACCCAAGTTTTTGAGACGTTAGGCTCATACCAGTTGGGTCTCCCTGCCCAGTTTCAGTGCTTGTCCACTCAGAGACCAATGACTGGTCTTTACTGCATTTCTCACCTCAAAAAAGAAGCTTTGAATAACCTAAGCAAGATATGAGGGAAGTTGAAATACCAAAAAAAATCCAGCCTGTCTAATTTTTTGTGTCTGAAAATGGTTTCTAACAAGCTAGGATTTCTGTGGGGAATAAAAAGAACTATGGGAAAAGAAAAAGCATTTCCAGTACAACAGCTTACCTGATCGTAAGAAATAGTGTGGTCTTTCTCACCAAAAATGAAAAACGTGGGATTTAGTAAATTATATCTTTCTTCAGAGTCCCTAATTATTCCTATAATGTTTTTGAGAAACAGTGTGTTAGTGAGATTAATGTTCTTGCAAGATAAATGGCAAATTAAAAGATAAAATTTCTATTTAGGTTTACTCATTATGTACATTTTTTAGATCAGGACAGTTTCTATTTGGATGGAGAAAAAAACATTTGGAAAATATATTTCCCCACTCTCCAAGTACTAAAAAAAAAGATTGGAAAATTACTGTGCAAAAGGAAGCAATTTTTTTCTGCTTTACGGCATTCTTAAATTTTTATACCAATACAGCATATTGCTGAAATAACTATAATAAAATCTGCAACTCACCTTTGAGTTGAGTATTTACAGAAATTGTTACAAAGCAATAACTAGACTTACAAACTATGCATAGTCATGTGAGCCCATGTAAGTTTTCATGTGTTCTACACTACCATAGAGGGACACCCCAGCAGTTAATTGAGGATTTTTCAGCATCAAGTGATGTACTGCCATTCCACCCCAGGAAAACCCAACGATACCAATCTTCTTTGCACCGCA
Source organism: Mycteria americana (assembly GCF_035582795.1). Taxonomy (NCBI): domain Eukaryota; kingdom Metazoa; phylum Chordata; class Aves; order Ciconiiformes; family Ciconiidae; genus Mycteria; species Mycteria americana. The sequence continues at coordinate 95,523,659 of NC_134366.1, read as the reverse complement.
TTGTTCCTTTAGATACTTCAAGACAACATCAGCTTCCCTAAGACATATAAACAAAAGTAAACTAAGGAATCTATTGCAGAATCAATACTTGACAATTTAAGAAGTAAATTAAAAGAGATACATGACTTTTTCTGCATCTGCACCCCTCAATCATTTAAAACAGAGAATACTTAAAAAACACATTTTGGCCCAGAGCAGTGGCTTCTATTCTTAAATGGGAGTTAACACTTCTGGTCCTAGTTTAGGGAAGTACAGGTGTAGGTACTTAAATACTTACCTGAATTGTGACCTGCTCCTTTGTTTTCAAAAGAAGCAAATTTTTAATTGAATCACTTTGTCTAGGACAGGACAACTAAAGACAAGACATATCTGCAATTAGAACAACACCTTGCATTATGGAGTGTAGGAATAGATAAGCTTCACTGTGCTATCTCTACAGAGTCTACCTATTTATATAAAGATTTATCTTGAGTATGTCATTCTTATTGCATGAGTTAATATTAAAATACCCTACCAAGCCCACATGCAATAATACTATACTAAAGTATCAGTTACTCAAAATTAATTTGTCAGTAACTATAATGTTTTAAAAAAACAGGTGTTGCATGAGGTATAGTGCAAAAAATATGAAAATTGGTTTTAATGTAGACCAGAGCAGGTAATTTTTTTTTAATTGCTAACTTCTTAGACTTTCTTAATCGCTAACTTATTTTTTTTAATGGCTAACTTTTTTTTAATGACTAACTTTTAATCACTAACATCTTTTTCATTATCTACAGAGTTTTAAATTAATTTTAAATGCAGACTGCATATACTAATAACTATCTTTTCAAATAATAGGTATATTAGTATAGTCATCACAGATTTGGTTAGGCTGACAAAAAAAAACAGTATGAGAGCGACAAGGAGGAGATCGTGTCCTAGGCCTGTAGCCAGGGAGTGCGCTGTGAATGGATGGGCTCTCTCAGATTCAGTTTGTTTGGAAGGGTACTAAGTAAGTCACGAGTATGTTGGATTCCTTGTGCTCTGAAAGAGCAACAGATCTGACCTTGAGGGCAGCTACAAGTGAACCCTCAAAAGACAGCACAGGCATGTCCTTGAGGTCTTAATTGTTTAAGACAGTGCCCACATGCCTGCTCGGTCTTTGGAGTAGGATTTTTTACAGGTGTTATTCATTTGTCTTTTCAAAAACTTCAGTCACAGCTTCTGCAACTGTATGATCAAAAGCTTTGCTGAGAGATGGTGAAGTTAGGCTGTGACTGCTGTGACCTCTTGAAAGGGTCAGAAGAATGCTTGTGGCTTACAAGATGATAGCTGAGTAATAGGGTGTCACTGCCTCACTATCATCTTCTGAAGTTTTAGGCTGTGGTGATAGAAGCTGAAGAAACAGTAATGCCTCCCATAATTCAGGGAAACCTTGTTACAGGCACTGCTAGGCTCTACAGATAGTGGGGCCCTCTATTTCACATTGAGAAAAACAGTATAGTTGATCAGATGTATCTTAGGTTTTGGGCAGTCATGCAAATTTTGATCTAGTGCTGCTCAGGAGAATATCATCTACACCTATCATTATGTACCAGGCAGAAAGCAAGATGGGCAAGTGACAACTGGCAGATAACATGAGTAGTTGTGGAAGAGTTTTCCTCCTTATCTTGAGGAACTGGAGGCAGAATCAGCACTTGTGGGTGAGAGTGCTGGGTATTGCATAGCCTGTGAAACACTGGCTATGAGCCTGTGTGGCCAGTATAACATAGTTAGAAAAGGGCCCAGGAAAACAAGATGCAGACAATGAGCAGAGTGATGGATGGAGCAGATGATCCTTTCTGAATCCCAGCCAAGACAGTGCCCAGAACCACAGAACTGCCCAGAATAAGCAATTGTGTGCCTGCATCCAGCTTGCCCTGCTGTGAGGTGCCACTTTTAACATTTCATACAAATTCCCCTCGTTTGCTGGATGCTCTTTACAAGTTCAGGTACAAATATGTATCTTACTTGTCTACTTTCATAGGATCATGATCTTTCATCCAGTCAGCAAAGTCAGCCCAGTGATCAGTAGTTTTCCAGGGGTCTGTCCCCTTGAAGAAGTCTGGGCAGATGGTTCTGTGTGAGACATGGAATCAAGTCAACTTTCACATCCAGGTGGGGAGAATCTGTGGATGTCTAAATGTCTCCTAATGTCTTTTCTACTCCAGAGTACACATCTACATGGTTACTATCTGAATCATACTCTACTCATCCTGTTCTGGCAATCAGCAGAGCTAAAAGTATATGTCTTTCTATGGAAAAAAACCCACAAATAAACTCAGTATTTCCTTAGACATACTTAGTACAAAAGTAAAGGGATTAAGCCACCCGCCTGATTCTATATAAACACATATATATCTCTTTGCTAGTGAAAGCTAAAGCAACTGTTCAAAAGGTTTGGTTCTGAAAAGCTTATACAACTTAGATACCAACATTTATCTTTTAATCACCCACACTGCCACATAAGCAAAACACTTGGCACTTCATAACTCTCCTTGTGGCTCTGTGCTCAGGTAGCCATTTTTGATGAGTCAATTTTAGTAGCTTTGGTGGCCTCATGGGAACATTTTGTCCCTTTGCGTTTTTATTCGCTCAGACTGAAATTGTATGGTTGACCTATGTGTATGGGAAACATCATATGCCATGCTTAGCTTTGGGCCTGGCGATTTATCAGTGCATTTAAGAGGAAGACAGGAAAGACAGTTGCTTACATGTATCCGTGACCTGCAATCAAATCGACTATGTATCTAATGTCTGGGAACAACCATCCAAATATATCATGAATCACAATCACAGCTTTGTCTGTGAAAAAAGATGGTCTACAAACATATGCCTTGATGTGCTCAATTTGTACTTCATGTCCAAGGCACCCATATTGAGATCTTTCTCCAGTATCATATAGAAAAGGATCAGCCATTTGGAAACCTAAAAAAAGAAAAAAAAAGGGAGCAAGAAAGTCAAAATAATTTGTTAACACAAATTATTGAAGGCAAATAAAGGCAAATATGATCTGCACAGAGTAGTTCAATAACTTGTGTAAATAACATTGACATCCTTGTCTGAAAGGAGAAAGTAGAAAAAAGCAAAAGCAATGTTCCAGTGCAGAATGGCTCTTAGTCCATTATGTGTTATTAAGCTGAGAATGAAGAGGAATACCAATAGCAAAGTTACAAAATTACAAACAACCTGCACATGTAGGTCCTGACTTTCATGTCACATTTGTTCTGCTCCCATGCCACTCTGTCAGCACTGGTGTGAAGCATTACAGCTTCAGATGTCACTCTCCCCCCAGGCATGGGACCATCATGCATGTCTTCATGGGGAATCCCATGCTAGTTTCTCTGAATTATGTGATGGGCAAGGACCACAGCACTCAACTACTACAGAAAAGTACAGTGTTCAGTGCTTCTCTCAGTGCTGGTGCTTGCTAGCTAATCTGTGCTTTCTGTAGCAGCATCACAGCTGTTCTGGGAACCAATTTATCGGGTGCAGCTGATGAAGGACTGCAGTACGGATTTGTAAATTTGATTCCAATGCCTTGGGCCCATATGCCCTTGAAAGGGATTGCAAGAAAACAAGCAGATATGCAAATCTCATTCAAAATATGTGAGAGTATTTGGTTTTGTCCCTTCTCCAAAAATAGCAATTACAGACAATGAGCCAGTAGCTGTGCTAGAGAGATTAAAGTCAAATTTGTTCTGACTCTCTGTGTCAGGAGCTTGGAACGGACTCTGTGCAAAAAGTAGAATGTGATCCTGTAATTAAAAGTAGTGTTATAATGCATCTATACAAGGAATCCAATTAAGTCTGCAGGGGCAGTGTTAATAGCAGCATTTCCTAGCCATGTACTGACTTTGAAACCGTCCTTGGGAATGCAGTACACGCACCCGCATACACATTATGACTGTCTCCACTTCATCATTTCTACATCAGCCTATTATTTCTGTTTGCATTGTAACATGTACTTCAGAAAACTATCTAGTCTTCATGAAAGTGTGACAAATTCTGGTAAAAATGTATACCATCCTCAGCTCTCCATTAACCACAGCAGCGGAGAGCTAGGTTTCATTGAGTAATGGCAAATTTTGCCTAGGCAATATGGACACATTTGGAACCATGGTGCAGGCAGACTGAAGAACAGAGAGTCAATGCCGCAGAGACTCACCGCTTGCTTATGCCTTACACAACACTTCCCAGCTTGCATGACTAACACAGTCTCAATAACAGCATCCACATTTTATATGCATTTAGACTGCCTTATACCCAAGATAATCAGCCTTCCCAATGTATAGTGCAGAGACACTGTTCTTCCTCATCCTCTCCCAACCCTGGCGCTGCTGTCACCAGATCTGGCAGGGCCAGCACCGAGTTTGAGCAAATATGCTTGATTACAACCATAACCCCTGGCTGATAAGAGTGTGGTGTAGAGGTACAGGAACTGGGCAAATGTGGCTTTACTGCTAGAATCAAGCTGCTTCAGAAATAGCCATGAGGTAGATGATCTCATATCATGAGTAATCCCCTGCGCTGACAACTGAGAGCTGATTGCATTTGTTAATTGTTCTCCCACCTTTCTCAACATCTGAATGTCAGCGCTGGTGCTAGGAAGCATAAAGTAGCCTGATCTTCAGGACTAAAACCTCCGTTGTTTTGGCATTGTATGAAAGTGGAAGTTGTAACATGCATGGGAGAGTATCTCCCAGTTTAAGCCCCCATAATAGGCCTGAACATGCTTGAGAGATGTCTGTTTGTGCAAAAGTACTTCCCACCTCTTTTTTTTAACCTAAGATGTATGAGCTTGTTGAAGTGCAAGAGACTGCCTGGAGAATTCACAGGCACTCCCAAAGACAGCTAACACCACTGGCTTCTGAGATGGCAGCCACAGTCTTAGCACCCACTAAGGTCTTTTCTTCAGAAGGGCACAACCTATGGTGTTCCCTTCAAGGAAGTCATGTTTAGGAGGCATTAAGCTTTGCACTAGTTGTGAAACAGCCTACTGGCTATCTGTTGGTTGCTTCCCAGAAATCATTTCTTTGGCCTGTCTTAATTGATGCCTAGCCAGCTGGCTCTCCTCCAGGCACCAGGCTGCGGAGAAAATTAGTAAATAGTCAGCCACACCTGAACTGCTTAGAAGTCTTTGATGGAATCCTGTTCAGTCAGAAGCTTTATTTGCTCCCGCCCAATTTGTTCCACGGCACACGGTGTAGCGAAGCAACAAGCCAGGATATTTCCTACCTGTCCTGTCTCACCTCATTCCCTCTTCACATCAATCCCATCCATTACACTTTTCCTTTTCCTGCTTTCCCCATGGCACAGTTCCAAGCAGGCAGCGTCTCGCCTTTACACCCCACTCCTCATCGCTGAGCTCCAGTGCAGAGGAGATGTGGGGCCTGGCACAAAGCCAGGAACAGGGAAAAACCTAACTGCTGCTAACAGGGAAAAAAGAGTGATAGCCATGAGTCCGCTGTCATCCTCCTGCTCATTAAGAGAAGGCCTTCTTGTAGCTTCTCCTTCTCACCAGTGATTCTGCTCTTCATTGGGTGTCTCGATACCATTCAGCTTTTGTGCAAGTAACATAAAAACTGAGGAGAGTTATTTACTATTACCACAAGGCAAAGGTGGGCTCCCTTGGGTGGTAGGACAGACCCAAACTATTACATTTTTAGGGAGCAACAAATCACATGGTTAAATCCTGCTGAGTCTTAGTTTTCAATAGGAAAACCCAAATCCCTACTTGGGAGGTGGGACTAAAAATCTTTAAAAAAACCAATCAGGTAAAACAGGGGCAAAGACAGTCCTAAGGACAATCCCCACTTCTCAGAAAGTGAGTATGAGCACATGATCTCAAAGTGCTGTGCTGTTTGGCAGGACCTTGGACTAGTGATGCCAAGATGTGACATCTCTGCCATTTTCCTGCGTCCAGTGATAACATTTTAAACTCCAGCAGTAATTTATTTCAATGGTAAGTGTTCCAATGGACCAAACAAGGAAAAGAATGGGAATTCACTACCATAAGGGCAAAATAAATTATTACGGTCCTTTAATGTGATCTTGCTACTGATGGACATCAAATGGCTACCAGTGTCCTTAGAACTATTGCTGTGCCACAGCTTGCAGCAAGCACTCACAATGAAATCCAGTCTCTCCCAAAGTTGACACCTTTATTTTCACCTTATCCGCTCCCTAATACTTGTCTCTGTGCATTTTTTTACTGAAACCAAAATAACTGAAAATCAGAATAACAAATAAACCACTCTCTTTAAAGGAGTGGTTTTTGCTGAATGTTTCATGCCTTTTCAAAGAGCTATATCTAATTGCTTAGCAATTTCAGATTTCTCCCTTTCAAAACAGTTAAAAGTAGTTAGCCTTTCTCTGCTGCCAACTCAGTCTTTAGGACCAGTTTGCCATCACATACCTGGAGTACAGGATCCTGTTTTAGCCCAGCTCACTGCTTCTGCTCAGAGAGATACGAGCTAGATTTCTCTAAACACAAGAAGAAGAAAACCAGTTCTGCTGACAGTTTTCCTCCCACTGCTGCCCATCCAGTTTCCAGGTGCTCTTAAACTCTTCTGCAGACTTTGGGATTGGGAGGTGAGGAGGAGAGGCTTAGCACAGGAGTCATCCCAACCAGAAGGGGTGGGGACAGATCATGCACAGAGGCAGGGTGCAGCAGGCTCCACATCAATTGCCTTTTACTCCACCTTTTATTTATTTATTATTTAAGGAGTTTAGAAAGCAAGATGCACACAAACGCTATATACTGCCCTTATTTTTTTCATCTCCCTAAATATGTGTAATTCATAACAAAATAGTATGGAGAAGTTAAAGCAAGGACTGCTGAGTCTTCTTATCAGCACACTTCAGTTTTCTGGGAAAAATCCCCTTCCAGACCTGTACACTACAAAGCAAATGATGTGTGTGATGCAGCCATTTAAGACACTGCAGAATCTTTGGACCTCAGCATTTATAGCTGATTTAGCATCAGTGGTGCATTTGCTGATGCATTGTTAAATTCAGAGATGCATTTTCTTATAGTATATTCATGCACCTTTATTGTCCATAATAAACGTCTTTAATGAAATTTGTGCCAAATTAAGATGAATCTGTCCTGGCAAACTTGCAGCATAAAAAAAATCATGGAAGTCTCCCTAGCACACAGATTAAACATATTACAGCCACACCCACAAGTATTCCCAACAAGTCCAAAAGTGTTCCAGGTTATTTTTGATTAGACTTGCTTTCGACAAGTTAGAAACATTTGAGTCTGAGCTGGTTGTTATTGATGATGGCTCATTGAAATTTTCCATTCCTATTTCCATAATGGCCTTGTATGCAAGGAACATTAGCTTAGCCCTCAGGCTGATGTCTGCTACAGCTTTGATTTTCTCTGTGTGTGCATGTGGTTTGTGCATGTATGCATGTTGGGGGGGAGGAGTGAGAGAGACAAAAGAGCTCAAAGAAAATGACAATGTCATTTTGAGTCAAAGATCAATAAAGAAATTTTGATCCTAAGTGTATATGACAAGCAAGTCCCACAGTCACTCTGTAGATCCTCAGCAGTACTCTGTGTGGTAGTGACCACTGTGTAATCTGAGGACTATGTAAAACAGGCGATGGTTGGATTCAGTTCACCAAACTTCAGACATTTACAATGAGGATGTCTGCATGTCAGCAAGGTGTCTACACTCCCACAGTTGTCATCAAGATTTAGGGTATGATTCATACTCTATGGGTGTCTTCTTTAGAATGAAATGGATAGTCCCCTAGATGCCACCAGCTGTGCTGATCATGGAGTTTAGTGGCAGCCTACCCACCTAGTGCAGGTGTAGATTGTTCTGCTGAGTGCATCATCAGTCAGGCAAGATGAGTTCCACCTCTGTGTGCTGTGGGAGCTACACGCAACTCTGAATTAATGTTTGTCATGACCAGACAGAGGGTGTTTGTCCTGTCATACCTGTCAGTGGCTTTGCACATCACGATTGTATAAGAAACCATTAAAAAGATTGCTTGTGTTGCAAGGGAGGGAGTGGGGAGACTTCACTGAAAAGATCTAGTTTATACTTGGATATTAATGGCATCTTGCTTGAGCTTGTCTAACCCCACCTGTGTTAGACAAGCTGAAGTACACAAGACCGAAGTACTGTCTTCCTACCTTGCACCCCCAGGACTTGGGTCCCTCCAAGCTGCGGTCCCCTCTGGAACAGATTGGGCCAGCAGAAGCAGACATCTGACCCACATGCATCTCATGACTGTAAATCCTGTTTTTGTGCCCAACGTCTCTAATTGGGGGTGGTTAGGGTGAAAGGAGAGCAAAGGACTCACTCTGCTGTAATGCAAGCCTTTGCCTGCACACTGTGATTATGTTTGATCTGCAAATCCTAAATCATTTAGATCTCCCATACTTGAAGAGACTGCCTCTTTCCCCGTAAGATATAATCACCTCTGTAATGGACTCAGGATTATGGAGTTCATTGCACACATGCATTTCCTACAGTCTCAAGCAACTTACACATTTTTTTTTTAAGGCTGTTGTGAACATCTCTATTTGCAGGGTTTTCAAAAAAAAAAAAAAAGGGAAGAAGACAGACAAGGGTTGGAGTGAGCACAACAGATTCACTTGTTCAAAACACACAGTGGTCAAATTTCTCCTTCACCTGAAACACACCTGAAACAAACAATAATTTGTTTGGTTTTATTTTTTTTTCCTGGAGGTTTGCACCAATACCGCTCCAATTGCTCCTCCTGGTTTTATAGAAATGGGCATGGAATAAAATCCCAAAGTAAATCCTCACGGCTGTTGGCTGCATTTTTAGCCGTATGTTAACATAAGGAACAAGATCCTAGGACACGCAAGCCTGCTGTCCCAAGGCAAAATAGAACGATATTCTCTCCCTGACAACTACTGATAGATAAAAACCCAGACAGGCAAGTACTCTGCTGGCATCTAGAGCAGAAGTGAAAGAGTCCCACGGAGAGACCAATGGACAGGCTTAACATGCTGCATTTACCATCACTGGGTACAGTACTTGGAGTGCTGCTGGTAGCAACAGACTTGTCAGAAAGTTGAAATAATGACAAATGTTATATTCATGTTGTAAAAAACCTGTTCAAAGCGCCTATGATGAGTGATGCTCTGCTTGCAGCCCAGAAGCTGCAGACAAGGCAAGAGGGATGGCAAGGCTCCCCTCTCGTCTTGCGCGGGTCCTGCCGGCTATAGCAGCTTTGTTAAGGGGTTATCACCGCTGAGGGTACCTCATGAGGAACCGGTTGAGAGGCTCTCACGAAGATTTAGTGAAGATGCATGGTGGGATGGGTCAGAACAGCTCAGCTCTGCACGGCAAGCTGGAATGCCAGTGAGGGCTCTGTACCCAGCACCTGCTCTGAAAGCAAGAGGCATCCCTTGGGACTTGGGTGGCTACAGGAGGGGAGCATAGCTAGTCCCTCTCACGCAACTTCTCTGAAAAGACAGGGCCTAATTAGTGGGCTTGTAATTTGGAGCTGGGTTGGTGGCTTTTGTTTCTGTATGTTATTCTGATTCCTTTCCCTCCATCCAGTAAAAGGCTGTGTACCTAAACTTATCCACTGAGTCATCACTTGCGAGTGAAGAAATATAGTTTAACAAATCTGATTTCATTTTCCAGGTTTCTGGTTTTGGTCTCTAGTCAGTGTTTGAATAAGACCCTTGGAAATTGAGCCAACTCTTGTTATTGCAAATCAAGGCCTGGCAGGAGGTTTACATGTACAGATACTTTCACTGCCATCAGTGAAAACTAGTCTCACACTTACGATTTTGTTCTTTACCATTTACCTAGCGTGGTTCTCTGGAGTTCATGGCTGCCTTTGCCTGGAGCATTAAAAAAAATCTCCAGGAATTCTCTGATTTAGTTAGTAGTGAACCATATCCCGACTCTTTCCCACGCTTTCCTGTGTGTCTAAGAAGAAAGGCTCCGACGTCTCTCCTCTGTGGGAGTGACCTTATCTGCTTCATCTGGTGCGGCGCTGGCAGGCACCGCTGTGTTCCCTGCACCGAGCAGAGCACCCGCCGATCCTCACTGGGCACCAGGACCCAGGCCAGGGCGATTGCTGCTTCTTTGCTATTAATCTTTTCTTCTCTCACCATGCTCCCACTCCCCTGCGCTTTTATTTGCTGCTAAAAATAATAGACCAAAACTGCCATCGTCTCTCCCCTTTGGCCATCTCCCCCTTGCATCCGCCCCCTTTCCTGGCTTTCCACTCTACTTCATTTCTGTAAGTTATTTGAAGCCACTGGTGCCAACTGGTTTCTGGTTGTTCCTTCTAATGCCCCTCTGAGTGTCCCACTTTTATTTTGGGTAGGCTAGGGTCAGCTGTCAGAGCATACAACTCCTTTTCTCCCTAAAATCTGACCACGGGGACAGAAGGATGATCTGCAAAAAAATGCTTTCAATAGGTGTGTTGCTAATTTGCTTGTTCGCATGTAGAACTGGTTGACTCAACAGCTTCTTGGGTTTCCCATGCCTGGTGTGGATTAATTTTTACCTAAAATAAATTGTGAATGTTTAGTCTCAAATTTCCTATTTTTGCCGAAAGAGCTTGTGGGATTTCAGAGGGTGTGTTTTGTGAACTTTACAGAAAAAGGGTGGAGTATAACTTTAATTATGCCAAAGCAATAACCAGAAAACTATTTTAATATTGCGGGTGACATGCAAAGAGGCATATTAAAATTACCTAACCCTGTCCAGGTGTTTCTAGGTTATTCAGTAGCTCATCACTTTATTAAGAAACACTTTTAATGGAATTTCAGTACAAGGCACATGATTCCAAATAATAATGAATATTAACAGCAATATATAGGGAAAATAGTACATTTCGGAACAATGGCTCCAAAATAGGAACCCCAGATCAGAGGCAGCATCACTGTTGCACTGAACACTATAAATAGAGACATGAGCAAGACAATAGAATTAAGATTACATGGATAATTGCATGGATTAAGGGCTGATTTCCTTTTCTAAAAACCTGAACATCTATTTTTTGCATGATTTAAGAATATGTCTATTATTTTTTCTTACCAAATATTTTGTCTTCTTCTCTAAAACTACAAAACTTTGGAATCTAGAAATGACTAAAAAGTACTTTTCCTTTCAGTTATCCTCCATTCAGACTATTACCTTCAAGGATTAATTCATTCCACAGACTTAGTCATTGAAAGCTGAATTTTGCACGCAGAATTTTCCCCATAAAATGTTGATTTAAAAATACATATATTTGGTCTGTTTTGCTCCAGGGCACACATGCTTTTTTCTTTTTCTTTTTTTTTTCTTTATTTGGTATGAGTTGTCTTATACAAAACTCATCTAATGCTCATTTTATATTTCAGGAACTTTCTGGGATTAATCAATGAGAAGGGGATAATTTTGTTTGCTTGTAAGTGAGGCTGTGTTTGCACTGAGATAGAAATACAATTTTGGTCTTCAGTGCAAATAAGTTGCCTTGGACAAAAAGCTGCACCTTGTGCCAGTAGAATTTACCCCACTTTTCAGAAGAAGCAACTTTCATGAGTAGGTATCTGGCTTCTCCTCTGTAAACTCCCAGTGTGCACTTGAACAGTTTGATTTGGCTGAGATTTTCCGAGAGAGCCTTTTTAAAGCCAAGAGGACCCCAAAATTTCCACTTACATATGATCCCCCACAGGTTACACATCTTCTAGATGAACATTTAGGGGTTTTTTCCTAACTGGAAAAAGGGGAAAAGTTTACTACTGTCACTGATTATTGAACAATTCTTGCAAAAATTACTATACTAAATCAGTGTTTTAAACTCCAAAATTTTAAACAGAGTGCCAGGGAAAAAAAAAAACGCTTCTTCCCATGTTTGCTTGACTTTAAAAGTCCTGTTTTGCAAACATGTCTATGCATTAGTAATGTTGGACTGGATCCAGGCAGCTTTGGACTGTATCCCACAAAGCAGTACGGATGCCCAAGTGCAACATCAAAGCAGCAAGTTTAAGGAAAGTAAATATAAGAGCTTCTAATTATATTACAAGGTAATTACCATACATAAATCAATTCAGAGCAATCAAGGTACTTTATTAAATACGTTTGCAAAGAGCACCTGTTCTTACCCTTTTTCTAAAGCGAAATAATGAACTGTGGCTGAGCAGAAAGGAATTACATTTCAGCGTAAGCCTGCAAATGGCCAAGTCTGTGCTGGGAGTGAGTGTACCTACCCCATGGTCTGTGCCGGTTTAACAAAATCAGTTTCGAAAAATCCCTGAGCATACACTGGAGTAAACACGTAATGGAGGATCTCAGAAGCGAGAAAGGGTCCGGGCAGGGAAGGGGCCAGCCCACCGCGTGTCTCCTGCCCAGCGCTGCCCAGGGCAGGCACAGGCAGGCACACGGGCAACGTGCATTACGTGTGGAATGGAAGGCTTGGGCCAGGGAGACTGCGGTCACTGCCCACCCTGTCTGGTTCAGAGAGGACGCCTGCTGCATGTGGCATCAAACTCCGTGGTGTGGAAGAGGTTGTCTCCCCCTGCCCACCCAGACATCTGCCCACCTGGACAGTTAAAACTTTTGCAAGGCTATGTGTGCCAAAGCAGCTGTGCCAACAAAGAGTGAACTCCCAAGCTCACTCATCCACAGCTCATTTGTGAATTAGTGAGTTTTGAACTGGAGGTTTCAGTGAGGAGAAAGCATGAGCTTAAGCAGGCAACTTCAAGGCCTTATCAGATTTGCTCTTAAGGGCTGATATTACCACCTCCAGTCCTGACAATTTCCAGCATACTGCTTCCTTCTGGTCTGAAACAAATGGACCTCAGTTTCCTGATAGACCCACAATGAGGTCTCAGAGAGTTGACAAGTTATGGGCTGCGAGGCAAAAAGCTTAGGGCCACCTTATTGAATCTTTCACAATGTTCCTCTCTCAGGTGCTTTGATTTTCCCTTTTTTTCCACAGGAAGCTAGAGAGATGATGGCCTGTCTGTACTTGACACAGCAGCTACCATAAGGCAGGCCCCTTCCAGAGCCTTGTCTTGAGGTGCAGCTCAGACCTCAGGCCAAGCTCGCCTGTTCATTACAGCCTGTTCTCCTGGCTCAGGAGGAAAAACCAACCCAAACCTGAAACCCTTCCCCAGCAAGCTGGAATCAACTCCCCAGTCACCTGCCTGTCTTCAAAGAGAGCAACCGTCTGCACCACAACTTATTAGCTTCCCCAGATCTCCCGGCTTGCTTGTAGGTTTGCTTGGGGAGCCGAGATCCATTTTTTTGAGTGAAATCACTGCTTGCTTCTACCAAGACAAACCCCAGCGGGTTTCCTTTCCCCCTTGTGCAAATGTTTTCGTAAGCCCAGATACAAACAACAAATGAGTTCTCCAGGGTGTGGATGATCTTTGGGCTTGTTATCTGGATAAAGAGGGGGAGGGAAAAAAGGTAAATTAGCCATCTTCTCCACAGAAGGAATTTATAGTGTGTCTCTACCATCACATACTCTTTCTCATGAGAGAGTGATAGATTGACATTAATGGGGTAGCATTTGTCTGAATGTCCATACAAAAAATAAAACTTGGTTATAAAGGAGATAGGAATAATGCTGTGGGAGGAAGTCTTGGATAGGCTTGTCCTGAAAGAAGGACACAGGACTTCCTATCCAAGACATATGCCCTCGGTGTGGCCTTGAAGATTTAACATAAATATGCTAGGTCAGAAATCCATGTTCAAGCTGCTGCTCCACCATGCTCATTCGTGCGGAGACTGCCATACCCACATGGCTACTTCTTACCCTCTGTCTTCTCTGGGAGATCCTGCCTTTGTACAGCCACTTATGTTTTCATGCAAGCAGTAATCAGAAGCCTGATTCCTCTCGTTCCAGTCAGATACCAGTATACTATTAGCTATTCCAACACTCCCTCTCTGGTTTTAAGCAGAAATCGGTGCCTACTGCTGATCTCTTCCCCTGAAATTTCTTCAAAAGTGGCACCAAAACTGAATTTTGATCATGTGGATTTTTCTGATTATATGTATTTGTCCTTAAAAAAAATCACAGCCAGCTCATTTCAGTTTCCCGGAGTTAAAACCCATGGTTTAGCTGAGCACAACCATTTCTGTATATTATGCAACAATCGTAATAAGTTCTTTCCTGTGAGAAAAGACATAAATGCCAATATTTTCAAACTTAAAGCTCTGAGAGCTAAATGAATTCCCAGGGACAAACACATATTATGTGAGCTGAGAGCAAACAGCAAGCATGGCATGACTCAGACAAATAGCAATGAAACTGCACATTCCTCAGTGAACTTGTGAATTATGCAAATAGAAAGTCAGAAATTAAACAACAGACTCCTGCCTTGGCATTTGTAATTAAGGCTCTTCATAACCACGCAAGATGCTTTTATAATATAGGTTTGTTAAAAGGCCTGGTTTATGTTTTCTGCTTTGATGGGATAAAAAGGTTTTGTGAAGTTTGGGAAACAACTGGTTTCCCTAAATGCAAACTAGACTCTGCACGTTTCACCTAGGTACAGTTCAGAGTAATTTTTGATGTGTTTATGTTCATCTTTCAGGCAGCTGAACTATTGGCAGTCATGTTGCTTACCCCTGGAAACCTCCCAGAGAATCTGCAGAGTTCAAAGGCTGTTAGGAATTCTTCATATTATTTAGATATGGTATCTTTTTGATGAACTGTTCTTTCTGTGATCTCCCAACAGCAGCTGAGAGCCAACAATTATAAAACCTTGTCACACTTGTAACTTTCTTTTCTCTTGTACTAAATGGCTCTCCATTTATCTTAAATGCAAATTTTACAAAGAAGAAAATATTTTTTTTCTGAATTTGTTCTTCCTGAAAACAAGAAATATATGGGGTTTTCCAGCTCCAGATTTAAAAAAAAAAAGAACAACTGAGATGCTGAAGAAGAAGCCAAGCTCAAGCCAAGCTCAGAAGAACCAAGCCAGTACAGGTCCCAGTCCTACAATGCACACCACTTTCCCAAGGCCCCACTCACTTTATTCCCTGGGCTCCGGGAGGGACTTTGGTTTGCCCACGGAGCACAACACTAAATACATGTGGCAATTTTGTAAGTACAATGGATTTGGGATGGACATCCAGGTGAGTGAAAATTTGTATCTTTCAGCTTCCAACTTTCATTAAAATATGGTCATATTAAATACCTGAAAATGAGTAGGCAAAGAATCTTATTGAGTGTCTGTGATTATATGTGGTACTAACATGCAGGACATTAGTAAATACCTTTGAGAAGTTGATAGAGATCAATATAGCAACTGGAATATAGCAGGTAGGGAAAGTGTGGCGGAAAAATAGATGGAAAAGACATTGAACTGTAATTACATTTTAGTAAATGGTTTGTTGCTCTGCATATTATAGGTATGGGTTTTCAAAAACAGAAAGAGGTCTTTGATGTCTGTCTTCTCATGTGTCTTTCAGTGACAATCTAAATTCAACCCTTTTTTGTTCATGATAGCTGATCTGGAATTGATCCTACATCCAAAATCTACAAGCCAATCCAAAGTATACTGCAGATCCAAGAACATTTCAGATATAGATATATTAACATGAAAGATATATTAACATAAATACATCAACATATTTAACATAAGCATACATTTTCAAAACCCAATTTTGGACTGCAGTAAGAAAATCTAAAGCAGAAAACCAAGCGCAAGCTCTCTTTGCTGTACAGATTTCCAATTCCCCTACATTCACAGATCCCCATTGCTTAGACAAACTATACAGCTCTGGGTCCCCTCTCTCTTGACCTACTTGGACTTCCTCCTGTCATTGCAAGATAAAGGCTGCTGCTGAGAACACATCGGTTCACACATGCATGCTGCTCAGTAGGACTGTGCTGACATGCTGCCAGACTAGATCCAATCCTTTATGGCCAGGCTCACACAACAGGCTCCTTGCACGAGACCATTTGGTGCATCAGTGCTGGAGCGCTCCCACACCCCCGTCCCTGCCCCCTGCCTCCTTCCCGGTGGACAGCTAAAGCCCCTCTCTTTCCTCCCGACTTTGAACTGCTTGATACTGCTGACAGGACATTTTACCAAGCAGCATTTTCCATGGAATTTCCTAGATTTTAACCACAAGTTCACTGAATGGCATCAGGGTGACAGTGAGCCCTGCCTGGGCCCTCATCAATAAGGCAAGGTTGGAAACTCCCAGCACGTTCTTCCCACATCACCCTGAACAGAGGGACAAGGGCCAGTCCCTGGGGCAGGAGCTGGGACTGCTCCCCGCTGGGGCTCAAGGAGCGTAGCCCTTCCTGCGGCTGGCTGGAGGCAGAGACCATCAGCCACATCGCCAGGCGCTCCTGTGGGAAGCACTAAGTCCTCAGAGCTTTCTCCCCAGCCGCTACAGCCCCACAGGCAATGACTGACCCAGCTGAAGGGGTTTTGGCAGTCGTGGGGTGTGATCTGGGGGTTATTCTAGTGAAGATACAGCAAGACACGGCAGCCTGAGGGGGGACAGCAGATCGGCAGCCCCGGGTGACTCACTCGTGCAGCTGCCACCAGCGCTGGCAAGGTGCAGGGCAGCTGTGCAGGATGCTGCTTCAGATGGTGAAGGCTTCAGATAGTAAAGGTTCAGACACCTGGAAATGCCCAGGGACCTCTCAGGTAATAAGCTTATCAGGTGGCAGCATTCAAGGCAACAGGTTTCTCAACATCTGCAGCTGCTCATTTCATGGCCCATCAAGTTGCCAGATGGCCCCAGCCAGGTGCGTACCAGGTGGTCCCTGACTGGCTGGCCCACTGCAGGCCCCAGAGATGCTCTTCTCCTCTGCCACCTTCTTTTCACAGTCGCCAAACCACCTCCTGGGGCTGGAGCAGAGGTGCCCTCTTGTGGCACCCATGGAGCTGTCACCTCTCTGGATCTGCCCATGCGCCTGCTCCTGGTCCCCGGGTCTCAGCTGCCATGAGGCTCTTCCACTGCACGTTCCGTAATCTTCCTGTGGACTGAGATTAGGCTGACTGACCTGTAGTTCCCTGGATTCTCCTTCTTCACCTTGAGGGTGGCTGTGGCACTTGCTTTTTTCCCGTTTACAAGGACCTCTCGCTATTACCAGTTCTTGATTTCTTCTAGTCTCTCTCCTAGCCCCTCTCCTCTCAGTCACCTGTACACGCACCCCTCCCAACTCGCCACACTCATCTTGGCCACGCTATTCACCATAATCCTTTCCACCATGCTTTGCATCTGTACAGCTCCTGGCTGCTCTTCCCACACTCCTGCATGGCAGGACCCTGGTACAGAAGGAGAAACTCTATTTGCCCAGCTTCAGCTTATCCCCATCAGGAGTGAGACTGAGGGAGGAAGAGATAATTGTCCATGAGCCTTTGCTTTCCTTGAAGCGACTGTGAGGTTCAGGCCTCCCGGAGAACCCCCTGCCCTTCCATACAAGCAGGATCAGGAACTGGCTCAGGGGGACCAGGAGTGTGTAAGAAAAGTAGAGAGTGTGCATCTCCTCAGGAGGCTGTAAATCATTTGAAGACCCCTGCTTTCCTTCCTGGTAGAAGATCATTGAGAGAAAAGAGGAAAGGAATGAAACTTGAGGATCCAGGGAAAAACTAAAGAGAGGGAGAACCCCATTTGCCACCCTGAATATGAGAGTCCTGACTATAAAATTTGGTACAGGTTTCTGACAGCAATTTGTGTTCTCAGGACTCAGCTGAAAATGAATCAGAAAATACAAGTTCTCAGAAGACTCTTCCTTCTAAAGTAGGGATAAACTAGACACTTACTTCTAAAGTAGGGACTTTTCCAGACATCCTCCTTTGGAAAGGACAGGTTCCACAGGCTTGTTCTCAGGAGCTCAATGGGGACACTGAGCTGAGCTGCTCAGATACTCTTCAAACCCTCTGAGGACAAGGCCATGAGAAAGAAATACCATGCACTGCCATTTCTGTGTGTATCATCATCCTTGTGGGATGACTCATTCTTTAGCACCTTTAACCAGGCTGAGGCCCTGGCAGAGGCCCATCTGACATCATGACTGCATTAAAAAACAGGTAGAACGAAATGTTTAACTGATCCACAAAGAAGAGCCTAGAAAATATAAGTTTTGAGTAGTAAATGTGTTTGATGTTCCATGTCAGTGACCCAACTGAAAATCTACTTCACTGAGCCAAGCCTTTTGCTCTCCTCTTCAGACATCAAAAGCATTAAGTGGTTTCTTCACTGTATTCCCTGACCCTACAGTAAAGGCCGTACACACAGCAAATGCATTATTGCTGTAGGAAAACAAGCAAAAGCGGGGGTTTATGCCCAAATTCTCAGTGTGCAAGCTACAGTGAAGTGAAAGTTACTGCAGAAATCAGACTACTTCATGAAACAGAGGTCATTGACTCTGATCAACCTGTAATAACTCTGACCTTTAGACCACGGCTCACTTTTCTCTGGCAAAGACAACTCTCATCCTTTTTCATGTTGCTGCAAATGTTTGAGAAAAAGTAATGACAATTCATTAGAAATCTAAGCCCTCCTGTATTTCCCTCTTAGTCAGTGCAGGAGAAGCAGAGGCAGTAACATAGGTGTCGTTATAGAAAGTATTTGTAGTGACTATCTGGATCATTCTCCACAATAGACACGTTCTCTTTTTGGCAACACTCACAGTTTTAAATGAAGTAGAACTGAACCCTGCCCTGAGGAGTTCAGTTTAATTTGGTTGGCAGTCATAACCTCCAATAACATCTGGAAGGTCAAGAAAAGGTTTCTGGCAAAATAAGATTGCTCCTGCAAAATACTGAGGATAATCCCTAACTGCAGTCATCTGTAAGGATATTTTCACAGATTTTTAAAGACATGAGAACCAGCATGTCCTCAGAAGACTTACAAGCAGTCATTTGACAATGGTAATGTGGTTCACACCACACCTTCTATTACCAAGGAGAACAAGGAGAAGTATTATTCTAATCTAATGACACAAATAGCTAACTAGCTAAAAGGTTCACTTGAAGTTGATGGAAGTGTTTTAGGTAAAGAACCGTATGCCTCAAATGATACTACAGTTATTAGGAATGGGATATTCCAGAAGACAAATACAGCCCTTTTTTTTTGTTTTGAACCCAGGAATCCTTCACCAAGCAACAGCAGCTGCAGAGCTCTGAATCCCAGGTAGGTTAATCACAGCCATCGGCTCCACTCTCAGCGTGACAGCGGGATCCCAACCAAGTTGATAGGGCCTATGTTTTAAACAGAAAATCCATTGTAACTAATACATGTGAAAAGATCCCTGCTGTGTTTAAGCAATGTAATTTGGTGATGCACATTCTGCAGACCTTGAGAAGACTCGTGAAGTTCTGCAAATCCTTCTTTAATGCGCAGAAACAGATACGTGTCAATCATCCAAGTATTACCTAGCTTCTTGAAATCTAGACATAGATAAACAGCCTTGATCTTCTTCTCAAACCTATTCAACAGGGATTTCTCCTGTAATATCATTTTAAACTAGTTTTTTTACACTCCAGCAAAACCTCACCTCTTACTAGAAATGGTAGCAAGCATAGTTTCTTTATGCCCGCTACCATTACATAATCCATACAAACATTAATAATCCATAGAACAAACCCTGGTGCATAGCCAAGCATCTCCTCAGAAATATTTTCTAAAATAAGCAGATCTGGAGCCTATATCATGGCTGCGTCTGATGGTGCTGAGCCATTATATCCATCCCTAAATGTATGTTCAGTGCAGTACTGCTACACATTTTATAGCATACAGCAGGTGTGTGAAACATGAATCACAAGTCACATTTTCATTCAGGAAGTTTGATTCCTCAGGTAGCTACTGATCATAGCCTAGGTTTGGTAAGAAGCAAACACCAGCTGAAAGGAAACACAACGGGCAATACTGAGGCTTCCGAGTCTGTATCTAGCACCAATCCAACAGCCTGGGCCATCTCCTGGTGCAGCAGTCAACATCACTGCATATGCAGTACATTTGAGACTACTTCTCTCCATCTCTGTGCCAGGAATCCACTGGTACAGCACCTACCTGCGGGTTAGGGGCAGCTTTATGAGAAGTCACGGCAAAATGGCCAGTCACCAGGAAGCACGTCCTCTAAAGGTCCTGCAGTGCGTGGGCAAGATCCAGGGTGGCAATGGCTTTTGCCGTGGGTTTTTGTAGTCCTCAGACTTTTGTGCTTTCTGATTGTGCCAGGGTGATTTTCTGTAGGCCATACTTTGTGCGATATACCAGAGCGCCTGCTCTAACAGTTTTTTTCCTGCCGCAGAAACTCTAGACCTCCCTAGCAGTGGTGCATCAGTTGTGTGGGAACCAGACACATGTTCACCCCAAATACTGCTTGATTTTTTCAGATAAACTGATATCCATTTGGTTTGCCTTAAGATAATCCATTCTGTTTTCCACATTTCTGTAACTTGCTGTTCATAACCACCTGAACCATTTTTGTGGTGAGAGTCAGACAGACAGCTGAGGAAAAGAACTAGGACAGCACTGAAAAAAACCAAACAACTGGTTAAGAAAAGAAATGCTTTTTGAAATGTTCAGCTAAAGAAAAATTCAACAGCTTTTGCTGTTTGGCTTTTTCAATGCTCTGAACTTTCAAAAGAACTCTAAAAACATAAGGGAATAATTTTTATGAAGTCATTTTAAAATGGGAGAAAAGATGGAAATGTCATAGTACAAATGCTGGATAGTTTCAATTTTGCACTACTTATTTTGTATTCTCTTAAGAGAACTTTTGCCAAAAAGACAATATATGTTCTAAATATTTAAATGTTACAAACCCAAAATGTTTTACCAAAATAAAACCATGTTCAAAAGAATCTCGTCTTTTTTCCCACCCACTCTAAATATGCCCTTCCTTTTGCCATAACTTTCTGTGATTTGGGGTTACATCTATTACTTTCTTTGGTTTCCACCTGCAAAATTTCCATATTTCCTCTGTTATCCAGATAATAACTTATTTGGAGCAGAGATATTTTTTCCAGTATGTTTGTTCAGTGCCTGTTGGCACTAACTCTTGACCTTGATGACAGTCAGAAGCTAATAACAATCTCCCAACATCCTCCTCTGTACCAAAGATTAAAAACTACTTAAGCCATGAGTATTTCTCAGGTGAAGAACACCTGACATATTACCAAATAGGCAAGGATTAATGATATGTTCACCAAAAACACCAAGAAGGCTGAGAGAGATTTCATTTAATTTAACTTACAATAAAATTTTCTCTTTTTTCTTTTCTGTTTAAATTATAATGGTCTGCCTTCAACTCATGTTTACCAGTAAGCTATTGTGTAGCCCATGCTGAAACACTGAGTAAAATTTTGGGATAAATTCTCTCTAAGTGCTGAGAAGATGATATACATGTAATGTTTGTTAGGTAATTTAAATGGCCGAAGAGATTGATACAGACAGGAATGAAATGATTCACTGGCAACATATAGCAACTCATTTCAAAAGCTTTCATCTAATTTTAAAAAGCCTGCCATGAAAGACCGAAATTGGAGAATTATATACATTAATCCTGCCATGGCCTTTTTAATGTGAAGGATAATTTAGAGACTTTTATATGACATTTAATTTATATTTGTCACAACAGAGTATCAACAATGGTTACATGTTTGGGAAATAAAGAGTGGTAATTATGAATGTACTTGGAAATTGAAGTGCCCCATTTCTTGGTTTTTTCATCTGTTTTTTTTTCATTGATTTTTCCTTGTTCAGACAAATTGACTATACTGGCATTTCTCATATCCTCGCTGTACTACGCTGGCACTTTTGTAATATGCCAGGATAATTTGTCAAGATGAAAATGAGCTTACTTTTAAAATAAACTGTGGGGTTTTTTTAAGTGGGAGTTTTTTCACCTTGCCTTTCTGAGAGGGAGGACACAGAAGAGCTAAATATGACAGCATAGCCCACATGGGTTTTATTGCAGCGCTTTACTGTAATTATACAGCTACTGGAGAGCTACACCAAGCCTTCACATTTTCCTGAATTTTTTTGCTTACACAGGCCAGTATCGTATATCCCACCAGCAGCTCTGGTGCTTGAAGAAGGTAATCTTGAAGGTACTAATGTGGTTAAAGTTGAGGAAAAAGAGTTATAAAATTGTAACTGGGGCACGTGCCACCTCTGCACTGTAAGTCCAGGCTTGAACTACCATCCACTCTACTGCTGACGGGATGGCTGGAGGCTCAATGCAAAGGATTTGAGGACTAGTTGGACACAAAGGGTCGTATGGTAAAGAGAGCTGAAAGTCGCTACAACTCGTGACCACCTAGAAGGGTTATGAGCCAACTAGATGCTACAGTGGAAAACTAACATAATACACACGTGCATTTCGTCAACATAGAATTTCTATTTACCCTTAATACAATGAACTTCTGTTTTCTTCCTCAAGACTCTTGCCAACTCATCTGAGAGCATCGGATAGCTTTCTGTGCAGCCGGCAGAGTACAAAGGTTTAATGTACGCCACCTCAGCTACTTATGCCAGCAAGACCTGGACACATAAATGATTACGCTAAAAGCAATTTTTCTGTTTTACTGAAGAGTCTGTTAGTTCTGCCGGAAATTTCAGGCTCGGGAAGGAGAGATGGGGTTTGCAGGAGAGGACAGGTACCAGCTTCCCCCTGAGGAGGCGGCGGGCTGTTGCCAGGGCCACCAGAAAACCCGTGGCCTACGCACTCCCGATCCCCGAGGCACCGACCCTCCCAAACGCTTGGGCGACTTCAAGTGTGAATGCGGTGATTCTCTTTGCTTTGGGGTAGGATTTACAATCATTTTTAGCTGTGTTTTGTCCGACTTCCGTGCTCTTCCCGGTACAGCCGCATCCCGGGGCACGGACGCGTCCCTCGGCCGCGGCCGCCAAACTGTCCTGCCCCGCTCGCCCTTTGCCGCCCTGGCCCCCCCTCCTGCTCGCTCCCGCCCGCAGAGGCAGGGCCAGGCGCTGCCGGAGGGGGCAGCCACGCAGCAGCGGCCACGGCGCTGCCAGCCTGAACGCCGGGCGGCCCGGCCCAGCCCGCCCCGGCACGGTGCAACCCGGACCGGCCCGCCGCCCCGCACGGCCTCCCGCTGCCGGGCCTCCCGGCCCCGCCACCCC
Organism: Mycteria americana; assembly: GCF_035582795.1. NCBI lineage: Eukaryota > Metazoa > Chordata > Aves > Ciconiiformes > Ciconiidae > Mycteria > Mycteria americana. The sequence goes on along the minus strand of NC_134366.1, from coordinate 95,500,572 downwards.
CGCCAGGCGGCGCCCGCGGCGAGAGCGGCGCTCTAGCCCGGCCGGCTCGGTGGTGCGGTCTCTACGGTGCCCGCACCGCTTGCCCGCGCGGCCCCGCCCCCCGCGGTCACACCACTCGCTCGGCCGGCGCTGCGTCAGCCAGACAAGATGGAGACCGCCGAGGAAGGTACCGCGCTCGCTCTGCGCCCGCCGCTAGACCCCCCTCCCCCGGCCGAGCGGGGGCTCTGCCCTGCTGCCGCGAAGGGTGGAGGGGCGGGGGGGCGTCACCGGGGCCGGTAGCCGCCGGGCGGGCCGGGGGCTGTTTACGCCCGGAGGGGCTTCGCGCACCGGCGCTGCAGGTGCCCGGGCCGCCCCCCCCCCCCCCCCCCCCTCCTCTGCCGGGGCCACCGGCCTGCCGGGGGTGGGGGGGGCGGCGCGCGGGCTGGTGCGCACGCGGGTGCCCCTTACATAACCGCGGCCGTTGGGAGCCGGGCGCTGCGTGGGGGTGGGGGAGGGGAGGGCGGTGCTGCGGTCACACCCCGGCGCGGGGCACCGGCGCGGGGCCGGCCGTTACCGGTGCTCGCCCTGGCCGCCTCGGGCGGCGGGGACCGCCGGAGGCTTCCAGCGGCTGCGGTCTTTCCTGGCTGGGGCTTTGGTGGGGGGAGTGGGGGCCTCGGGGGCGAGTTAGGGGTCCTGTGAAAGGAAATCGCGGCGCGGAACGCAGAAGCCGGGGTGCTTACACTGGGCAGCGTAAGAGGCCGTGCGGGAGGGACTGCCCTGCGTCGGGCAGAATCCTCGCCGGGTCCACTTTTCTCTTGGCCGGCAGACGCTGTCATACGCGGTCCTGTAACTTAAAGAGTTTTAAATTTCCACTTCTGAGTGAATAGTCATAGCAGCTTTAGCTGCTGCTTCTTTTGCAAGGTTAACTTTGTTATGTATGCTGGAAAATCTGTTTGAAAAATTGAAGTAGTAAAACTATGCAGGAGCTGACATGTTTCTCTGTCTTTTCTGCAAGGGACTAATACATGGTAACTTCATTTTAATAAAGAAGTTGTCAAAGATATCATAGTGATTTTTTTTTTAATGTGTAGTTTCCATTTTTAAGGGTATTGCTTTACTTGAGGTCAAATGTGGGTATGTTTCGTCAGCACTTTTGCTCTGCTCGGGTAGTGTTGAGGAACTATGTAGTTCAAGCTGATAAGGCAGAACTTTCATAAACCAGGACTTGATATTGTAGTGTAAACCAAAATAAATAAAGGATGTGTGTTGTGCTATGTTTCTTGCAGTATTTGAGCTTTGTTTGTCATCTTAAGTAATAACTACAAATATATATTGCAGTAGCAAGACAGTTCCAAGGAAGGTGGTTTGTGTCTTGGCTTTTGTTACTTTGGCATCGTTTTGAATGTAGCTTTTCATCTAGTGATTTTCCTGCTTGAGAGGATTAAAAAGAAAAAAAGCTGGAAAAACACGAAACACTAGATGAAATAAGACAGCACCTTTGTAGAAATGTCCCTTGGGTTGTGCTGTAGATGTCTCTAGTACTTGTGAAAGCAGATGGTTTATCAAAATATTAGTGTTTTTAAAATCCAACGACTTTTAAAACTGCTTGCTGCAACTCTGTCATGCCTGCCTAGAGGAACAGTTACTCACACTGATGAAATTAACAAAGTGAAACTTTGGCTGCTTGGCCTCTGGTTGCCCAGAAAACCTGGATTATTGCAAACTGAAGTGGACACTCAGAAATGACCAGCTGACTTCCCACCACTCCAGTAGCTGGTAAATCCATCTCAGTGGATTTAATTCAAACAGTGTAGTCGATAATTTGTTACAGGCTGTTAACAGTGGTAGCCTTTGAGCATACCTGCTTTTACAGGACTTAAGTAGGTGGACAGAGAGACCAGGAAAAGAAAGAAGAGGGGTCTGTTAGTTACGTCTTAAGGCATTGTCTCCTTTAACTAAACCTTTATGTTAAACTCTACATTTGGAATTTGGACTTTTCTGGTTGTGTGTGTGTATATATATGTAAACACACAAACACATATACATGTAGCCTTAGATATTATATTGTAGTCTTATCAATGTTACCCTCAAAAGCTCTGAGTAGTAGGATGAAAGTAACTAGTCTATATATTCACTTTCCATAAATACCACTAGAATGTTACAACTTCTTCTACAGTTTCAAACCTCAATTCCACTATTAGAATTTCACGATACTTGCCAGAACACTGAAGAGACTTCCCAAGGTTAGAAAGCTTTAAACACTAGTAGCAGAAAAGACTGTGTTAGTGCCTTAAGGAAGAAGAAAACCATGCTCTTGTATGTGTGCCTGAACTTTTGCTACAAAGTGTTATATGGACTTTCCTAATTATTGATAGCCCATTAATGATATTATGGCCATTGTGTTTCTCATGGGTTTCGTCCTTGACTGAATTGTATTGTGGAGCTAGAAAACTTAACTGGATGGTGAGAGCTCAGATGAGAGAAGCAGTTTAGGTAATAATGGTCAGACCTAAGTGGCAGCTTCTTTGCCTGGGAATGAATGTGAGAGTTGCTTCTCTGTAGCACCTGAAAGTACCAGATACCAGGGTTTGCTGATGAGAGGTACTTCTGTTTCTTTCTAGTTAAATCAGTTTGTTGCTAAAGAACATAATCTTCACTTTTGGATATTAGAGTGATGAATATTCAGTTAGAGAGGTGGTAGGCAGAGAATCATTCTCTGGGGGAACAAAAAAGAACTTTATTACCCAAGGTCGTTCTTTCCAAAACACATGCATGAAGAACAGGATGCAAAGTGTGTGTGCAAGTAGAAAAATAGCATCTATTACCTGATGGAATTCTCTCTGAACATGACAGTAGGTCATAAGGTGCATAGCTTTACATGTTGACTCTCAGCAGGGTTTATTGAAGCTATCGTTTGCTTAACAGTCCAGATTGTTACACGCAATAGGTTTATTTGGATTTATAAAACAAGTGGGAATATCTAGAAATTTTCATTGCCTTTGAAAAAATAAAATTTAGCTTTAACTTATTGTAGAAGGCTAACAGAGGAAATCCTTTTCCAAATAAAGGATTCATTTGCTTTCAGTAAAGCATATTATGTTTTTTCCCAAGAGTCTTGAGAATACGTGAACAGTCTGCTGTGAAAGCCAATGGACCATTAATGAGTGGGTTCAGAGAGCTACGGGGATCTTTCAGAAAACAGTATGCTTTCAACTTGCTTTCTTTGGTGCCAGAGAGTATTCTTAAAGCAGCGGTTTCACATCCTGTGTCTTGTGCTGGCTCTAGTGCTTGTCTGACTATTTATGAGGCTGATCCAGTGTGCAAAGTTGTCAACTTACTGTAGTGAAATAGCTGTATTTGAAGGAATGCTGGAGGAAGGTGGGCACGCCACAGCTAGTGGGTAGGTCCTGCCTGTCAGTTGGAGAGACCTGTCCTGTGCAGCCATCTGGAAATACTCTCTATGATAAAAGAATCATTTATTACGTGAAGTAGTGGTTCTGGTCGTTCTTGTCGGCAGCGAAACCAGGGGCTCTTGATGTTTGCAGCGATACGTCGTTGCTTGATATGGCTGCGATGGAAGTATTCTTTATGTCTCTCTGTAGCATCATTGATGTGGTATTGAATACATGTTTCTGTTAATTCTAGGTTTTCGGCCTGCATGAATGAATTCAAATCTCTCTTTTTGTAGATATGAAATTATTTTTTTTTCTTTGGAGTCACTTAAATTCTTAGGCTTTATGTATAGAAACTGTTCTAATACTGTAGGAACTATGGATATGGTCATATTGTGACTTCGTTGTAGAAAAACAGTCATATTTTAATGTTTGGTACCTTTTGGAACTTTTTGTAGAAATACATTAACTTTTGGAGATGTCGACCAAGAGCGAAGATAGGTGATTCAGACTTGAAATTGCATATTTTCAGTATTCTTATATCAGTACTTTAAGTTGGTATTTTTTTAACAAGGATCTCTGATGTGTATCTGTTACACTCTTGCAGGTTTGCTGAATGGTGGTTGATAGAGAAATAATTAACAAAAGAGAAAAGCCTAAATTTAAATCTTCTATAAAAATGGACATTTTATGTTCATTTTGTTAGTAGAAGTAAAAGTGCAATGGTATTGAAGGAGGAGTAAAGGGAAGATACCACGCATCTGTGAATAAGCAAATAAAATACTTGATTTTTATTTCTGTTTGGTTGTGTGTTTAAATGTTCTGGATACCGAATGGTATTAAATAAACGTCTGTTCTTTAGAGGGAGAGGCTCATGCTCGCTTCTTTGTCCACAAAACATATTGCAATCTTTAGTTGTAAGAAAATGTCAAAAATAGAGAATAAAGAAGGTGCAGGACCTATTGAAATATTACTGAAATTGAAATTATGAAATAAGAAATAGAAAATGTCTTCCCTCTTGTGACTGGACTGTAGACTGCTAAATGGATGGCCTTATTCAACTCAGGTAGCAAACTCACAAAATACTTATTTCTGTTTGTTATGATGGGGTTTTTTTCCCTTTCATCAAGAGTGCCAAGGAACATACATATTAGGTTCAAGAGTAGCAAATTATGTGTTTAAGTCATTGCTAGGCATTAGTAAATCTCTTCTGCTCAGCCTCCATTTAACTCGTTCAAAACTCAAATGGAATTTCTCCATTTCCAAGTCTCCACTTTCAGGAAGATTATCCTTAACAATCTATGTGCTGTCTTAGTGATAAGGTTTTGAGGCAAAGAGCACTTCTGCACGTAGTTTTACTGTGTCTATTTCCTAGACATCTTAAAGATATAATAAGATATGTTTTGTTTTTTTTATAACATTATCAGGCAGGTAACATTCTTGTTGCTTTTTCTGGTGCTCTCTCAGTCTTCATGTCTTGCATCAGCTGAAATCTCTCTTTCGTCCTTTTTCAGTTTATTCTGGCTTCGTTTTGCTACATGGCAAAGTTTCTAGAATTTAATTGTATAATTTGTCTTGTAAATTTGAGTTCTTTAAGCAGTAGTGTTTAAGCTTTATGTCCTTGTCAGCAGATATATGCAGAGTCTGTCGGTCTGAAGGAACTCCTGAGAAACCTCTCTATCATCCGTGTGTGTGTACTGGCAGTATTAAATTTATTCATCAGGAATGGTGAGTTCTGTGTTTGTGGGGTTTTTAATATTTTTTTTTAATAAAACACATTAACATGTTTCTGAAAACAATACTTTCTAAGTCTTCACGTTAACAAGTAAGAAAATCCAGTTTTAAGTGGAAATGTGGTAGAGGGGTTGATGTTTTCTACATGATGGTTCATTGCAGTTTACAAAGAATTTAGTAATTACATATGAAAATAAAGTACTGGTAACTGTTTGTGTTTAGGACGACAGTTGTGCTTATATGTCAGCTTTATAAAAACTAAGCAGAAAAATCAGTATGTTGGGGCTTTTTCTTCCCACTTACAGTTGTGAGTAAAAAGAACATCTAACCTCATAGCAAGAAATAAAAATGCCCTAGTACCTTTTGGTCATTTTGAGGTGTATGATCAACGAAATGCTAAAGTGAAAACCGTAATTCTGGTCTATAGCACACGCTCCTTTTGATGGTATTTTAATAGCCATTCTTTCACAAATACAACAGTTCTAAATCTTAGGTGTGTGCATATATGTGTGATATCTTGCAATATTTGTAAGGATTGGTGTCACTAGTGGGTATCCATGTCAGGATATATGCCTTTTCAATAACGTACTCAAAGAATGTACTTTATCAATAATGTACGTGATGTAATTGAAGAGTTGCTATTACTCATAGTCAGCTTACCTTTTTCACTTTTTGAAACTTACTTGGTGGCCTAAATGGACTTAATAATAAACATGCTAGTTTAAGTCCTGCTTGATAGTACCAATATCCTGATTAATGTTTGAAAACGGAGAGTTGGTGTGCTTTCCTTAATGGAGGGATAAGGTGGAGAAATGTAATAGCATGTATTAATATGATCATTTTTTATTGCAGCTTAGTTCAGTGGCTTAAACACAGCAGAAAAGAATACTGTGAATTATGTAAGCACAGATTTGCTTTCACACCAAGTAAGTATGTTTTACTGCTATTTTTTCAGAACTTTTCTTTTTTTTCTCTTGGTATGTATGAAGTGATGACTTTTTTTATTCAGCGTGATAGATCCAAACTTGTGTTTTAACTTCTATATTGTTTGAATTGTGGTTCTTATGCATATTATTGCAGACTGTGTGAATTGTTTAAATAATGGATAACTGGTTCTTTCACAATCTGATGTGAGCCATAAAAGAAGTATTATTCTGTACCTTTTCTGACTGCCTCAGACCCATTCTTTTGTTGCCAGCATTACAGTGTATGGCATGTTTTCAGCTTCATTGATAAATTTGAGTGTTTGGAAGTCTGAGTGTTAAGGTGAAACCACAGCAAAATTTGAATTTTAAAACCAGTTTTCAGTTACCTTTGAACTATCTACCTGCAACACTACCACGTCTTCTGTCAGTTTCGATTCAAATGGTTTTGACTGATAATGCAAATTATCATTATTCCACTTGCATTTCAGTCAAGATACAGTAACTACCCAGTATTACATCTCCTTCTATGTTAGATTCAACTAAAGAAGTTAGGCAACTTATGATGAAGAATGACTGTATCTTTATATAGTTCCCAGAGGATTCTTAATTACATTTTAACTGATAGTAGTAGAAATGAGTGAGGTCCTTTTGGTTTGGTGGCAGGCTAGGCTCATTATTTAGTATTGCCAACTTACTGATTGTTGAACAGGTAAAGGGTTCTTGTGCTACGTATTTTTCTCATTAAATTTATTTGTGCTGATTTATTCTTTACAACTGCTGAACTCTGTTCTTCATGGTGCAGATATCTAATTTAAATTGGTTTTAAACTGACAAGTATCTGCACTGTGGAAGCTGTCTTGAGTTGGGAAAGATTGAGGTTTGACTGGTTTTAGGTGTGTGATACAATAAAGTGTACTTTATTAGTTTTGTACATTGGTAGAGAAAACTGAGGCTAAGGAGCCAAACGGTTTAGTTCATGTATTTTCTGTTCCAAAAATCCCATAATCCACTTTCCTTCTATATGTTGAACCTCAGAATTTTCCATTTCTGCCAACGATTAATTAAACACATTAGACCGTTTTTTAAATGATCAGCAGTCAAATGTACAATATTAACTCTGTCTTACCACTGTGAGGAGAACAGCATATTTTATGTTGATCACAGCAATGTTTTCAGGTTATTCTTCTTAAATACTACAGAGACCTGTATAAGAAATGTAAGAGAGATGTCATCTGCTTGCAGGTTTTATTTGTTAAACGTTTTTATAAAGGCATTATATTGCTTCTGTTTGGAAGCTTTGCAAATTAAGAGTGATCTCCAGTTCTGGAGTTCCCTACAAGCAAATTAGCCACTTTCAAAGATGCATTCTGCTGCTAGGTCCTCTACAGAATTTGGTGTGCAAGACCAGAAAACTGTGTTTCAGTGATTTACTAGTTATTAAGAAGAAAGAAGACTTTCTAGTTTTGTATGAAAAAAAAAAAGACAAAAATGTATAGTGTTTTCCTTAGGATACAGAAAAAAGACGATGAGAGGTTGTAAATGAAATGCACTTTATATGTGTGTTGCTATTGATACTAGAAAGCTTATTCACTGCCCTTATCAACAGAGGTGTTCCTGCAGAAGTTTAATCCTTGACTGACATAGCTGTTACCAGCACAGCTTGTAATGTAGTTGCAGATTATGGACACGTGAGAAAACATAATTGAATTACTGTGGTTTAACAATTTGCCATTTCTCATAGGAGCCTTGAAATTGATAATAAGTGAACCTCTTTCTTGCCTGTGTAATAGAGTACTTCCTCCACATTCAGCCTCTAGCAAAGGTCTGCTCATCCTCCTGTCACACACTGGCCCCTCCCCAGACTGAGCACCCTCAGCTGATAATGTTTTCTTCTTGGCTTTTCACATTGCACACTGCTTTTTTTTTTTCTACCAGGCTGCACACAGTGGTAGCATATGTCAGATACCTAGCACAGATTCCTCCATCCCTCTCTATCCAGTGTCTCTTGTTTCATTGTTTCCCTTGCACCCAACACTCATGCAGTTATGGTTTCCTTAGCTTCTCTTATCCCTCTTTATTTGGAAGATAATTTGGATGTCCAGTCTGGAAGCTGGATCTGCTTGTGGGAGCTGGGAAAGAGTTACAGGTGCTGGAGAGAGAATAAGGCAGAGATGGGATTGATGTATACGCCAGTCATCCAAAATGAAGTTGGATCTGGCCTATAACCATGCCAGGTTTAAAGCACTTCCAGATAAGTTAATTCACCATGGAATGTGGTAGAATAAACATGTGTACATAATTAGTATCTGTGCTTCAATGGACAGGCACTAAGTTGAGAATAATAGTGCAGTAATACCAGCAACTTCTCTTTTAGTTTGGCTTGGTTTGCTTGTTAAGGCTGTTGCTGTCATTCTGTCAAAAATGCTCCTTTGCTAGTTTATCTTTTTATGTATGGAGTATTCATAAAATTTCCTAGTACATATATTCTTTAAGTCCTTTACTGTCTTCAAATTCTGTAACATCTTGTGACTCCTTTAGCATCTGAACTGCTAGGTTAGTTGCTGTTTGTAAGGAAGGAAGGAAAGAGTAGAAGGTTCAACTTGCATCTTGGCAGGAGTACAAAGGAACTGATTTTTCTTTTGAATAATAGCATCATTCTCTAAAAATGTTTAATCATGTAAGCAAATGACTCAATTTCCAAATGCACAATTTGAAGCTAAATTTTATGTGTTTTAAAATTCATTCCTTTTCTGCAGTTCTTCAAGTTATGAATTATTGCAACTATTAAAAAAAAGTAGGTTTGGACTTTTTTTTAATTATGTCAAGGTGCTTGTTCATTTTTAACTCGCACGTTTTCTTTCTGAGTCTTTAAAGAGCAACTACTCTATATTATTTTCCTCCCCACACATGCACTTTCCTTTGTCATGTTCTAGGATGCACTTTCCTTGATATCACACTAAACATCCATAAACACTGACCCCTGAAAGAAGGTGGGGCTGTATTTCCCATGAGAAGATAGTTTTCAAAACTCCTCTTTTCTGTAACATTAACATAAATATACAAATATGGAAGTAGACTAACCTGATCTTTGGCTGGAGATGGGGATGGGTTAATCCCTCTGCTTCCTAAGCAGCTGCATTGCTGGTATGTGGTTGATACGATGTCACAAGCTTAGCTAATACAATGATTGTAAAATGCAAGGAAGCCATGAGGGTAGGATGTTCTTCAGTTTATAAATTATTATAATCTGAAATAAGCTTTTGATTTGTGCATGCAAAGTTACTAATTGAAGGCTTGCACGTGCTTGGAACTCACTGTATTGTTGTAACCCTTGTTTTGTTACTGTTCTTCCTCTTTCTTCTTGTTTGCCACCTTTGTTCACGTGTGACAGTTAATATGAAAGTTTGTTGGATCAGGAACTATTTGTTCCTGTGAATCATTTGGATGATTTAGCTCCTAAGCTATCCTATAGCACACTGGGATTCTCCATGTTAAATACTTAAGGTTGGGGTTTTTTAATTAATCCATAAGCCTTGATATTGTTTTGATCATCCTAAAACCTTCTGAATGTGACTAGCATATTGAACTTAATGTGAAAGAGTTCATGGTTCATAGATTTTAAGGCAAAGAAAAATGAGTATCACTCTGATGCAATTGTAAAATATTAAATTATATATTCATATTTTTAAGTAACTTGTGCAAAAACCATCGTTTAGTAACTGCATGTTGTTTGTAGTAACAATTTATTAAGTTCCAAACTTTTGGATCTTTAATTTTGTACAAAATGATCTGTAAGAAGCCATGTAATTATACTAAAATGAGTGACCCATTTTGTTGGGCTCATCATTTGAAGTAATTAAGATTTTATTGAAGGTTATAATGGGCTAATTTTTTTACCTGTTCATTTTGACAGACTTTAACACAGTAGTCCATAGCTTCAGCATTTCTAGAAAATCTAGTTTGGAAAAACAAACTTCTGAAACAAAATACTACATGCTGGCACAGAATTCAACATGTCTGCTGCCAGCTCCAGGGTGTGAAGTAAACATGCAGTGCACGGAGTGTCACTTCATATGTTTTGTTAGACCCATGGCTTGCATGAGAAGGGGTGGCGTTTTTCTCCTTTCACCTTAGCAGTCTGGAGCAAAGTCTGTGTATGTCTCAAGAGTGTAAAACATAGAAACATAGAATGGTTTAGGTTGGAAGGGTCTTTTGCAGATCATCTAGTCCAACCTTAAATAATAACTCACAACCCCTGTTTTACCAAACCAGTGCTTTAACCCATGAGTTATAAAACACACGGTTTTTACTTAGGAATTATATAGTCAATTTCATGATCAGTGCACAAGGATGATTGAGGCGGCATATAAATGCCTTGCAAGTGTGACAGAAAAATCTATGGGTAAGAGGACTGTAAGTGTGGAGATTCTGTGAAGCAGACCAAAAGACAGTTTTACCTAATCAAAGAAAGATGTTTTGCTTTATTCCACACTAGGCATGTACCTGTTTAGGTTATGGGCAAATAAATAGGCTGACTTAGATGGGGAAAGAGTGAGAAATGAAATAGGATCCAGTTGCATTGTGACAGCTGTGGAGAAAAATAAGACTATTAAAAAAATTTGAGCCTTCATAATAAATAGCGGAAGGGTTTTTTTGATACAGCTTATGTTAGGAGGGTGTTGCTTTTCTAGTGTCTTTCTGCAGCTCTGCTTCCCTCAGTGAAAAGTAAGATGATGCACTATGGGAAGGGACTCGTGGAAGCATGAAATCTGTAGGTCTCTACAGATAAACTGGGAACATACATTTAGGATCTTTATTTTCTTCTGGGGGAAGATTTGAATTTTCAAAATGCTACTGGCCAGTAGCACGAAAACTATGGATAACTTTCTGTTGTATTTTATAGTAGTTCATAATGATTATATATCTGACTTCTCTGCAAATGTTTGCGTGCGTCAGAAAGCATCCATTTTTTACCTTGTGGCAGAACTAGCTATAAATGGGGGAGATAAACATATTTAAACCTGCACAACCTGTTCTCACTCGTTGGAAGTAAGCCCTTAGGAGACAGGGATAGTCTTGGACCATTGCTTCGGGACCAGTTACGCAGTGCTGATGATTCGTTGTGGAGGTGAGTTTGTACAGGGATTCTACTGCTGGTGTGGGACAAGAAAGAGGAGCAAGAGAATTTGGGTGTTGGGAAGAGCCTGGTGTTCTCTCTGTATTGGTCATTTTCTTTCTGTTGTGCAGCTGGCATTTATAACTACAGAGAGTGCCAGTGCTCCTGATGTTGCTGCTTCTTTTTTTCTTTTTTCTTCTTTAATACAAGCTACAAAAGTGAAGTCTGAAACTATCCAGGTTTGCTAATATTTATAATTTTCATTACATATTACATTATCATAACAGAACATACTGGTATTCATAAAGCCCCTGTTATTGCTCAGATACTGCTCTGATGAGAGCTCCTTTCTGTACTGCCCATGTCATGACTAAATATCTCTCCTACCTCCTTGCAAGGGAAATTGTGTGGGCAGTATAGTTTTCATTTGGATGAAGTTTTGGTACTTGGGAAAGAGAGGTTAAATTTAATGTGTGAGTTTGTTTTATTTCTTCATAAGTTTGGTGGGAATTCCAGCATTCAGGTTCAGCACATTGTCCCTATTGTGTTTGTCAAAGCACAGTTGTGTGATGTTGTGTGATGTTGTAAATAGCCTCTGAGGAAATGGGAATGATGAGAATACTTCCTGTAATAAACTTAAAGGTATCACTTCGGTAAGCTAGAGCATTGGGAGCTTTCTTTTTTCCACTTTCCTGTTCTGGATTTTTTTTGTCAGCTGAAATCTATTGACAAACTGTTTCCCTGAAGACTACTAATCATTATTGTCTTCTTTCTTCCTTATTTTTTCTAGGAGAAGGAAGATTTCTAAAGACAGCCTTGTGTTTTTCCTGCCTTATTTGTGTCAGTGTAATAGCAAATTTTTGTCCTGAGCTGTCTGCTTTGGAGAAGCAAAATTAGTATTTCTGTTCCTGAAAAAGTTAGGCTTACGGGGGGGATGTGGAACAAAAACCCACCCCCAGAAAACAACCAGCCAAACATGGCCTGGACAGCTCAAAGAAGTTGAACTAAAGCTATGAAAGCTCATTTATGCTAAGCCAAAGTCTGTTTGAATTTCATGCTGTAATAGAAAAAACTATTGCTCTAAGTGGCTGTTAGTAGAGTGATTTTTTTATTTGGAGGAACTGTGGTAAATAATGCAGGAAATTGGTTTCTCAAACTGATTTAGGAAATATTACAGGGATGAGAATTAAGGGATGGAGGAAGGACGAGGAGGACAAGCATGTGAAAGGGAATGAAGAGGATGTATACCTCGGTGGCAGGGGTCAAAGTCTCAGGCCTCACACTGGTAGTGGGGACTCAATAAAAGGGGGTGGAATGTGGAGAGAAAAATAGTGGTAGATGACAGACACAAGTGGGGGGATTAGCTATGAAAATCACTGGCAGCAAGCTTCAGTGCTGCAGTGTGCTTGCACACCAGGGGTTCCTGTCATGCTAGGAATTCTTGCATTTCACCTACCCAAATGTTGTAGGACATAGAAGGGCTTTATCTTATCATCATGGTATAAAGCTTCTAGTGGTAGAAGCTTTACATATTTTGAGGTGTGGCAAAGCAGAGGAAAAGCAGCAGTCTTCCCCTCCACCCCCAGGCCCCCAGCTCCTGAAATCATAAAAAAATCACCAAATTGTTAACATTTGGGTGATGTAGCTTGTCTTCTCTGAGTAGTAGCTACATTGTGCATTTATTTGAATGCTCACTTGTAATCCTAAAGCCTTTAGAAAAATGAGGTGTAGAGGTGCTAACGTTTATAACCACTTCAGCTTTACTGAGTTAGGATGGGCATCCTTTTTTACAATCCCCTGTGTGAGTGTTCAATAATCCATGAAAGATGTAATTTTTTTTTTTTAGAACTTTAAACCCTCCCAACTTCCCCCTAACAAATAAATGCTTAATGCATAGTTAATGTTTTCCTTGTAGCCTCTTTTGTAGTTCCAAAGTGTTGATCAAAATACGTTTTTTGAAAATGAAAAAAAAAGCCTCAGAGTATCTGCCGAGTTCAATTTTGTCCAAGTGATACCATAAATGTGTGTAAAAAAAAAAAAAAAAAAAAAAAAATATATATATATATACTCTAAGTAGGTATTCTTGTGGAACCCTTAACAAAGGTCTGCTTGTCTCCTCTGATAATTTTCCAGAATGTTTGTTCAGTGTGAGCTGAGGGATGGTTACTAAGTCTTCAACTGGCATTTTCTATGGTACTAACAAGTTGTATACTACATCTGTTTCTGTAATAAGAAAATTGTAAATTGTTGGGTTTTTTTTTTTACAAATTCCAGTTCCTTGCTAGTTACCTGACAACTAAGAACCTTTGAAATTTAAAACCAGTTGCAATTTGTCTTTGACTCCTGTTGTGTTGTTACTTTGTGTCAAACGTAATCCACATATTGTTGAAATGCACCAAATGCTCTACATTCTTCAGCTACTTCTGCATGTTGATGCTGCTTTTCTATGTTCTGGAGTTCTCTGTACAATACAGAAACTTAGGGAAATATCCCTGGAGAGAAGAGGTTTTTCCTCCTGTAGAGGCTTCCTGTCCGAGATTAGTAAAAGGATGATTAGGAATGTAGGTAAAAGTAGCAGGGATGTTCATTAGAGAAAAGGGGGGGTGCAGGTAGATTGCATGAAGCTGTGTTTCTTGGACTTTTAAGTCGAAGGATTGTCCATGAGAGGGAAGGAAAACTTTTGTCTAGTAGTCCTTATAAAAATTGAGTTCCCTTATGTAGTTAAAAGTATGTGATGTTTTAAAAAATTGTCCATTAATTAAATGTGTTAAAGTCTTCAGGCTTAGCTGTTTCCAACATAACTGTTAAACATCCAGGCAGCAATGTCTTTGTGCAACTCCTAACTGTAGTTTGTCTTCTGTATTCAAATCTGTTACTGATACTGTGCATTACCACTTCTTGGCATCCATATAACTGTGTAGAAGCTAACTAAATGTAATGAAATTGGTAGAGATGTTTTCTAATTGTTTGCAAAAGAAGAAGCCCTATCACTGTTTTTCTTGGCTTTTGAGTAGGGATGGGTTTAGGTAATATATTGGTGTTTAATTTAAAAAGTCAAGAAAATTTACTATTGTGAAAATGTCTATACAGGCTGAGATTTGCGTCGTGTTCTGTAATGGGAGTGACCTTAGAAGAAATCTTGCATGGTGTGAAATAGATATCTGTTGAAAGTAAAAGTCATTCTGTGTAAATTCCAATGTCTGAAGATACTTAATTAGTTCCCTTCAGTTTTCCTGTCTGTTGGCACTTTCATTTTCCTGATTTTTTTTTTTTTGTGCTGTTGGACAGCAAGTGGAATCTAAATTATCTAGCACAAACAAATTGACAGTATGCAAAATTGCTAATTACTCTTGTTCCTTGTGCTCTTTTCTTGAATTAGGTTTATAAGTAACAGACAGGGATATCTTTGAGGTAATGCTGAGTGGGAGGGCTACTGAATTTAGAATCTGCTTTTTCTTGCAGGCTTGAGCTTATTTTGAGATAATCAGAGTTTACAGTTGATAAAAGGTATTAAGAAAACTTCTCTAACTCAAAAACTGGCATGGAATTTATTAATTTTCCCATTCCATTCAGTACACAATGTAACAAATACGTGATGTGAAGGTTTTTTTGTTACTTGTTTGGGGTTATCTCTTGGGAATCTATAAAATATGCTTATTCTTCTAGTAAGCTTTTGTCAAATACAAACATTTTGTAGTTGGCAGGACTTTTACATAAATGCTTCTTTAAAGGAAGAATTATTTCATAAGTGCCTTTTCTACACAGTTTATTCCCCAGATATGCCTTCACGGCTTCCTATCCAAGACATCTTTGCTGGACTGGTTACGAGTATTGGCACAGCAATACGATACTGGTTTCATTATACACTTGTGGCCTTTGCATGGTTGGGAGTAGTACCTCTTACTGCATGTAAGTATTAATTTTTTGTACTGTAATACTCTTATAGGCAGGAAAATATGCCACTTCCTGCAACAGAGTTTTGTGAGACCATTGTTGGTTTATTTAAATAAAATAAATCATAAATTCAAATACATTTTCACTCAGAAGTTCTAGCTATTTGACTCTTAAGCCAGTAGTGCAATGCAGGAAGGTGTTAAGAGATAGGAGGAAATGCATAGAAGGGCTTTTAAACTTCATATTCCAATAAAATGCCTCTCTTCAATTACCGTCTTTAAAATCTACATGGAAGTTTTTATTTTATACTGTATACTAATATTAGATTAGGAGAATTGTCCTGGTTTTTCTAACCATCTGTAAATGAAAGTGCAGGGTTTGGGTTTTTTTTTAGTGTGAAAAGTGAAATTCCTTTATAGTCATACATAAATTGATTAGTGAAACTCCCCTACTATAAGTAGTAAAAGAATTTAATAGAAAAAGAAAGCACACATTTAAATTACTATAGTATCCAGTTTGGAATTTACTTTTAAAATACAAATGGAAAGAGAACTATTGATGTTTCAACAAGCTAAAAATAAAGAAGATGAAAAAAGGCAAAAGGGATATAGTGTTCAGTCAAGGAAATGATTGGAAGTGCATCTTTACAAACAGTAATATATCTCTTGAAGAAAAGAGCAGGGAGCCAGTAAATGCATCTCCCTAGGTAGTTTTGTCAGTATGTTCTATGCTTTTATTTGTGGCTGGTGCTGGCTTGGTTTGAGAATAGCACGATACTGGCATCAGCTATGAAAGAGTGATCCTGTTTCTGCAGCCTTTCCTTCATGTGCAAGAAAAAGAGCTTTTCTGGGCATAGAGTAAACAAGATTTACATTGAAAGTAAAAAATACTTCAAATTTCTTCCTTGGGTTTTTAGATGAATCATGGTTTTCTACCATTGTTTTTCGAAATGCAAATGTACACTTTTCTTACTAAAACTTCTAAAGGACAGCAAAATCATATTCAACAGATTAATTAAAGTAGTTATGTTCATAACTGTCTGAAAACCTGATGCTGGCTCTTCAGTAATACTAAAATGGTACCAGAAGTCACCACCTGCAACTTAGTTATATAGTTTTGGGGGTTTTTTACAAATGTCATTTTTGGTTTTTAATACTCATTTACTAAGCCAACATAACTGACTTACGATTTTGATTTACAAGTGACCACTCTTTTTTTTGTCTTAATTTCTGTTCCTAACATTGCACGTGTACCCCTTTTAATGGATTCCTTTAAAAATTAATGTACTGTGAAGCGTAACATATTTGCACAGGAAGATAGCCAAAATGATAGAGCCATTCAGTCTAACAAACCTTGAAAAATGTATTTACTTTTGAAATTTGTCAGGATCTGTCTCGTGGATGTGATTTTGTGGAGGTCTTGTCTTCTTACATGAAATGCCTTCAATGTAATCTTTAATTTTCTGTAATATTTAAATACTTTTTAATCTTTTGCCTTCCCTGTTTCTGTCATATGGCTCATATAATTATGTCTGGCTGCCTTCACAAGGAAGTATTCTTCTCATTATTTTATGTCTGGAAGAAAAAGATGCAGCTTAAAAAATTTGTCAACCATACCAAAGGAGATGTATGGTTGAACAAATCTGTCTTCTGGATTAACATGCTGGTCATGCAGTTATCCCATTGTGGGATGAGTTCTATGTTATTTTTTGGTAATTTCACTTCTTTACTGCATACCCATCTTATATGGTTGAGTAAAAGGAATTTATCTCTCTGTGCATACCCTCAGCCTAATCCCAGCAGGCTCTGATATGCTGTTGCTATTCTGTTAGCACAAAGCATATTTACATTAGTGGATGAAAAAAGCCAGTTATACAATTTGCTATGATCTGTTCAGAGAAGTAGGATTAATTGGGCTGATTTAAATCCAAGTGTTTTTATTCTCTGTGATAATTGTATTTAGCTGCATGGTTCCTAGAGTGAAATACCCAAGGTACCTATACAATACATGGGGTAAGAAAGAGGTGTACACACTGAGTAAAGTGAATGTGTACACTAAGGCAGTAGGAAATGCTAGAGCGTGAGCTGGGTTGTCTGAAGTGCCTCATTTATCTCAAATTTTAGAAATCACTGTTCACACACTGATATGGCACATGACTGTATTTTTCTGGAGTGATTCAGTTGCCATTTAAAAAAAAAAAAACAATATAGCTGAAGAGAATGATTGTATACGCATTTCATGTAGCTGTGTAGTGGTTAAAATTGTAGAGACGTGTAATAGAACTCCTTAAATTGGCATGAGTAAAGTATGAATGGAATTGTGTATATGAGCATCAAAAGAACAGCAGAAGAAGGGCTAAAAGGAGTATTTTCTGTTTGCCAAAGAGCACTGTATATGTGATTTCATTCAAATCAAGAGGGAAAACAAACAAACTAAAGATAAGGTGTCAAGAAGATGAAGAACAGGACTGGAGGAGTTATAAGATATACAGATAAGGAAAACAGGAGAACTGTGAATTTTGCCTCAGGCTCAAGAGGGATGAAACAAAACAATGAGGCAAAGATCCCAAATTGGCATCCACTCACGAAGAGTATGAAAGGCAAGTCTGGAATCAGTTCATAAATGCCAATCAAGAAGAATCCAAGAGATATGATGAGGATTTACTAGCTGGTGTCATTTGTCTTCAGTGTTGCCCACAAGTGATCCTGTGCAGACCACTTGGCCATACATGTCTTAGTGCTTGTATGAGACTGAGTAAGTGAAATCCGTGAGGAAAAATAGCTTGCTTAGAGATCAGTTTGCTTAGCAATTTTGTGTAATAAAATTCCCTTCCTATTCCATAAAATCTCAGAATGAGTTTTCTTACACTGGTTTCCTACCAGTGTAGCGTAACCAGGAGTTATAAGGCTTGTGTTCTTTGACCTTTTCAGCCTGGCAGAGTTCACAGTGGTATCTTGACCCTTTGAAGTTCCCCCACCATGTAGCTAGATAGCAGGCAGAGGCAAACTATTGAAACTCACTGGCAGCAGAGGATCAGTATCATCTTGCTAAATTTGATTCAGTGACTGTTCAACGTAAAATGTGTGAGTAGTACTGACTACAGTGAGACTGAACATTTTCATTAGATCAGCTACAGCCATGGTCTCTTTTGTGTTCTAACTTTCTCTAGACCTTTGAATTTTGTATTACTATTTTGTATTATTTTCTGCCCAATGTCAGAACTTCAGCAGGAGGAGTGGATTGCACTGGGGATGTAAGTTTTAACTTCCTCCAAGTGCTATATTATGTCTTATATAAAAGGTGAGCATAAACAGTAGACCCTTTGGGCATTTCTGGTGGATTGATTCATGAGCGATGTAGAAATATAAACTTTCTATAAGTTCCAAACAAGTTTAACCAAGAGGTAATAACTGAGCTATTTATTCTAGGTCACAGAAACCGTAGGGTGCCAGTGTACACTTGGGTATTTATGCCTGCCTAAAGAGTGGAATGAGAAACTTAAGAAATGCATTTCTGGCTATGGGTGCCTTAATTCATCCATCATCCTGTTCTGAGCATCTGTGTCATCCTCCTATAGATCTGAACCTAATTTTCTGAAGTAGAATATATACATTGAAAACCCACTTTTAAGATTATGTGACTGAAGAATCATGGTAAAAAGCTAACATTAACTAGCATCAAGTATGAAATGGTGAGACTCCTTGCTACAAGATATCATAATACCAAAAGTTTATAACAGGTTCAAAATATGATCGAACAAATTAATGGGGGAAAAAATCCATCCAGGATTAGTTAGCACTGAGATATTACAGCACAGGAACTGAGCTGCTTTGTCTGAAGCATGTGAGAATGTATTGAGGAAGTATTGCTGCAAGCATCTTTAACCTGTTTCCATATTCTTCCTTAGGTATCTGTCGGTGTGAACAGTGCTGGAGACAGGTCTAGATGAATCTTGGGTCTAACCTAGTATGGCAATTCTTACACTTTGAATGTGTACATTATCAAGAATGTTCAGCTAAAATAAATACAGCTTTGTTCCACGTGGTTGTATATGGTCTTGAGTTCTGTTAGTTCACTGAAAGTTGAGATTTTTTTTTTTCCTTGCCATAAATTTAGTTAGGACACCAGGTGAAAAAAGGGTACCTATGGTCCCTTCCAAGTGAGACTATAACCAAAATCAAATTTATACCACGCTTCTGTTTCTTCATGCAGGTCGTATCTACAAGTGCTTGTTTACTGGCTCTGTGAGCTCACTACTGACACTGCCATTAGATATTCTGTCAACGTAAGTACTTAAACAGTTTGATACAAATAACTTTTCTAGTCAGATTACCGTGAAAATGGTTGCTTTGGAACTTTCTTCCAGGTATGGTTGTTATCTTCCATCATCTTATGCAAGCAACTGCCCGTTACCCTTTGCATAACAAGATGTATGGCCAACAGTATTACAGTAGAAATCATTTCACTTTGAAGTTCTGTTATTCAGGACCTTTGGAGATGGAAAACTGACTTTACAAAATGGGCTCTGGTTAATGAAGATTTGTATTTGATGTCAAGAAAACTTATGCTGCAAAATTACACTTAATTTAAAAAGATAATTTCCTACAATTTAAATTGGATGCTGCATAGTAGAGTATTAATACATATTGCTAATAATATTAATGTCACATTCTTCTTGCTTTGTTACATTTTTATATTTTGAATTTCCATTTTTTTCCATTCTGAGTCTCTTATGTGATAGGGAATTTTTTTTATCAGATTGCCTTCTAGTTGTCACTTAGATTTTAATGCTTCAGTCGCTATGTGCTATTGAATATTGTCTGTCTTCATCTTTTTTAAATCAGTATTACTTAAAGAATCAGTAAATACCAACACAACAGAGTTTCAGGCTGGTTCTTACTTTTTTCATTATCTTGAACCTGAGGAACTGAAGCTCAGTTTGAGTAGAATCAGTTGCAAGTCAAGCAAATTTTGAATGAATGTCCTGTGTGGTTCAGCACAGTTGGGCTATTTGATTTGAGACATCAGGTCATTCTACATTTAACTAATTTTTATTAGTGGAGGGAGATGCTTGCTTGAGATTAGTAACAGTATTTTTCCTGTTATCTCCCAGTAAGTGTAGATTTTTTTTTTTTTTTTTGAGAAGAATCTGAAACAACTGAACCTAGAGCACCTCTTCTCGTGTCTTTTACAGTCTAGGGAGAAAATGAAGGACTCAAGTATGTGTCAGATTTTAATGGCATGTGAAGCTGTGCTTTGACATGTATTTCTTTGGCAGAGTCAATTTCAATGGCATCTTGTGTCATCTTTTCATTTTGGACTTCTTGTCCCCATGGTATTCACTGTGCTGTGCAGGCACAAGTGTTTGTGTGGCTGCATGGAGAGCCAGACTGATACTTCTTTGGGGGTGGCAGAGTACTGTGGTAGCATATTTCATACTTATTTTAAAGAACGTATTGTAGTTGGTTAGTTCCTGAGCAAATTCACTGTGGTCAAGGAGTAGTGCAAGGGTGGAAACAAGTGGGAGGGGGTACCTCGAATTAGGGATGAGGGTTGCTTTAAGCCAATTTAAGTACCTCTTGCATTGCATGACACCCTAGTTTCAGTTGGCTAACTGAACTTTGTTTTGCTGCTGCTTTACAGTTTTGTATGACTTGATAGATTAGGATTTTAAACTACAGAGGTATACTGGGATATAAACTACTGGGTAGTTTATATAAAATACCTGCGGTAAAAGACTACTTGAAATATAGAACAGTCGGAGGCAAACCCTGCGGTTCCATTCTTTTGGTTAGGGTAGCTCGGCAGATAAAATGTTTCAGTGGACTGTATATTATGCATCTAGCCATTTAAACAGACCTTTAACTCTACCAAATCATTTACTTAGCAACTGTTGTGTTTCCTTTGCTGTTCTTGAAGATTGTTTTTCCTGAACTACTCTTGAAGCTTTTCTTCATACTGAGTCAGATCCTGTTTTGCAGGAATGTTTATGTTTAAACAGTAGTAATTTCACAAACCAAACCAGAGGGAAATAAAACCTTTTCCAAATCAGTGTTTATCTTGGCGCTTAAAACCATTTGTACACAGGTACATACAGCCTTCCTAAAAGAAACCTTCTTTGAACAGGTTGTTTTTTTTTTTTTAAATTAAATAAAAATCACATCTAGATACTGTCTTCACCTAGACACATAAATAAATACAGCTTTTTGCACAAATACTAGTTTATTTGTTGACTTGGACTAGGAGGATCTGTTTGTGGTAGTTAACTATGACTGTTTAGTCTTATTAGCAAAATATATTTGTCAATAATGGTGTTTTTTTCTTTCTTTAACAGGGAGAACTTACTGGCTGACTGTTTGCAGGGCTGTTTTGTGGTAACATGCACTCTGTGTGCATTTATCAGCCTTGTTTGGTTACGTGAACAGATTGTCCATGGAGGAGCACCACAGTGGCTGGAACAAAATCAGCAACAGCCACTCAATGGTGTTGGTCAACAAAATGAGGTAAAACTTAACTGCTCACTAGTTCATGATAAATTTAGAAAATGTGTTTTTGTGAATAAATACATTATCAGAACCCAACAGTAATGTTGTTTTACTGCAGGGTATCTTTATTTGTATGTTAGCAGAAGTTGAACATGTGTTCCTGCGTAAACTCAGTGACACCACTGTTGCGTTGTGAAGTTCTGTAAAATGGAATGTTGATGGATTTGTTCTAGCATAATTTTTGTAAAGTAACTTTAACATTGTTTAGATTCTTATGTCTGTATCTTTACACATTTTAAAGATAATTGTGTGCATATAAAGCTGAATTGTCAGCCATAGTCAGTGAAGATGCAGCTTGCTTTTATTTTGTCTTTTTTTGTAAGTATTTCAGTAGTTCATGAGGTAACAATTCACTGGTCTCAAAGCAGTTGGAGGTTTTGTTGAAACCTCTGAAGTAGGAGCTTCTCTGCCCTCTCTCCACCCCCCAACACACACATGCACCCTTTTAGTGCTTATAGGAGCCTCTTGGGCAGGAGAAGAGATGATATAAGCAATACATGGATGGGGGGGCAATAATGAAAATTTTGTTTTCTTTTTGTAATAAATCTAAATTTTTTTAAAGACAGAGATAGAGATCCTCAGATGACTGACTTGCCTTGTCCTTGAATTAGCCTCTTTCTAATATAATGATAGTTTTCATAAGATCAAAAGAGTTCCCCTCTATTGAGCACTGGTGAGACCACATCTGGAGTGCTGTATCTAGCTCTAGGCTCCCCCAGTACAAAGGAGACATGGACATACTGGAGTGAGTGCAGTGAAGAGCCAACAAAAATGATTAAAGGACTGGAGTGTCTGACATACGATGAGAGGCTGAGAGAGCTGGAACTGTTCAGCCTGGAGATGAGAAGGCTCAGGGTGACCTTATCAGTGTGTGTAAATGCCTGAGGGGAGGATGTAAAGACGATAGAGCCAGAGTCATCTTGGTAGTATTGAGTGACAGGACAACAGGCAGTAGGCTCAAATTAAAATACAGGAAATTCCATTTAAACAGGGGGAAAAAAAAAACAAAAAAAAAACCCACAAAAACCAGATGTGTCTCTCTTTTTTTTTTTTTTTTTTTTTAACTGTAAGTGTGATCAACTACTAGAACAGGTTGCTCAGAGAGGCTGTGAAGTCTCAGTGTCTGGAGTTACTCAAAAGCCAACTGGAAACAGCACTGAGCAACCTGCTGTAGCTGACCCTGCTTTGAGTAGGTGGGTTGACTAGACGATCTCTAGAGGCCCTTTCCAACCTCAGCTACTCTGTGAAGAAGTCTGAATGTTTCTCTTCCTCTTTTAAAAGGTTTAGTGGTCCCAAATGTAATGCTTATCTAAGAAATACATTATTAACATTTTTTAATACTATTCTTTTTTTCTATATACGGGATAAAAGTACAGAGAGAGGTTGATCAATTTAACTGAATACTAAATCCTGTTTCTGCAGGCTCAGGCTGTTGTAAATGGAGGTGTTGAAAACGCTGTGCTCGATCAACCTGCTAACCCGGCTGCTGAGAATGTAGTTGTAGGTGAGAACCCTGAAATTCAAGAAGAACAAGTAGATGAAGAGGAGGAGGATAATGAAGATGAAGAAGATGCTGTCGTAGAAGATGCAGCAGATGCAAACAATGGAGCACAAGGTAACAGGTGACTCAAAACAGTAATGTTCTAGTTCTTTTTAAATATAAATGAAACCATTGAAAATAGAACTGTCATAATTCAAGGAAGCTGTGTAAATTCCCACTTCAGCTTATTTATCTTGTTTTTGCAAATTTCATACGTTTCTTTTGAGTGCTGAAGCATTTGCTTGCTGAAAAGCTATCAGCAGTTACGAATTGAATGTTATGCACTTAAGTTTTTTTTCATTTAAAACATAGTATGAGTGGTTACATCTTGTTTTGGGTGAGTCTAACAGCTGTAAAAATGGCCATTGTCTCCTCAGATGACATGAACTGGAATGCTTTGGAATGGGATCGAGCAGCAGAAGAGCTTACTTGGGAGCGAGTGAGTAAGAATCATTTTCTTGAATTGAATAATTCATACTCATACATGAAATAATTTGTAGTATTGCTGTGTTAAAATCCATTTGGGATAGATTTGGATACCATTGTTTAGTATGAAAACGATCAGTAAGAGGCTTTAGTGACCTAAAAAAGTCATTGTATTAAAACCCAAATGTTATTATGCTACTTGCTAACTATCAAAAAGGCATTTCTTTGATTTGAAATATAGTAGCAGCTTAAAACATGTTCTAGCCCAGACTTTTCTGAAGTCTTCAACTTTGTCAGGTTTAGAAATTAATTGCAGCTTGCATTGAGGATGCTAGGCCAGATTAGGAGCACATAGGTGTTGCATTATATATAGTTTAATGCTTAATTTTTGTATTCATGAAGGCATTAAACTAAAGAAAAGAGAGAACTGGACATTTTGGCTAATTTATTTACATATTTGCAAAAGACAAATGTATTTCTTAAAAAATGATGGAGCATTTTAATGTAACATTGCTTCTGATTTGTTTATGGATCACAAATTCCATAAAGAGAGCGTGAGATCCATGTACACTGTAATCATAGAGTAGTGTAGACACTCAAGAACTAGTTTTTTTGTAGCTGGTTCAGAAGTAGCCAACATATGAGTTGAAAGCTCACCACATGCAGCAAAATCTACCTGAAGGTAGATACAGCAGCTTCATGTGATTTACCAGCGTCACTAGTGCCTGTGGCAGACAGTTAGAAAGCTGGTCACTGTATTCCTAGGCTGTGATATAGTTGTTGCCTTGATTGCAGTGTAGTAGAAATACAGTTTTCATCACGAGGGACAGGTTTTGATCTTTGGTTTGTATCTAGTGAAAACTTCTTAGTTTGTTTTGAAAGGTATTTAGTGAAAAAGGGCATACATACATTCAGGTTTCTGAACCATTCTACTGTGTATCTCAAGACTAAAGTGTTATATTTCTGAACCCAATTTATGTGCTGGGAAATGTTGATGTACTCCTAATTGAATATATTTTTATGGCTCTCCATGAATATAGAAGTCAGTTTCAGCAAATTCTCATAACCATTTCCAATCTTATGTGCTGGCATAGGCTATAGACATCCAGTTGGCATTTAGTATCAAAAGTGGGGTAGGCTTTTCTGCTATTTCATCTTGTGAAAGTAGCATGCAAGCTTTCTGAATTTTCAAAAAAATTTGCATCTTGGTTTACTTTGTAAAATATGTGCAACTCTAACATCTTGGAACTTAGTGCAAAATTTTGGTACAAAATAGCCTTGAACCTGGTACTTTACAGCAGTAATCGTGGAGTAGGAGTGTCTGGATTGAAATCGTAAGAAATCCTTGAAGTGGGGGGAAAGGAGAGGTTTTGGGGTTTTTTAATAGATGCTCTATTTTTGGCTGTTCTGTGAATGCTTCCCGTAACAGCTGTGCAGAGTGATGGAAGACTTGTTTCCTGTCTTCCCTAGCTGTAAACCAGTTCTGTTCTAAACTTAATAACATACAGTGTAGCAACGTTATCCTGTTACTAGTTGCTTTTATACATTGAAGGTAAAATATTAACCTCTGACTTTTCTCAGTGCAACACAAATTGATACTTTGCAATTAGGAAGCAAAAAAAATATTGCTCTTGTATTTTAATATTGAGTTGTTTAAACATGTTTCTAAATAACAGTTCAATCACTAAAACTTTTGTAAATACAAAATCTTTGTCAGAGTCTTCAAAGCCTTGGAGAGAAATAACATATAATTGATTATATGTTTGGTTTGCCATATATAAGTATGTGTATTAAGATATTCCACGTGTATATCACTGCCTTTGATCAACTGAGTTTACTGTGTTGAACGCAAACTTAGTTTCTATCTTTAAGAATTTATATCCAGGTTCTGTTGGTTGAGCAATAAAAAAGGCTTTTGACCATATTGGACATTAAAAGTTGGTGTGAAAGAGGCTTCTATGAGGCTTATTTTAGATGTGTGTTGCTTAGTTTTTCTGATTAATAAATAAAATTAACTTTCTTATCTTCACAGATGCTTGGACTTGATGGATCTCTGGTTTTTTTAGTAAGTGAAATCCTGCATTTCAAGAATTTCTGCAGAAGGCTTTTTTTAAAGTAAACTATATTTTTTAAAATTACATCATGCTATTTGAAGTCCCTATTTTCATATGATATATTCTTTAAAGAGACTTTCGTATGATGTCATGGTCAAGCAAACTGTCTTTTTTAGGAGTTTCACAGAGTGGGGGGGGTGTGTGTGTGTGTGGCATAAAAGTGGAATTTCATAAAAGACGTAGGTAACTTTGGATCACGTATTCCACTGAAAATAAAAATTAGACCCTTTGAAAAAGTATACATTGAAAATACATATCTGTTCTAGCCTTAAGTTTTGCTCTTTGTTGTGATTAAAATAGCATCCTCATTCAGATTTCTCTGATTTGCCCTAACATGACCAGAACACCACTAGTGAATTTTCAGTGTAGACTAGATTTTAAAATTTAAGATCTTCAGTTATGTTTCTTGACTTTATTTGGGTGGTTTTTTGTTCCTCCCTAGAATTTTTCCCCTTTTGAATATTATTTTAATTGATATCAGTATCAAATCATTTTTTAAAATCTTCACAATAGTCAAGTCTGTCTTGTGGAGCATATATCTTTTAAATTGGTTCCAAAAATCTTTGATTACAATAATTTAGCAAAGCACTCCTAAAAAGGCCATTGGCTTTTTAACACTTGTCTGTGGGTGAACCGGTGTTGATCATCTCCCTGACAAACTCTTACATATATATTGCATATCTTCAAGTAAACTATAACAAAGCCCTCTCTCTGCTGCCCATCCTACCTGACTGTTGGAGATGTCTAGCTCTGACTTCAGGGTCAGGGGAGAGAGAGTGCAAAGAGTCAGTGGTAGCAAAACTTTAACCCATCACAGCTACATTGATGGGTATCATCTGCCAGATCACTTATTTTTAAAAAGAGAAGTCATATATATTTTAAAGGGAAAAAAGATCTGTGCTCTCTTCCAGCAGTATAAATTTTACTTTATTTAATGTGTGAAAGAAATATAATTCTTAAATACAAATGTGTTTATTAGATACTGTAGTGGATAAATGTCTCATGTCTGAAATAAAATGTCGCATATTTTAATGTAATGTCTCATTTAAAATAAGGTAGCTTATGTCATTAGTGATTGATCTTAAACAGTAATATCAAAAGAATTAAAATTCCAGTGTATTCATGGCTGAGTTCACATCTTAGCTAAAAGTAATATTAAAAAATAGAGACGTGCGGTCATTTCTAGATTGAGAGCTGTCAATTTTGTTAACGAGTTTCTTGTGACAAAGTCTAATTGTTAAAAGTTCAGATGAAAATTTTCTCATTTATAAAACAAATATCCACATACATTTCATGTAGTTGTTTTTTAAGGGTGGAACTATTTATTGATTTTAAAATAAAAGCTTATTTTTACAAAATAAGAGTGTTAAAGCAAATACAAGTGCTCTTATCTAGGTAAATGTCCATGAATGTAAACAGATGCTTTCATAATCTGTCCTGCATGTTTTGGTCTTTGTGTTAGAGCAAATTTCTTGGCTCTAACATGAGATATGCAAGTTGTAGTAATAATAGGCAGTTGAAATAAGAAGTTTAGATACAAAAGTAAAGTCACTAATTTAAATGACTGTTTCCTTGTCGTCTTCCTCCCTTCTTCCCCTATACTCCTCACAGGAACATGTCTTTTGGGTGGTATCTTTAAATACATTGTTCATACTTGTGTTTGGTAAGTATCATTTGCTCTTAGGTTTTAAAAAGATCCTTCTTTGTGAAGTGATAATGCAGGTTAATTTTAAGGCTGTTCTCTCAGAGTAAGTGAAGTTGTGACGTCTAAAAATGGAACCACAAACAAAGCTGGGAATATGAATAATAAATCTTTTTTGCTTCTGGTTTTGTCATTTTAATTCCTTTAAGTGAATAGGTTTAAAATAGGAAATCTACTAAAAGCTTAATGATGTCAACCGAAGCACAGAAAATAATATTTGTTTGGAATACTGTTAAATTAAAGGAGGAACCTCCTGGAATTTAATTTATGAGCAAATGCAGTACTTCTAGGAATGGCTATGATATTTTTTTTTCTCCTTACAGTTTTTGCTAGATACAGTTAAATCACTTTTTCCATCAAGAATCCATTTTTGGAGCTCAAAATTAGGAGGGAGGGGGCCATGCAAGAATGTAGCTGACTGTGCAGAGTTGCCAAATATACTTTTGTGTCCAAAATTACTATGGAAGAACTTGCCTTAGTTCATACAACTTAGACTGACTTAAATTTTAGAAAATAGTAAATTCTAATAAGTAGTGTATTTTACTTTATTTTCCTTTCTCCTTCCTGTAGATGCGGAAGCTGAACTGCAATCTTAAATGTTTGCAAGACTCTTTCTATTTCTAGTACAAGATAGGAATATTTCTGTGCTCTGATTCCATGTATAGTTAGTGCTAGGAAAATATCTTGGACATAAACTTGTCACAGCTTAAAAAAATACATAATAATAATAAAAAAATCCCCAAACTGTAGGTGTAGATTTCTCAGTCATTTGAACCCTAAAAGAAATGGGTAAAATTCCTGCCTTATTGTAAATAGCAGTAAGCTCCCCCTTGAGAGCTTCTGGAATTCCTATTTTATATTTACAGCTTAAAATATGTAGGGTAAATTTGCATTTCCACTCTGGCTTTACTGCAGAAAGGAGGGTAACAAATTTAGAATTTTTTTTTTTTTTTAAGACCCTCCTGAGAGGTATTAGACAGTGACTCAGATTCTTACTTTTTTTTTTTTTTGGTACCTTACACCTGTTGAATGACATGGAAGAATAACAGCTCTTCCCTGTGCTTCAATTTTGCCTGTTTCACTGCTAACAGCTTTTGGATTATCATGCTCGAGCTCGTTAGTGTTGTTAATTTGACACAACTGTGCAGAAGCAGCAGCATTTTAGTGACAAGATAGAGCATTTTATACGCTTGAAGAGACACTGGACACAAAATTTCACTTGCTCTGAATTAGCAGTTTAGAAAGGGATTGGTTATGTTGTTTCAGGTTTTTTTTGAGTGGTCTTTCTTGGCAGAAGAGTTTGAGCTTTAAAAACTGAAGTCATACTGTAGATAAGAAATTTTTGCTGGCAAAGTAAAGCTCAGAATACTGAACCAGTGATTTGAGCATCTAGTTACTGAAACAAATCAGTAGATCAAAAGAAAATAAAAAGAATTGTCATGTATAATTAATTCACAAAAAACTATAACTGTTCTCTTAAGAGTTGGAAAATACTTGAATTATTTCTTTCTGATAATTAGTCTATTTTAATCTGTAGTTATCAGAAGTTAATTAGGTTCTTTAGGTGCTGTAAAATGTAGGCTTTTTTAATAAGTAGATAATAACTATGAAATTTCTAAATCCTTGATTTAAATGCAATAAGTGAATAATAAGAATAATTAATAAGGTTGTCATATAAGTGTGTTTTCAGTACCTCTAAGTGTGCTTTAGCAAGTGGGAAACTGACAAGTAGAGAAGAGAAGGGGAATGACTTTCCCAAGCAAGCGAGCAGATGTTGGAATTTAATTTGTGCCTCTCAAGCCTATTTTTAGTATCTATCCCACTAAGTAATAGTGCCTAATTTACAACTGCCAAATCTCTAGTTACTCGTTATTACAGTCCTGGTGAGTTCAAATGTCACAGGAGGTACTTTCTGGAAGATAAAACAGAAGGAAGGCATTTGGAACCTTAATGACTGGTCCAGAAATTCTCCTATGATGTTCTCTTGGACATGTTAATTAAGTTCAACTTAATTCATATTTTCTATAGCTCATTTTAGTACTCGCAGAGGAGTTTGTACTCCTTCATGCTTTTAATAAAAAGGGATCTATTAGTAATTCTCTTTTAAGGAAAGTTATTTAAAAAACATTATACACTGTGCACTATAATCTCATAAAACACTGTCAAAAAGATACGACTTTTAAGTCATGAGTCTGATCTGATGTCTATAGGAGTTGAGTGTGATTCCTCCCCCCCCCCCCCCCCCCCCTTTCACTTTTCTTTCTCTTGTTCTTACTGGGGAAGAAGAGCTCAAGTTGTCCCTTTATCTTTTTTGCTATTCCCAGTAACTGCTGATTTCTCCAAAAGGGACATAAATTAAAACTTTCTGATCATTGATTAGGGTAATACAAGTCCTGCTAAATCTGTTCCCAGTTTTTTTTTACATATTGGTTATATGGAAATGAGGAGGAGATGGAAAATCATCAGACTTTTCATTTGAGGGTATGTTTAGTCTACAGTAGTCTCCAGAGTGGATTATCATGATATAGTGAAGGTAATATAGGTGAAAATAAAAGCTTGCAGTTACTGCAGCCCCTTTACTTCCTCTTGACCCCCTCTACACCTGTAGGAAAGTGATGTTGAATTCTGTAGTCCTTTGTAGCTTGCTTAGAAGACCACGGAGTGAGCTAAAACAGCTGTTTGATCCTGTTGCAAATACACAGGTGTCCAAAAATGGAGAAAGTGCTGTGTTTTTTAATTCATTCCCCCTGAGACCTCAGAATTGGCAAGAGTGAGTTCTCAGGAATGATGGCAGTTCTTAGTACATTAATTCAAAGTAAAAGACTTCTCAGTTGCTCCTCATCCCTTCACTGGAGCATTGTCTTTCTCTCCCTCATCTTCTCTTCCCTTTGCAAATTGCTGCAGGGCTTGCATTTTTCACAGTATTCTGAAGAATTAAAGCACTAAAACCAAAACCTTGCTAAAGCAAGTCCCATCTGACCAAGATGTAAAATGGCTACTTAAGTGCTTGGGAAAGAGTGAATATATAGAACAGGTTCCTACAGCAGTCTGTGAGACCAATACCACCCTAGTATGTAAGACTGAGAAATTGAATTAATTTACACACAGCAAGATGAACTAAGAAGGAAAAGACTGTCCTCTTATTCTGTGTAGTTTTATATTGTTTGTAGTCTTTCAGTGTGAATTCTGATCTGATTTTCAGTGTTTGTAAAATTACAGAAATAGAATACTTGCAAATATTTGTACAGAAAGTAAATTTTTAGTTGTTTTCACAAAATTGATGAGAAGTCGAATAATTACGATGTTACAATACATATCCTGCAAATAAGGCTCCATTTAGCAGTTTTCATGGTCTTTTTTTTTTCCCCTTCTTTCTGCTTATATTATGCAGCATTTTGTCCGTATCACATTGGTCACTTCTCCATTGTTGGCCTGGGCTTTGAGGAGTATGTAAGTACTGTTTTATAATTTCAAAATTAAGAAACTGCCACTGTTTATTTAATAACAATATTTTTGTAGCATCCTTCCACTTTTATTTGTGATTGCAAAAGGAACCTGGAGCGTGTCTCATTTTTTTTCTCCTCAAACCTTTTTTAATCTATGATGAAAAAATGTTCTCTCACTTTTTCCCACTTCCTCCATTATTTACATTTTAAGTGAGGTTTCCTCCTTTTACAAAAAAATGCATACATTTTTGGGGTTTTTTTAACAGCATCTTGTTCCTCGTGTACATTTTTAATTTGTGTACCGAGTAATTTTCATAGTTGATGATAATAGGTAGTGAAAGCTAGGAGGTAGTGAGGTAGTGCAAGGTGACACTTTGTTTCATATATAGAGGTTATTTCATGTTTGAAGAAAGTAGTTGTTAGACTTTTCCAGTAAATGTAAACATTTTCTACTCTTGATGGAGATACCAAAAAAGTAGGAGATTATTAAAATATGTAAAAACTAAAGAAACTTGTCATTCTTCTTGAAGAGTTGAAATTTGGAATTTAATTATATAAAAAGGAGATGTAACCTTTTAAGAGACTGATAAACTTTTCCTTTTTTTCCCCTCCGTTCCAGGTTCAAGCATCTCACTTTGAAGGCCTGATTACAACTATAGTCGGATATGTTCTGCTAGCAGTGACTCTCATTGTTTGTCATGTATCCTTTTGGCAGCAGTTGCCTGGCTCAGGTTTTACATGTAAATCATTTTTCTGTCTATATTTTGAGGAGGCACAGACATGATGCAGATGCAATTAATTTAACATTTTGCTGTGCTCTTTTGGTGAAATTAGAAGAAAAGGTCTCTTCTGTTCTCTTGGATGTTTAAAAGTTGTCAACGTGACTGCATTCTTCAGAACACTTGCACGTGTTTACCAACACAAAATCATAGGCTTTTATGCTTGCTTGAAGGCCTCCAACTAAATTTTGAAGGTCTGTCTAAGAAGATGAGTGTAGAACCATTGTGTTTTACTCACTGTCCTTACACTATTGCTGTGGGCTATGTAGTTGCAGCAGAAAGAGAAATGGGATTATGAAAATACGTAGGGTATGATGGGAAATTTATTCGCATCGTTTTGATCCTGCCAGATTTTGAGAGTGTGGATTGTTTTAGTTTCTCTGGTATGTCTCTGAACCACTGAGAGTTTGCAGCAAGGATTTCTTTCAGGTGATAACCCTCATTATTACAGAGAAGATTAAGTAATGGTGGAGTCCTGAAAGCTAGAAGGATTTGGTCGCAAGTAAAAAGTCTGCATCCTAGCTGCATGTTTTTAAAGGGACTACACCAACTTCAATTTGAAAGAATAAACATTTTTTAGCAGTTTTCTGTTCAAGAGTACACAAAGCTAACATCGACTTTAGACCGCGCTATACCAATGTGCAGTGCAAATGTGGTAAAACAGTTGATTGGCATGTCTGTGTTTTGCCTCCTAAAACAAAACAAAACAACCCCCCAAACTGTAATATGCATCCAGCTTTTCTTGGAAAAAGTGAGAATTTGTTTCAGACTGCATGAAAAGGAAAGCTACCATTTAAGATAGGCCTTCAGTTTTGAAACTTGCTTACTTGTGGCAGACATTTTCAAAGGCAAGTGTTTATTTCTTGAGAAAACTTTTGGATGCTTACTTTAAGAAAGGTGTTTTACTTATTTATTTTTTGATTTATTTTAGATACATGTTTTGGGGGGTTATCCAGTACATTAGATTGTGAGTTCCAGAGTCACAGCCAATTTTGAAAATAAAGCCCTGATAAAATACATACTTCCTATTTAATTTTTGTCTCATAAAATTTGCTGTTGCTAAAAGCCACATAATATAGTGTTTCATATTAAACTATGTTAAAGTATTTTTCAGTACTATTTTCTTGACAAAACTATTCAGGGTTTGGCAGCACTTGTTAAGTTCCAGCGATCACGTCGTTTATTAGGAGTTTGCTATATTGTTGTCAAGGTAATCCTATTTTTTTGTGTGTAGCAAAAATCCCTCTCAATTTAAGCTTACGTTATAATTTTCTTAGCAATTTCTGATGAACTAGTGAGATGTTCTTTTCTCCTTTTTTTCCTAAAGGTTTCCTTGTTAGTAGTGGTTGAAATTGGTGTGTTTCCTCTCATCTGTGGCTGGTGGCTGGATATATGCTCTTTGGTAAGAATGGAAATAAATGGGATAAAATCTTTTTTAACGGTGTTTTATGTTTAAAGGAAAAGTTCTGATGAAAAGAGAGTTGATACGAGTTTGACAGCACTCTTCTGCTTTTATAAACACAGTGGTTCCAGAGGGGAAGGGTTTTTTAGGTACTGCTTAATGCTAATTTTGTTTTTCTTTGTTACTAAATACAAATTAACATGCTATTATTAAAATAGTAAGATCCTAATCCTTTTTACTGCATTTACAAGACCACTGTGATAATGAACTTACTTACAGGCAAACTTGTGTACTGAATAAACTTCTTTATGTAGCCATCTTATGTGAAATCGTAATGACTTCATATTTTAATAATTGTCCAAACCCTTTCTGGTTTGAACAAGATACATGCTGTGTTTGCTTGGAATTGAGAAGGACAGTTTTTCTGTCCTGAAAAAAAAAAATTAATTTATTAATTTCAAATGGAGAAAATTAATTTCTTCTAGCCTTAGTAGAAATAGAATTATACTTAAGGGAATACGTATTTGCTTCCATCACCGTGACACTTTGCTTGAACTGATTTATAACTTCTGTAGTGTATGTTAGTGTAGTGTTTGGGTTGACTTCTTTCTGTCAGAAGAAAGAAACTGATCAGAAATTGATCTTTATTTGCTGTTTTTATTGTCAGTTATTCCCTTTTTTCCTGAATTAAATGCTATAATTATTTATGTGTTAGCATGAGGCAGACATTTAAATTAAATGCCTAGTAGTATATATGAACTAGGGTAAACAAAATGAATAACTGTGGGAGGTTTGCCAAACTGTATTCATATTTGTTTACTACTTGCCTTCTAGGAGATGTTTGATGCCACTTTGAAAGACAGAGAATTGAGCTTTCAGTCTGCCCCAGGTACCACAATGTTTCTGCACTGGTTAGTTGGAATGGTTTACGTCTTTTATTTTGCATCCTTCATTCTTTTACTGAGAGAGGTAAGTCTATAAGAACAAGATTGGTATGTAACATAGTTAGAGAACCTTGCATTTGTGAACTGTTAAATCTTTCACATGTGGGTATTGCTGCTAGTGTGTTTTGTGTGTGTATATTGGATTTCAGCCTTACGTAAAAAGGGCCACACTGGTACTTACTGCAGTGGAAAATGATGACTTAGAGTATATTTTACTTAGAGATTTTTAGTTTACAAAGAGTCCTTACACATGGGTGTTGCCTTCAGATGAATCTAAATACATTTCAGTTGTTTAAGATTGATTAATACTTGAAAATTAAGCTTGTAATTGGTTATTGCTTCTCTACTTCTCTATGATAATGCTTCCTTTGTTCTATTTCTGTACCATTTCGTTGAACCTTGTTCAACAAATACCCCTATTATGTTTAAAACTTACTTGCTGCAGTAGTGTTATCCAAGATGAAAAACAAAGAATACAAAGATAACTTTCTCTTCATATATTGTTTTTTGTTTCCTACTTCAGGTATTGAGACCTGGTGTCTTATGGTTTCTCAGGAATTTGAATGATCCAGACTTTAATCCTGTGCAGGAAATGATTCACTTGCCCATTTATAGACATCTCAGGAGGTTTATCTTATCAGTGGTAAGGACTTTTGAGAAAATTTCTTTATTTGGAAAGAACATTTCATACATTAGCTCCCATGTATGCTACTGCATATTTAAGGAAAAACATTTTCACCATGAAGGTGATTAAACACTGGAACAGGTTGCCAACAGAATCTACGTCTTTTGAGATACTCAAAACTCAACTGGATAAGGTTCTGAGAAGCCTGATGTAACTAGGTCTGCTCAGAGCAGGGGGTGGGGTAGTTTACCTCTAGAGGTCCTTTCCAAAACAATTTTTTCTGTGATATCTTCTCCTTATGCCAAATCACAGGAAATGTTTGCATATTCAGACAACAAGTGTTTATTATTATGGATATTATAAATCACATAACTCTTTCATGATGCTCTTAGTTATTGCAGTAAACATTGTGTGTCCAATTCAGTGAAAGTAGTGCAGCAGGGGTAGAGTAACTTTCTAGTTAAGTTTTGGATTGGATGATGCTGCTTTAGCCAGTGGTGTCTGTTTCCAGATTATCATTGTAAGATATTGAAAACAATGAAAGTTTTTTTCCTTTTGCTTGTTTGTCTGAAGTTCGCCTAGCATGCAGTAAGGGAAGGGTCTTGGGCTGTCTCTGACATAAATGTCATGTCAACTGTGAAAACCGATATACCAGAAACATTATTATTTGATGTACTGTATTAATACACCTAAAGTGCTTTCATCAGTGAAAGCTCATAGAGGGATCTTAGTTCTATTAGAGAGCACTTCAGTACACAAGAGGATCTGACCTGTCCACATTTCAGAGTGTTTTCGCCTTAATCATAATGCTTTAGCTGCCTGAAACTTTGTGGCACAGCAAGTGGCCCAAATATAAGCAAAGATCTGCTTGTTACTAAAGGTCTTAGAGGTATGTTCTCAGACTGTGTTGGAACTGGCGGTTACTCGAACTTCACCTTTTGGTTTGCTTAGCTAATTAATTCAGAACTTCTACCAGCCTCATGCTAGAATATGGGACCCAGAATGGCGATCATTTGCAGCTTACCATTTCAAAAAACAAGTCATACTTTTCCAATTGTGTTTCTTTCTCAATATTTTTAAGAAATTTCTTGTGCAGAACATAAACTATTAAGTTTCAAGAAAAATGGGATTTGATTTTTCTTTTTTACACAGTTAAACACAATTTTTTTGCATTTTTAGTCTCTAGTGGTGCATTTATATGAAGTGTAAGAATGTGTTTAAAATGTACTTGATTTTTAATCTGGTTCCTTAAGGAAACAGGATTTATAAAAGTGCGTGGTCTTCATGCACCCGATCTCCCCTACTAAATTTTGATCTTCCAGCCAATTTAAAATGTGAGGAAATAGACACTGAAAGATCTTTTGAGGCTTCTACAAGTTTCTTGAAAAATCAGCCACTAAGTAAAGAGAGGAATCCAAAATTAGTAATCCCAGTGCTGGGGGAGGGAGAAGAAGGTAGAACTGTCTGACATCCTAACTGTGAGCTGGCCAGTCAGCGCTTATTCAGCCGCAGTCCTATTTGGCGGGGGCATCATAGCGTACTGGTCTGCCTGGGATGGAGTTGATTTTCCTCATAGCAGCCTGTGTCCTTCTGCACTTTGGATTAGTGACTGAAACAGTGTTGCTAACACACAAGTGTTTTGGCTAGGGCTGAACAGTGCTTGCACAGCATCAAGGCTTTTCTTCTTTCCTGCTCTGCCCTGCTCCCTCACCCCTCCAGTAAATAAGCTGGAGATTGAGAGGGGGGAATACCTGGGACAGCTGACCCAAACTCACCAAAGGGGTATTTCATACCATATGACAGCGTGCTCAGCAGTAAAAGCTGTGGGAAAGGAGGAGGAAGGGGGGATGTTCATGGTTATGGTGTTTGTCTTCCTGAGGAACTGTTAACACGTGCTGAGGTCGCTAATCATCTGTCTGCTGATGGGAAGTAGTGACAGAATTCCTCTTTTTGTTTTGCTTGTGCACGCAGCTTTTGCTTTCTCTATTAAACTATCATTATCTCAATCCATGAATCTTCTTGCCTTCCTTCTGTGTTCTCCCTATTCAAATGGAGAGCAGAATAAGCGAGCAGCTGGGTAGATGTTTGGCTGTTAGCCTGGGCTAACCCACCACATAGAGGAAACATGTCAGAGAGATGGGTGAGAAGCTAAGTTTGATTGGTTCTGCTATTCGGACTAACTTGTTTAACTTCCTTGTTGCAGATTGTCTTTGGATCAATTGTACTGCTCATGCTCTGGCTTCCTATACGCATTATTAAGTATCTCCTGCCTAACTTTCTTCCATATAATGTTATGCTCTACAGGTAAGCACTTAATTTTAAAAAGATGTTGTTTTCA
This sequence comes from Mycteria americana, assembly GCF_035582795.1. Classification (NCBI taxonomy): domain Eukaryota; kingdom Metazoa; phylum Chordata; class Aves; order Ciconiiformes; family Ciconiidae; genus Mycteria; species Mycteria americana. The sequence goes on along the minus strand of NC_134366.1, from coordinate 95,463,670 downwards.
GTCTCCCTATAACTAGAAAAATGTGTATTTGCGCTCTTTGAGCATTAATGTGACAGTTTGGTATGTTTTGTTTTCAATTAATCTAAACTTAATTGTTCTAGAAAAGTAAAAAGATAAAGGATGTGGATACATCCTAAAATTTGTCAAATAAAAAGCTACTAAGAAAAATAAAAGGCATTTTGTATTACTTCCATAATGGTAACTATTTGGTTTTTATATGCTTTCAAAACACTTTCCACTTCAACTTTTTGATAGTGAAGTTGCTGCCATGTTTGTTTTTCACATTTATTCCTGATTATCATTGCTTCAAGAATAAAAGAATATCTGTAACTGCATTTTGTTTTAATGATAGCAGTCTCTTTCTGTTTCTAAATAATAACTGAAACAGCAATGATAGAAGCAAATAGAAGAGCAAATTGTATTCTCTGATATAATCTTTCTCAACATTTTTTCTTAAATTTCTTGTGCGCCTAAGTGCCTAAACACTCATGAACTCTTAACCTGTGCTCAGAGTAGTAGTATATAAGGAAAAATGTCTGCAAAAACCTAAGCATTGTTCCTGTTGGCATCCAATATATTTTTTTATTGTGGTGGTGTTAATATAATTCAGTGTTAAAAGATTACTATTGGAATGTTCCTTATGTTTGACTTCCTGCTCTTCCCGTTGTTTCTAGTGATGCTCCAGTAAGTGAACTTTCCCTAGAGCTCCTTTTGCTTCAGGTGGTGCTTCCAGCTTTGCTAGAACAAGGACATACAAGACAGTGGTTGAAAGGTCTTGTACGAGCATGGACTGTTACTGCTGGATACTTGCTGTAAGTACAGAAAACCAAGTCAACTACAACCATTGTGTCCAGCTTAGCCTTTTAACATGAAAGCAGCATGCTTTCAAGAGAGTTATCCCAACAAATAGCTTTAATAGCTATTTTACAGATAAATATGTGATGAAAAACTTCTATAGTGATTTCCTATGGAAGTACCTTCTTCGAAGCAGTAGTTGTACCTACTTCTGGACTAGTGTTTGACAAGTAATTCTTTTGGTACGCTATTACAGCATTTGTTTAGTAACATCTATAAAAGTATGACTAACAGCTTGTTAACTTCCTATTATATGGAAAAATTAGACGTAAATGCTCAGCAGAGCATTTCCATGAGTCATGCAAGTAAAATTCATGTGTACATCCTGCATTTCTTACTATAAGAAGGAAAAAAAACCAGGAAAAATTATTTAGAACATGAAGCTGAAGAAGTGAATACCTTTAAATTGGGGATTTTAAAGTTGAAAGTTCAGTCTTTAAAGAAGTATAAAACTTGTATCTTTGTATAATCATTTACTTTTGCTGACAAAGTGAGGTTCTTTAACGTGAAGCAAAGCGAGGTCTCAAAGTGACTGCCAGGCAGAGTTCTAGCACATGAAGTTATTTTTTAGTTCATATCTTGTTTGCTAAATTAGTCAAGAAAAAATTAAGGTTGATTTTTGTTTCTATAAAGTTTTGAATTTAACTTCAAAGTATATTGACATTCTCCCACCGTGTCTTGCTCATTGTGGATCATACCAATGCAGCACTATTAGGATGAAGACTTACTCTTTGCTAAGTTATGTCTGAGACTCTGAAAAAATGAATGAAAGACTTTTTTTCTTCCACTGCAATCCAAAATATTTATTTTAGCTTCTCATAAGTAAACTCTCCCCACCCCTGTTCTCTTAGTTTGCATTTTGGAAAGTTATTTTTTTAATTAATTTGTCTGTGTTTTGATAGTGTTTAAGTATGATGCAAGAAGAGAATTTCGGGGATGATGATAGAAATGGCTTTCCTTTCTCCACTGTTGCAGCTGTTAAGAACAATTGTGAAATATCTCTTCAGCAATTTTAGTTGAACAAAGATGAAAATCTTTTCCTCTGCTTTTCTTAAAAAGCAAACTGCTGTGAAAATGTTGTCTGACCATTGAATGACCATCTGGTCGTTGTCTGACCATTGACCGTTGTCTTGACCATCTGTTCTGACCATCTGTTCGTTGTCTGACCATTGAATATCTGCATGCATCTTACTGCTAATAAAAATACTGCTAAAGCTGAGGAAAATTAACTTCTAAATGTTCATATTGGGTTTTGGGGTTTTTTAATCAGACCAAAATATCTGTTTGCTAATGATGTATGCAGGAAATATCAACAGAATACTTTTTAAAGTAGATTGACTCTTTCTAGAATTGGTGGTGTTAGAAAGTTGTGAAGAAGTTTTGAGCAATTTAGAATCTTCTTGAAAGACTCTGCTTGACTCTGTACTTTTGAAAACATGTCTATAGCAATACAGTACTGTCCTTGTACAGTTTAGGTTTGAAGGCAGTTGTTTCCAATAGAGCTTAATAGCAGTAAAATAAAAGCTGTCAGTTGAGCTGCCTGCTTATACGAACCGAAATATCAATGCAGTTTTCCTTTTATATGCACAACAACTTTAACACCAGATGTTGTTTTTAAAGCAAACAGATAAGTGATCTTTATGGCTGTATTCCCACTGTTCTAATCTGCATCCACACTAGCATTTCTTTTCTAAATTCTGTGTTTAGGATGACATTGAGTACATTATCAGAAAATGGTTTATTTTACTTTATCAAGATTCTGCCAGTATTCCTGTATAAGTTTTGTACAACTTGTACTCATTCTGAGTAGGCCTGTCTTTCTGTAAGACTCTCATTCATATCAAACGGAACAAAACTGAAATTTTGATTGTTGCAGGGATCTCCATTCTTACCTGCTTGGTGACCAGGAGGAGAATGAAAACAATGCAAACCAGCAGCCTAACAACCAGCATGCTCGCAATAATAATGCCATTCCAGTTGTGGGAGAAGGTCTTCATGCAGCCCATCAAGCCATACTTCAACAAGGAGGACCTGTGGGTTTCCAGCCTTATCGTAGGCCTTTAAAATTCCCGCTCAGGGTAGGTATATCTAACGCATTAAGAGAAAAGGGAAAAGCATTTGAAAAATGGATATAATTTTTTTGTAAGAAAGATTTGGCCCACGTTATCGGAACTCAAGTGGTGGGTCATGTTGTTTTGTGTTTTCTACAGTTTGCATCTTTCTAAAAAGTAGACTTACAGTTATTCTCACATATAGCTTTCTTCAGCCTGTAACTTCAGACCTTCAATTACCATTTTATTTATAGATCCCATACATGTTGCTTATTAATTATTAGTTCACGTCTTATTTTCCTAACAGTTAGTAATGGAGAGAAATATAATAACCCCCCAGCAAACAGGTAGTTCAGGAGTGTCTCTAACAAGTCATGGCTTTCAAGAGGGCATACTTTGGTCTTGTAGCTGAAGTGTATCTTAAACTTTTTTGCTTTATTAAGGAATTAAATGGAGAAAGTCTGTTGTATCTATATTAAACACAGAAAGGTGTTATAATACTTGAAAGTTCTAAATCCCTACAATTAGAAAGGAAACGTTGTTGACAAATACTTAACTTTCTAGAATAATATATAGGTCAAAGTAGATAAATTGTTTGTTGTTACCAGAACTGAGTTAATCAAATATAAACTTAAACACAGCCCATTTACCATGGTTTCAGGTATAGCTCAAGAATGGAAGTAATGGCTAAAGTTAGAACAGTGTAGTATTGCTTCTGAAGTTTCCTTAAAATGCTGAATCTACCAGAATTCTCATAACAAAGTAGAAAATGAAGTGTGGTTTTTTGTTTCTTTTTTTCTTATAAATCTCAACCTAGTAGAACTGCAAGCGAATTTGAAAGTATTTTAGGATTTCACAACTGTGGAGCTTCTGGGTGTTTGAACTTGGGGCTTTTGCGGGGGGCAAAGTTAATTCCCTTCACTGCTGTTTCTACCCTCTAAAATGGCTCTCCACAGGAATGCGTGAGCTGTAGAGGAAATAGTGGGAGGAAGTAGCTCAGGGATGAAAAAGCCAGGGAAGCAGAACGAATGTGCCCCTCTCATAGCAGCTGCTGCTACCTCAGTTTGGTCATAACAGGAAGTCAAAGCATGCCCTGACTGAGACCAATTTAATCTAGCATAAATATGCATTTACTGCTGAAAGAAGTGGTGTGGGTCTTCTTTCTATGGCAGTTGCTCCTTTCTTCCCTTCTTAGCATGAATGCCTGTGCTAGAACATACACATGATGAGCCGGAACAGGAAACTGGTCCAGCTGAAAACTGAGGTAATATGCAGAAAGCCTCAGTTAGACACATTTGAAAGTTCAGATAAGACTTTATAGTGTTATTTTTAAAGAAAATATGGTACTTGTGACATTTTCACTTAGACTGAGTCAAGTTCTTATGAAGTTGCTGGGATGACTGACAGGTTAATTGAAATTAGTTCCCTGTTTGGCTGCTGAGGAGGTAAAGTGGATTCTCACTTACTGTTACCTGGCAATATATAACAACTGTAATATAGACATGCTGCTTTCAAGAAAGGGTGTGTTAACCTAGGGACTCATTAAATCCTTTCTAGAACTACCTTTGCATGGGTGGTTTTATTTTTGTGGATGCCTCTGGGTAAGGACATGTGCTGAAATCATCTCCCCCTCTCAAACCATTGCATAGTATAAGCTTTCAGTAATTTGGGGTGCTGACCTTGAACTAGTGATAATAACTGAGCAGTTTCATATTCAGCTGTCAAAGACTGTTTTTTCTGGTTTACTTACCTTTGTCTAGACATTTTAAGTTGTTCTTTGGAGAGTTCTACAGAATGTAGAAATAAAAAGAAAATCTGATTTAACGGAATTTCTTTCAGTTGTTTTCATCAAGAGATATGACAAGCACTTGCACAATCTCAAACACATGGTAGCTCACTGATAGGATTTTATGTCCCTGGTTTGACTTGTTTGAAACATTTAAATAATGAATCATTCAGGATCACTGCAGGTGCTTCAGTTGCAATTTTTGGTATACTGACCTTGGGTTCTACTTGGATAAGTTCATCTTACGAAAAATATGTCTCCTGCACAGACTTCCACTATGGAACAACACTGTATTTTAATTACTTTCTCAAATGGGATTTTAAGCACTTGAGAAGAAAAAACACAGTGTAAACATCTGATCTTTTCTATGCTTTCATTAAACTTTTTCATTTTAACCAAGTTGTAAGAACCTAGAAGAAGGTGGTTTATATTCAGATTTTATTATGTATGAATGTTTTCCACTAGAACTCACTTGTCATATCTGCGTGGATTGAGCAAGCAATAAGAACTGATCCTTCATGTTATTTCAGTTACAAATAAGCATGTAAAACTGAGGGTGATTTTTTTTTAATGTAATTAAATGCATTCTGTTAATCTCAAACAAAATTAAAAGATCGGATTTTTTAAAAAATTATTCTACATAAAAGCCTATGATCAGTTTTATCAGGCAATCTAGATAATTTTTCCAACTCATTCTTTTTTTTAAACAAAGGCTCTCTTGGGAGGACCTCCCAAAGCCTCTCCAGAACAAATGCTCATGTGCAGAATTCATTGGATTTTCCTGCTACTGCCTTGTCTTCCTTTAGCCTTCCTTTCATAATCCATAGTTGTCAGCAGAGCCTGCAAACTCTCTGGCAAGCTTTCTTATGAGGATTTTTAGATTTTATTACTTTACTGTTGATCTTTTAAAAAAAAAAAAAAAAAAGAAAGAAAAACCCTATCTGTAAAAATAAATTTATCATTACTTTTCATAGACTTGGTATGTTATTTGTAAAATCCCTTTTGGTTTGTCCTACTGTGGTGTTGAATTTCACTTACCAGAGTTCATCCATTTTCTGGGGTTTTTTGTGGGTTTTTTTGTTTGGGTTTTGTTTGTTTGGTTTTTTTTCCCTCCCCCTGCGGATTTATTTCCAACTTCTGGAAATATCTTCTGAAAGCCATTTTTATTTTACTGTTTACTGTGACAACTTTGGGGAGACTTTTTTTTAAGTCTTATGATTAGTAGCGTGAGTTTGTGCCAAACCTTCACTTCAGTATATCTAAACGCATCTCCTGTGAGCATTTTTCCTTTTGACTACTATTTTCAATATTCTTTTAATAAATGTCCTCATTTTAGCTAGTTTGCTTTTTTGAAATAATATTATTGTGGTGGATTTTGGAGAGAGGAGGGCTGTCCTTGCAACATCTTTGAGTCTGAATGTTGTGGTCACTGTCAGTGCTTCTTTTGTGACACGAGTGACTAGCTGCCTGTGCGTTGTTAGGTCCAAGTCAAGAGTTACTCTTCCTCTTCTACGTTCTCTTGCTCACTGACCCAAGAAGCAGCCGTGTATGGTGTTTAAAAGCTTCATATCAGCTTTAGTCCTTCAGGTGTTGTTTATTCCCACATGGACTGACTTTTCCCCAGCATTCCCTCAGTAACTATTTAGACAGTATTGGTCCCAAGCAAGTCACACCACGCGTCCCTCACCATTGAGAAGTTTTTTTGCCTGCAGTCCAGTTGCCAGGTACTCTGGTTTTCTTTCTGTCATTTGGGATCCCTAACCCTAAAGAGAGTATTCTGTGTGAAAAAGGGTATGTGGCTGTCACCTGGGTATTGTGGAATCATCCCTCTTCATGCAGGCTAGTGTCTACAAAATCACAAGATTTTCCTTCCTTTATGCAGTGCTGAAGATCCTAACCTAGAGATGAGACTGATCTGCATTGTCCCCAAAAGTCTCATCAAGGAAAATATGTTACAGATTTAACTTTCTCTTAGTAGTCTGTTATGACAAGGTGTTATTTTCCCATAGTAAGCTTGGTTGTTGTGTGGCTTTGATGATTAGTGAAGCAGAACTTCATAGCACAAGATGCTTGAGACATTCAAATATTCAAATAAGTCAAGTACATGAGAATTCTCTGATAAGATGTAAACCTGACTAAGGAGCCACCAGCTCTGCTGTCAGCTGCTGGTCACATAAACCTGAGGGCATCTGCAAGAACTTGCGCAGCAAGGTCTTCCTTATTACAAAACCACTGTCTTGCTTATCTGGCATACAGAGCTAGAAACCTAATTGAGAGTTGTTGTGCTGGTCAGCGCAGAAATAAAGAGATTATTTTTTTAATATACCATAACAAAGAACTTCAGTCATTCTGGATTCAAATGTTAATTTTTACTGTTGTGACAACTGATGCGAACTCTTAAAAGTAATACACAACACTGTAGGTGTGCTGCATGTACTGTGGATAGGTTTCTTATCGCTGATTTATTTACACAGTCAAACATCAGTTGGTATTTGAACATTCTAGTTTAGCTGCCTTTCTAGGATGATACCTCTTTTTATATGTTTTTTTGGCTTTGGTTAAGTAACTTTCTTTATAAACTGGGGATTTTTTCCTATTTCAGATATTTCTTTTGATTGTTTTCATGTGCATAACATTACTGATTGCGAGTCTTATCTGCCTTACCTTACCAGGTAAGTCTACTATTGTAAAACTGTGATTAAAACCAACTCAACATATTGCCATGCTCAACAATGGCAGATGTTTTGAAACCATTGTTTAAAGTTAAAAGGAGAAAGCATGGAAAATTATGTCTCGCTTCTAATGATACATCACCAAATTGTAATAGTCTAAAATCTAAATGATAGAGATAATACCTGTATTTAAATGACAGAGATTCCCACTTCCTTTGTTTTGTTGTAGAATAATTTTCTTTTAAGGGCAGGGCTCCAAGTGCTGACACAATCTCTGTAGTAATATTGAGAGAAAAAGAGAATTGATACTCTTGCACCTGCTTTACCATTTAGAGAAGGAAAATATATAGGTTGTTACCAGGTCTTCTACTTTAATTATATTTAATTAAAGAAGATTAAAGATACTGAAGGTATCATCATGACAGGTCACTAGGAGACTTTCAAGTGATATACATGCCACTTCCCAATTATGTATGAATAGGTATTTTAACCAAATCAAAAGCATTTTGTAGGGTGGTTTTTTAATAATTTGGAACAAATTAAGACATGTAAACTCATTTGAATTTTATAACCTGGCTACTGTAGTACCATGTCATTTTTACCTCCTTGTATTAATGATTTTAAAGTAAATAATATGTTGAGATCAGTTATGAATTTTGTGGTGGTTTTTATAGTAGTATATAAAATAATTCCACTATAATACTAGTGAATGGAAACACTATTAAAATAAAATGTAGCAAATGAGTCTCCCACTTTTGTCGGAGAGCTTCAGAAGCCCCATCAGTACGTCTTAAAAAATTCCATGAGGTAGTGAAATAACCCAAACATAGCTCATAAGATTTAAGTTCAAGCTTATGCTCTAATTCATTATTGCCTTTGCAGTTCTGAAGATTAGTGTTTAGGCTCTGAATAGTCCAGTATTCAGTGCTTTGTTTTGCCGTAGTTCAGATCACGTTGCTGGTGTAATGAAATTTTAGGAAAAAAAAAAAAAATTCTACATATGTATTTGGCATCACCTATAACTACTTACATAGTGCTTCACACATTTGTGCCTTATGGGTATAGTAGCAAAATACTGTTTTATGCTGAATACCATTTGTGCATTGGTATTTAACAATAAATTTGGTAAGTATTTTTTAATAGGCATCCTTCCTTAATACATCAAAAAGCATTACTCTATTTAACAGTGTTTGTGTTTTCAGTATTTGCTGGCCGATGGTTAATGTCATTTTGGACGGGGACTGCCAAAATCCATGAACTGTACACAGCTGCTTGTGGTCTTTATGTCTGTTGGCTAACTATCCGAGCAGTGACAGTGCTGGTTGCCTGGATGCCACAGGGTCGTAGAGTGATTTTTCAGAAGGTCAAAGAATGGTCTCTTATGGTGAGTCTTGAGAAAAAATTTTTACTGAATTACCAAAAAACTAGCTAACAAAACTTGTTGTTTTATTTCTGCTTGCAGGTTTTACTCTGTAGCGTATACTACATTTTCCTTTTCAGACCGTTTTGAAGCTTTTGCAGGTTACATTCCCATTGCATAGGGGTAGCTGTATTTTTGGAAGCCATTTAACACAATGTTAAGCAATCAGTGTAAATTTGCATATATATGTTTATAGATATGTGTATGTTTTTCTGTTTTCCTTTAAAAGCTAATATGTTGCATTATTATCCCATGTGATGTGTCCTCAAATACATTTACATTTTCGCATACACCTGGAAGCTTAACTATTACCGAGTTAGCAACTTGACATTATCAAATAAAATACTAGTAAAGCTGATAGATGATGATGAACGTGTCTCTACAAAGTAGCTTGATGCATATTTTCAGAAACATCTTTATGATTTGTCAGATCTTTGTGGTGTTCAAATTAATATTTTTAAGGAAAATTACCCTTTTTTATTACCAGGAGTTCAGATTCTCACCATGGCAACAAATTTATATCCCATGTTTTTGTTTTGGTTTTGAGGATTTCTGTAGATTTCTTGCCTAAGTGTAGTAATTTTAAACATTCATAGCACAAATGGTATCTTGTGGTGGACATGCTTGTGTGTTTATTGGACTATTATGGACAGAAGAGCAGTGTAAGTATGTATTTCATGTATTACCACGTTTCCCAAATATCTCATCCATCATTTTCATTTAGGAAATCTTAAGCTTGTTTAAGAAAATTCAGAGCTAAAATGTAATGCTCTACTTGTCCTTTGTCCCTTCTGCTGATCATGTTAATTAAGTCAGATTAGTTTTGTATCTGATTTTTGCATGATGCATGTAAATTAAGAGAATTCTAGAATAAAGAAAGATTCAAGCATGGTATTCTGAGTCTTTCATTTTTAAGTCAGAAATATTCCATAATGAGCAGATTTTTAAGGTTTGGTTTTCACTGGAGAAAAATCAGCAGTTTTGGAAAGATTCTTCTCTTAGTTTTCCGACATACAAGAATACTCAATGTAATGAAGTGCCATTGGATAGTATTCCGTACTGATAACAGTCAAAGGTGATTTTATGGTTTAAAACTATATGGACATCAGTAGGCACAGTCATGCCTTTTTCTGGAGGCGGCATGGAATAGGACCCAATCTTGAAAACTTGCATTGCAAAACTATGGACGTAATAAAAATTATTTCTAGGGGTGTTTATGTGTGAATTAAAGGTCTGTATAGGTTTTTTTTCTTCAGCTTTTATCTGTTTGTGTAGTTTAAGTTATGTTTTGAAGTTTAAACAAAAAGAATCCTCTGATAAACATATTAATTAGATGCCTTGGTTTTTTTAGATAATGAAGACATTAATAGTGGCTATACTGCTAGCTGGTGTGGTTCCACTTTTGCTTGGTCTTCTGTTTGAACTGGTCATCGTTGCACCTTTGAGGGTTCCTTTGGATCAAACGCCTCTCTTCTATCCTTGGCAGGTCAGTTGCTTCCATTCTTCTGCTGTTGATGCCTTTCTTTTTAGAAGTAAGGGGTGCGGGAGTTCTTGTTTCATCTTGATTCAGTGCTTCAGAGCATTTCCCATAAGTATGTTTCTATGTAGCAGAGACAGCCAGTCTGGATGTGAGTATTATTTAAACCAAAAGGAATTTATGCTTAGGAATTTTAAGTATGAAAACCTGAACTTTGTGGGATGACATCAGAGGATCTTTGCATTTCAGTGATCAGATAGACACTTGTTTTCAGTAGCATAATTGTAAAGTTATGTGCAGAAGTTAGTATAGCTGTATGTACATATGCACAGACGTACATACTCTGTCTGACCTTTCTGGAAAGCTTTCTGCCTACAGTTATGCAGAAAGAGGTTCAGCTGATCTTTTTTTTCCATGCAGGGTTTTAATTCAGTGATGATACCCGCTATGAATGAAATTTTGATATGCTTTAAGATCATTCTGGTTTTAGGTTGAGGTGTCAGATCATTAACACAAGATTTTGCGGTAGTAGTGTTTTGTTTTTCTTCAGTCAAGTCGCACAGGTTAAGGGAGTGCAAACTTTTTTCCTGCAAGTTGGTAGAAGAAGTGAAGGTACAGTGGATTGAGTGACAAATGTTTGCATCACCTAGGCTGAGTTATGAAAGAACTTGTAACTCAAAGAAACCATGAGGGAACCATAACTCAAAAGACCTGGAATGCATATTACTAAATAACAAGAAAGTGTTCAGGGATAGCGATTGTCTAAGCTGTCCACAAACAAGCTTTCATTTACTTTCAGTATCCAAATGTTTGAATGCCGTAATATAAAGACAAATTTGACTGCTAATTTAAATATTCCATTATTTTATAATACAGGTATACTTTGGAGGTGTCTGTTTAAGTAAATGACTAATAAGTCAGGACATCATATGATTGCAGTGGTAGATGATCATGGTTTCCGAACAGTTTTGCAAAAAAATTGTAATGCTAGAGATTCTTAATTTTTGCCTGTTAGTTCTTTAAAAGTTTGTAATTAAATATACTGAAAGATTTTATTTTCATGTGGCAGAGTTTCCTCAAAATATCGGATTAGAGGGATTTGAGACTTGTTCTAAATTAACAAGGAGCTATTGAAGTTGAGAATAACTTCCATTTTTTCACAAAAGAGAGTTATACAAAGGTTACATGCTTGAGCAAACATGAAGCAACTTTAACACTGACTTTTTTTGTAGTAAGTTTTTTAATTTTTGAACGTATCTAGGGTAGTAGACGTTAACAAAAGCTGTCTTGTTAAATAATTAAAGAAAACGTATTTCCCCAGCAGTTTAAGAAAGTTAACTAACCTATGATGTCTTAAGTCTTACCAGTTCTGTAGCTGTTTATTCTGCCTTGTCAACCTATACTTCGCATTCTAATTTTGGTGGTTTTTATTGAAGAATCTCTTAAAAATATCTGTAATCCAGAAAGGATTGACTCATGATGTGCAGTGTTTACTAGAAGCCTGTAGTTATAACGTGTTCTTTTAATTCCATGCCATAATAATTGCTGTATATGTTAAAGCATAAATTTTCCTCTGAGTAGTATGATGTTCTTTTGTGAAGAGCATTGCTTTGCTTTGTTTTGCTTTTCTTACATCAGGTAGGGTTTTGTGAACAATTAAAATTTAAAAGAAGAAAAAAAAACTTGTTTCCTGACTTGTGTGAGCGTGTTTGTATCTTGTTTCTCTTCTTTTTTTTAAAGGAATCAAAATAACTTATTTCTAGATAAATGTTAGCGGTGGTAATTAGTTTGTACCAGAATGTTAGTCTGCCACTTTAAGTATTTGCCTTTGGTTTAATAGCAATAACTGATTTTCCTGGTTCCAGGGAGCTTCATATTTTATTTTATGGTCAGTTAAGCTTCAGACCATCCTCTTTTTCTTAGGAGTTTGCAGAAGGTGTCACCTCTTGTAAACAATGTCCCATCTAAATAGAAAAGTAATTGTCTTTTCACTTAAGTAATATTAATAAGTTGCTCTAAAAGCTTTTGGTTGTCAAACTATGTAAAAATATGTCAATGTTAACAGTCCATTTTTACAAAATTAGGACTGGGCTCTTGGAGTTCTGCATGCCAAAATAATTGCTGCCATAACACTGATGGGTCCCCAGTGGTGGCTGAAAACTGTTATTGAACAGGTAGGAAAAAATTGTCCATGTGAATTATCTGTATAATGCATTTTGAATGTTTTTTGAATGTGTGAGTCAGAAGACAGAGTTACTGTTGTAGTAATAGAGTAATTTGAGTTATTGAGTAAAACTCAACTAGTCTTATACAATTTAAAATGATTCTACAGCCTAATCCATTAAGGTACACTTAACAATAATACCAAAATAAACCTCAGAAATCTGAAATCAAGAAACTGTTGTGTAGATGTATTTGCAATTTTATCAGGTTTGTATTAAAGTGAGAAACAACATTGTTTCTTCAGATGAATTCACATGTGTCCAAATACTGGACATTGTTTATGTCCACCACTCAAGAACAGAGAATTTCTGCCTTCTCCAAAGCTGCAGAGATTCCCTCATTCATAGATGAGTGCATATGAAAGGGCATTTCCATTCCCCTTTGATTATTAAGCAAGACAGAACAGTTTCTGTGAGCAGTCCTGAGTCACATAGCCTGTTGCTTTCTTTGGCAGAAGTATTTTTTTTCTTGATTATAACCTTTAAGTTCTATGCCTGTCATCTCAATGAAATATCTCAATTGTTTGTCAGAAAGTAACTTTCTAGCCCTGCACTATATGTTATGGCTGTGGTGCATGTCCTGACCTCTGTACGAAAGGTGCCTCTCTTGATTAAGTCTAGCATATAGTCCCAGTTATTAAACCATTTACTGATCACTGTAGGTGTCACACTGGAGAAATGTAGTCTTAGTTCTGTGAGTACTTTGCATACCACCTGAGGCATACCTTCCATGCTCTCCCTAGGCCTGTTTGTTATACACACACTCTCCTGAGCCATCCTTAGAAATGGTTACATCCAGGCTGTGGGGCAGAGGCCATCGTCTAGCTGTATGTGGTAGCCATTTGAAATCGGTCTTTTCCCGTGATTAGTCTAGCTATGTTGAGACTTCAGCTCCTCAAGAACTGTGGAGGCTGTCTTCGGGCACAGACTCCACATGCAGAGGCTCTGGTCTGCCCAACCAAGTACAAAATAAGATCCTATTTTCTGCCTGTGTTACCCAATTGAATAGGTTTGCTCTATTAGCATACACAGGATCCTCTTTCAGCAAGTTAACAGCACAAAGCAATCCCAGGTCACCCACAAAACCACCATCCACAGCTTTATTTAATGATCTTTCAGCTGGTCTCTTGCACTCCTGCAACCAAATCACAACACTATTCCAGATTAAGTTGCTTTCCTGGGCACTATTTAAATGATTTCCTGGAACCCTCATGATGTAGATTGGCACAGAGTTTTTCCTTCTTTGACTGTGGCCATGATGGTTTTCTTCAAGTTGGGAACACCTGTTTCCTCTCATAAGTACAATTGTGTAAAACCTTGTAATTACTACTGTAAGCACAAAGCATGGCTTTCTTGATTGATCCATTCTACTTCTGACTTGTTCTTCTTAGGTATATGCAAATGGGATTCGTAACATTGATTTACACTTCATAATCCGTAAACTGGCAGCACCCGTAATCTCTGTTCTGTTACTTTCCCTGTGTGTACCGTACATCATAGCGTCTGGTGTTGTACCTTTATTAGGTATGTATACATTCAGAATAGCTGTTTATCCTCTGATGGTTTAGAGCAATGTAAATATACCTGTGGAAATAAAACTTCAAGCTCTAGGTTATTAAAAAAAAAACAACAAAACACCCACTATTCTGCCATCAAATGTAAACACTTAAGGATTGCTATGTCATCTTAAAAGTTTGGGGGTTTTTGAGAAATGCAATACATTATTCTGACTGGCTTTTTAATAAACCAAGTGCAGAATAAATCAAGAGTATGGGACTGCGTAATATCTAACAGCAGAAATGTAGGTATCTAGCTAGTTTGGGAACGGGATGATTAATTCATTTCTTCTTTGCACAATCAACCTTTAATTTTAGTCTCTCTAAGAGCTATGCTGAGCTGAGGACATCTTTTCTGACTTGTCAGATTCTAAAGGAAGCTTAGAAGAGGTGAAAATATTGGTTTGAGCTTTTCATTCAGTATTAAAATAAAATGTAAATTGTAAATATAGTTTATTTTTTTCGTATTTTCCTATCACCTCATAATTGAGGGAAATTTTATTAGAAGCAGTGTAGATGTGCTTTTTCATCAACAGTTGTCTTTGCTAGTTAGTTCTGATGTTAACAACGTGTTCAAGAAGTCCCATTTTATTCTTCAACCTCTCATTTGAATGCAGACTTTTATAGTGTCAACTTTTTTCTAGTACAAGGTATACGGAAGTCAGTAAGCAAGAAGAGCTGATAAGCCCAATTTTTTTTACTGTGGATTTTCACTGTGTTGATGGAAAACTTTCAGCTTTAATGCTTCAGATGAAAAAGAACAGCAGCTGTCACGTTGGATCTCTGAGATAACTGGATGTATTATTTATTTCACAGCCCTTCTACTGAAGTTATGGTATAACAAAAAGTATAGACGCAGAAATGCTGTGTTACTTTAGCAATGTTAGATTATGTGAGGGTTGTGTCTTGTTTTGCAGGAGTTACTGCTGAAATGCAAAACCTAGTTCAGCGACGGATTTATCCTTTTCTGCTTATGGTGGTGGTTTTGATGGGAATTCTCTCCTTCCAAGTCCGCCAGTTCAAGCGCCTTTATGAACATATTAAAAATGACAAGTGAGTATATAGTGTGGAGTTTTTAATTTTTCCACTTTAAATTGTGATGACTTCAGATTGAATTCAGATGTTGTAGATACTTAGGGCTAAAAGGTATTTTAAGAAGCTTTCTAGACAAATGATCCTCTGAGGCAGACCTAAACTGTTCTTGGCAAATGTTTTATTTGTGGTTCAGATAGATAAACACAGGAATAGACTGTCTTTGTAAATGGAAGTCACTCCCCCTATATCTAACTTGATTGTGTTTTACCATAAATGAAGCTGATTGCTTGCTTGTCTCCCCCCTCTATAGTCTTGAAGGACGAGTGAATGTAATAATTATGACATACCTGGAAGTACAATAATGTCTCAATCTGCTGCTTCCAAAACCATTTCTCCAACCTTTTCTGCATAACTGTTTTTCTTATTCTTTCTACTCATTAGTCCAATTAACCTGTTAAAGAACGTTCAGTTGGCTTGATAGTTTGTCCTTACCAAATCTTGTACTGTTTTCTGATGCTTTCAGCAATTATTACTCTGTATTACTCAGATGCCTGATAAAATATTAATTTTCCCAATGTTTTTTCCTGGTTATCCTGCTTAGTTTCTAAGCTTTTTTTGTTATCCTTATTACCTTATTTTTTGTGTTAGCCTAATTACCTTATGTGTTGGTTATTTAGAAAAATAAGTTTTGGACCCCAGCAACTAGTCTTCCTAGGCTTCTTTTGTATTGAAAAGGAATAAATGAGTTTGTTGTGCTCATATCCTGAGTTACGCTAGACCAGTTTTGCTTTCCACTGACTACAAAAGGAGTCAAACCTAAAATAAACTTCTCTGAATCTTAAATGTTAGGAAGTGAATGATATATTAAATGTTTGGTGTAAATGTGAAACTAATAGCATCTAGAAATATTAAGAGAGTTGTAACTACAATTAAACTCTCAGCAGATCAATTTATATTTTAGCACCTTTTATTTGATCAGCTGATTTAAATCCTGTTCGCCACCTGCCTTCATAACATGTCCTGTAGTATTTGGCCTACTGTAGTATGTATAGCTGGTATTTATATTTATAAATGGGGTTTGAGCTAAATGTTAGTATCTTTCAGGCAGAATGCATATTGAATTGCAACTTGCATTAATGTTACAAGTTCCTTTCTGGCATAAATAAGGCATGTAAACAGTATACAAAGCTGTGAAAATATCTCTAAGTGCAAATTACTTTGATATTAAATTAACTTATTAAATGCTATAACCGTCCTTGTAGACAAGAAGTTTGTATAACTTAATGATCTCATGTCAGAAGGTAAGCAAACATAGTCATCTATGGTTTAGAAATATGCGTAATTAAATCTTTCATATAACAAACTTCAGAAGCATAGACAAGTTTTTGTGACATTCTGAAATGTACAAAAAAAATGTGATGGTAGCATGAGAAAAGGAACAGTGGTGAAAAAGTTTTTAAAGGAAATGGCAGGTTTCAGGGGAAGAATTCATAGGTGTATGTGGCTCTTCTACATGTAGAACCAGCATACAAATAGGAAGCATGGAAAGGGATTTAGATGGCAAAAAGTAGGACTGTGAAACAATGATATAGAGGAAGTAAGGAATAATGTGAAAGGTAGGAAAACTGCCAAGCCTATAAGATGGTAAGGTGTTGAAACAGAATTTAAATAAAGGAATCTCGCAGTCCTTTGGCTTGACATGGAGTAGCATTAGGATATTTTCTCTCCCTCTAAGAAAGATTGAGCTGCAGTAAAAGTTCTTCCTTTACAATATTTACTTTTTTCAAGCAGGATGTTTTTCATTGGATATATGAGCTGAGCCTCTCTTACCCAACACATGTTCTGCATTGTGGCAGATTCTTTTTTGAACTTAGAACCTCTCATTTGGTTTTATATCTGAGTTGTTGTTCCAGATGTTCAAGTGGCAGTGGATCAGACAGTGCTAAGATGCTCTTAACAGTATCATCCAGCAAAGGGGCTGGGTATATAAATAATGCAAACACATTCTTTATATTTCATATATTCAGCTTATATATGTCTGAATTGTATGACTACTGAAGGCTGTAAACACAAACCTATAATGCCTGGATTCCATTACGAAATGCCTGAATGTTGAGAAAAAAGATGAGGATGGTTGAAAACCATTAAGGGGGGAGGGATCACTTGTAGAATAACTGTCATTGAAATGAGAAAGCTACTTCTGCAGCAAAGGACATAGAGTGGATTTATATTACAGAATTGTATTAACTTTTATTAATTTCTCACTGTTTTTACTATAATCCCAGGTACCTTGTTGGGCAACGACTTGTGAATTATGAACGAAAGTCTGGTAAACAAGGCACATCAACAACTCCACCTCAGTCTTCACAAGAATAGATGGTCATATTAAACATCTTGACCTTCCCTTTGCCTTTACATGTCCTTTTTTCATAGACTCTTCTTTAGTCTTTGGATATCTCTCCCAATAATACTCTCAGCAGTGTTTTGGCTTCTGTTAGTAGCATCCGGATAGCAGTTAAGGCTCTGTTCCTTATCTGCATTTTCTGATGTTATCAATGCTGTCTGAGGTCTGTATATGTGTAAATAGAAGTATCCTGACACCCTAAAACCTTGGATTAAAAAGAATGTGCATTGTACATCTTTAAAAAAGTATATTAATTTATTAAATCTAGTTGTCACTTTATTTTGGACTGCTGTTCTGTTGACAATGTGCCACAAAGCAATAGTGCGAAGAGGCAAGATGTTTTTATAAAATTTGGAGATTACTTTATGGTGTTCATAACAGTTCTTATTGTAGTAATATAGTATGATTTTTCATGAGCGGAAAGGCCACACAGAGAATATCAAAAGTAAATAACTGTCTTACAGTCAGCAATGCAGTGGCTGTGGTGACAACATAATGAACTATGTATCTTGCTGTCAAGTCTTTTTTTATTATTTTGTATAACACCAAAGCTGTTGTACATTTTCTATTGCCTGATTGTTTTTCATGTGTCTGAGTTTGTAATATTGTACAGTTGCTGTTAAATCAAGAAAATATTTCCTCTTCTGAGAATTCAGATGTACTTGTTGAGGCTCAGCTGGGTTTTCCTGTTTTGGTTGGGGGGCAGGGGTTGGCTTTGGGAATTGGGATTTCCTGAATTGAAACAGTAAGTAAAAAATTTACTAAGGCTAGGTGATGGAAGCATTTAAAGGTACCAAGGAAAATTAGATAGGTTTACAACTTAAATTGTAGCCAATTTCTTATCAATAATAGAATTTTTCAGGACCTCAAGAGGAGGGATGAACCTTATCTGATGTGTTTGCACAGAAACAAAGAGCATAGTGTAAGCAACATTCTGACCTGGTCCTTAATTAAAGAGCTTGAAATCTTTTTTCTGTAAGTTACCGAAGTTGCAAATTGTAGTATGAATTTTATATTGCACAATTACTTAAAAAAAAAAGGGACCCACAACAAAAAAAAAAATCTCTTTTCTTTCAGAATTGGTCACTGTGTGGTCACTGTGAATTTTTATGGGAATAGTACTGAAGAAGTGATTCATCATGTACCATTTATTGCCTGTGGGCAGGGAAATATACATGCTATTAAACAGGCAAGGAAAAGTTAGCAGATTTCTTTGCACGGACACAGTGAAACAAGAGCCACCAAATCAAGTCTGTGTTATTTCTATATGTAGATAGAGTTCTTTTGCAGTAATGTTTGGGGTTTTTTATGTGGATATTTTAAAGAAAATACCTAACAGTATCAACAAAGCTTTAAGTAGCATCAAATCACATGCTTAGATTGCAGTATCTTTCCTAAATTAAATGGGGGAGATGTTCAGTATCCATTGCAGTAATCAGAAAATTGATGGAACATTTAACTTGCTACTTGGTACACTGTCCTTCAGTATTCTGTACTTAACCATATGTGTATATAATTAATACTTGAGAATCTGGTAGCTGCTTTGAGAGTGTCATCTCCTTTTATTGATGTTGCATCTCTGATCTGGTGTGTTTTGCGCTAATGTGGTCCAGGCTGTGATGGTGGTAGTGCATTTTTTGGTGCCTGGACTCGTGTTCTAAGGCACTGAGCACAAGCCAAATGCATATGAATCTAGTGGCAGGAGGACTGGGCTGTCACTATCTGGAGGTCAGAAACTACTATTGGAAAAAATACTGTTGTCATGATGGTTTTGAACCACAAATATTACCCTTTGGAGTGATTTATTAGGCAATTTCCAGCAAAATGAAATAATAGAAAAATAACCAGAATATTTCTCTCTCATTCACTGTTGCTGACTAAATGCTAAATTGAGTATTCACCCCATATATTTTTGATGTGCATAAATATAGCATTTGACTATTTACAGTGGTGTACATCGTGGGACAGATACATTTTCACAAGATGAAATCCACTGGTAACATACATTCTTACTTACGCCAA
The DNA here is from genome assembly GCF_035582795.1 of Mycteria americana. NCBI lineage: Eukaryota > Metazoa > Chordata > Aves > Ciconiiformes > Ciconiidae > Mycteria > Mycteria americana. Next base: position 95,444,170 of record NC_134366.1, on the reverse strand, counting down.
GATTCTGTCTTTGACATATCTTTCCAAACAGTTCCAAAATGGTCTTGCCACTCAAATGTTGCAAGCACTACTGCGCATCATGCAGAATTTGCAGTAGTGTGGTTCTTGTAACTTTGTGTTTTTATCCAGACAAACTGGTCTTAACATTAAAATTTATTAAGAAAAAGCCTTTGTGCTGTTTCTTATTACTGTTACTTTACCAGTATGACAGAAAAAAAAGAATTGGGCCAGTCATGTAATGTGAACTGTAACTATTTTAATGTAGCTTATGTTGTCTGTATTCACTCTTTGTTATGGAGAACTGGTTTCAAATCAAACTGTTGCGCTTGCTTTTGCACTGCTTTACAGATCCCAGGTGAAGTTCGTTTCTGAAACTGTCCATTGTGAACTTTCAAAAAAATCCCATTTCCTTATCTCCTTATTTTTACATGTGTTTTGGGAAAGATGATGGAGGTTGTATAGAACAAGAGTTAAATAACATGGCTTTTTTATTGTTTTAATAGTTTGCCTTATTGTATTGTGTATGCTCCTCTGGCATAGAAACTTGATAGTAAGCATGCAAGTTAACTGGCTGTTACTAAGACAGCTGACGAGCTCTGTACCAGTGGCTTCCATCTGTGCTAGAGTAATACAGCATGCAGTGGTCTTGCGTTACTCTTCAAGTGGGAGAAGTTCTGTCTGTGTGTGTGTGTGCACGCTTTCACCACAGTTTGTGTTGACCTTGGGTCTTGAATTGGAGGGGTTGGCAATGTGTACTGGCTTATTGTATCGCCTTTGCGGTGTTGAGTATCTAATGCTGTCAGTCGTTCTACAGGCCTTCGGCCAAGAACCATCGGGTGGCTCTGTAGCTATCTTTTGCATACTGAGAGAAGTTAATTGCAGCATGGTTTTGACTGTTTTTACACAGATTATTTTATATTGATTAAAAATAGTGAAAACTCTGCATCCTTTCTCCGACTCCCCCTTCTCCACTGGGTAAAGCCTATGTTACTTGGTTTTGGTTTTGAGGGCCCTCTGGAACCTGTAGCTATTTTCTGTCAGTAACTTCCTCAGTAAGATGCCAGCTCCAACACCAATTACAGTATTCGCATGACTTTTCAGCTGAGTGCATTAATTCTTTCCTTGCCTTCCCGTGAGCTTGAGCAAACGTCTTCATAAAAATCTGCGCAGCAGCCCCACTGTTCTTCAGCGAACTCTGTAAAAAGCCCTTTACCTTACAAAGCGTGAATGATTGGTTTGTGGGTTCCACTGCCTGGCACGCTGATCGGTGTCATCTTGTTTCCTCGTACTCTACTGTCTGTCCGTTCGTTTAGATTGGAAATTCTCTGTGGCAGGGTCAGCGTTCTTGTGCTTGCCTTGTGAATGGGCACTGTACGGCCTGAGCAGTGAGTGGGGTTCTTAGCAGAAATGATGATACAGATAATAAATATTAAACAGGGAACTGAATCTTGGTAGCATAATGAAGTTCAGGATGGAAAAAAGGGAAGCTGTCTTCTGAAACAGATAAGGAAACAACTTTTACAAAGCATAATGGTAAGTTAGAGCTCTCTTGCTCTGATATTTCAGTTCTTAATTAGATTAACTGGAACTAAAGGATTGCATAGTTACAGCAATTTTATTAAATCTATGATTATTCCAGAAAAGCTGTGCTTCTGGTTTTAATTTCTTTGTTTAGAAGTCACCATAAATTGAGAAACGATACGCTGAAATCTAAGTTACTCAATAATGGAAATTTTTAGAAGATGGTATTTCCAAAGGTCAAATACTGTCACAAAATAAACTGAGTGTTTTGAATTTAATATAATACTGAGGAATGGAAGCAATGACAAGATTATCTCACAACTCTGCACATCAGTTTTGCTGACTGTATGCTTAATTGCTGTTCTCTCTCTTACTTGCCGAGTAGTGGCCAACACCAAAGCTGCACAGGCGCCCCCCACCCCCACCCCCCCTACCCGTATAAGGAGAAATCAAACATCTGGAGTTATCTGACATTGGGGGGGGGGCACTTAACCTTACTTGTCTGATTTATGTTAAATCACTTGGCTTTCAAGGAGTGTTTCTGTTCCTGGAAAATGACACTAGTTTTACCTAGAGAGAACAGACTTCCTTGTTGCTTACAAAAATAGAGAACACTGCAAAGCTCGTTATTTATTTATATTGAATAGAATTCATGTATTAGAACCTAGATAGTGAAGATCTGCATTGGTGTGCCTTGTTCAGCAAGTGCAAATTGTGTAAATGGCCTGGTTGAGTTCGGTAAGGAATATGCTGAATCTAAAAATACTGCTGCATTATAATGGAATATACATGGGATATTTAGCTAGTAGTGACCAGGAGTCGTGGAAGCAGCAGCAGAATTTCTAAGCTGAAATCAGGCAATGCTGCTATAAAGCAACAATTATGTCCATGGATATACTTCTAAATGCTCTTTATATAAAAGTGGAATCGGTACAATGCATGGGGGGAGGTACTCGGTGTCTAGGAAGAATCTGAGTTACTTCTCTCTCTGAAGCTACACTTATGTATTTACTGTTTGTGTTTTCATAGAGTTTGATAAGCTTTTTCTTAACATAAATAGTTTAAGCCTTACTACCTTCATAACTTTGGGCCAAGATTCTCAGCATGACCCATCAATGTCCCTCTTCACTGTGCCTTTCTGTGATCTCCCCCCCCCCCCCCCCCTTGTTGAAAGGGCTTTGTTACCCTAACAGCCACGTTACTTACCTGTGTAATCCGGAGTTTCCTTAAACAACCTTGCATTAACCTGCCTGTAATTAGCAACTGTTGTCACACCACCAACCCTCAAAGCTGAAGCCTCCTTCCCTCACCTACCTGCTGATCTTAATTTTACTCACCAACTATCTCAGAGGTTATTTCACTCTTTATTATTTGTTATTCTGTCTTAGTCATTTACCTTTTATATCCATGAGTTACAGTAATCTTTAAGCAGATGTTTTAGTGTAATTACATGTGAAAAGCATACTACTTTTAGCTAAAAATGTTAGTTCCCTGAAGTATAAATGGCTTCTTAAAAAGGACTCGATGCCCAATATGCCAAACTTAAAACATGAGTAATTATGCACGTACTTTGTGTACTGTTAATACAGGAGTAACGAGTAGAAAATGTGCAATACATCTGGTTCTGCTTCCAAATCAGGAGACCGCATAGTAAGGGTGATTGTAACTCATGTAACTGCTGGTTTTTGGTCCTCATGTCTTTCCACCCCCGCAGTTAAATACATGATGATCTCTGGCCAGTCAGGGTCAAAGGAGAGAGGAGAGCAGTGCCTGCGCTCCTTTCTGCAGAGATCAACAAGCATATCCTCCAGAGGTTTTTTGTTACTTGATGCGGTATGTCTTGTTAACTTTTGTTACACGTAAGCATTTATACCAAGATTAATTTAGTCACGCCTCTATAGATTAAGCATGTTCTGGAGCAGCATGTGATTAATTGGTCTCTTATTTTCCAATTATTTTTCATTCTTGTGTGAAAGTTTTAGCTTTTTGCTTTTTCCAGCAGTTTGCAATTCATATAAAAGAATGTGTTTTAAGAATACAGAGATTTTAATGAAATACTCATAGAAATTCTTTCCACATACATGCTCTGTGTCCCATAATATGGTCTGGCAGCTTTATGCATGATTTTGCTGCACTGAACCAAATAGCTGGAAGAACTGAGGGTATGACACTTACTGTTTGAACATCTTTACGGTAGTTCCACGTGCACCCAAGGACTGCGGATCATAGAGAATATGAAACTTCTGCTGTTTACCTCTTATCCCTAGACACCTCTGAAACTGCTTTGTGAAATTAATTTAATTCCATTCTGTAAACCCCTGCAGGATGGTTGCTACAGATATTTTTTGCTATAGTGTTCTTAATTGTTTTAAAGCAACTACCTGTTTAAAGAATAGATATGCCATGAATGTCAGAGGTTTGCTGTTTTCATGTAGTTGCAGGAATCTGCACGTATTTTGAGGCCCAATACTAGGCCTGTAGTCTATGCAGAGTACTCATGTTTTATGAAAAGATTAAACCGTTGTTAAAATGTGTGCTTTTTGTTTTCCAGAGACCACCATTGTATGTTTGTCCTGCATGGCCGTACGCGTTCATCAGTGGGGACATAATGTGGATCAAGAAGGGCTGGCTTCAAATAAGATTGTGTTCTTTTTCAGTAACAGTTTGGCCCGTTTCATGCATGCAGCACCGAAGTTTCTTTGGAGCAATGGCTTGTGAAGGCTTTCTGAAGCAAATAATCCTATTATCAGGTTCATTTGAGTGCTCGGGCTACTTACAGCCCCTGTTAGAAGGAACAGGAGGGACACTGCTTTATGATCAAGACAGGAGATGCGCTAGCATCTTTACAGAGGATGCCGTTCGGGTTACCTCGGGTGCTGTTTTTACCTGCAGTGGAAAGAGCTGAGGCCTCGTAGTCCTCCTCCAAGGCTTCGGGATGGAGTCCATCTCCAAGGGATGGAGAGGGCGCTTTGGCTCCTCTCTGTTCTTCCTTGTCAGCATGCGTGGTGCCGGGTGTGGAGCAGCAGATGCGGAGAAGCAGCTGGCGCTGGCCGTACTGTGCTTGGTGGGGGCAGCCTGCCAGCCCTATTGCTGTCCTGGATTTTGGGACTCTGGAGGCCGACTCCAGTGGAGGTGCTCCTGCCCGCCTGAAATGGGCAGCTGGGCTGTCATTTGAAGCAGCAGCTACTGCGAGTAACAGGAGTTGTAGGGAATATGTTGCCCTCTGTCTATTTTGCAGCTCAGGCAGTGTTTGCTCCCATCCCCTCCAGCCCCGGAAGGGAGGCACGAGAGAACCGAAGTCACGATGGCCGTGCTGCACCCATGCTGCTAACCAAGCGGTGCCTCGTCGTGATCGGGGGGGCACGCAGGGGCCAGCGGGCTGCAGAGAGCCCGGGGGACCCAGAGGCCAACCTCGCCGCTACGGGCTCCGCCGGTGACTTACCCTTAGGGTGTTCCAGGTCCCGTCAGAACTTTGGAGGAAACAGGAGTTGCTCCTGCATTTTCAACAACCCTCGCCTGGCCCCCGCCTTCCCCCGTTAAGCAGCGGCCCGGCCTCCTGCCCGCTCCGCCCCGCCCCGCGTTGCCCGGGCAGCGGGGCCGCGGCCAGGGGCAGGTGAGGCGCCCTGCCCGGGCCTCCCGCAGCCCGGGGGTGGCGAGGCGGGGCGGCGCCGGGGAGGCCCCTCAGGGAGGCCGCGGCCGGGTGCTGCCGTTGCGGGCGGCTCCCGAGGGCGCTGCCCGGCGGCCGGAGCGGCGGGACGGCGGCTGGGCTCCCCCCGGCCGCAGCTCTCCCGGCGCCGGGGCCTGGCGGCGGCCTCCGAGGCGTTGCATCAGGCGGCTCGTAACAATCGGCGCTCCCGATCGCTCGGGGCGGCCCGGGCGGAGGGAGGGGGCACCCGGCCCGGCTTGCCGGAGCCGGTGGGTGGGTCGCGGACAGGCCGCTGCGCTCCCCTGCGGCCCTGTGCTGGCGGGCTGCTGTCGGCAGCGGCCAGGCGAGTCCCGTCTGCGTGCGCCTGCTTGTTGGTTGTAGCTTGGCACCCGGAACACCTGGGGCTAGTTTTGGCTGAAGGGAAAAATAAAAAATACGAGCAAACAGGAGGTGAGAGAGGTTAGCGACCCTTGTGTTGAGCAAGAGCGTAAGCCGCGTTAGAGCACAAGCGGCAGCTGTTGCCGGGGCCTGATAGCGAGAAGTCGCGACGGCTGGCTGACCCGCCTGCGCGTCTCTGCTCGCGAGGCGTGCGGTGCACAGGAGGCTCCCTCTGAACAGCAGGGAACGCTTTTTCAGTGTGAGGGTGACCGAGCACTGGCACAGGCTGCGCAGAGAGGTGGGGGAGTCTCCCTCCTTGGAGATGTTCAAGAGCTGTCTGGGTGTGTTCTGGGCAGCCTGCTGCAGGTGGCCCTGCTCCAGCAGGGGCTTGGACCAGACGACCTCCAGAGGTCCCTGCCAGCCTCAACCCTTCTGTGACTCTGTGATTAATCGTTTACTGTAGAAAAGCAGGTCTCGTGCTTTTTTTTCCTCTCTACTTTTTCTTTTCTGATTAGTTTTTTATTCTTTTCTTGACAGCACATGCACACACACACACGTGTATTCCTTCCTCGAGGTTTTTCTGTTCTCTAGCTTATCCCGAAATCCCCAACCTTTTGCCTTCAGCTTCAGTCCCTTGGCTAGAGCTGCGTTTTTGGATCATTACTGAAAGTGCATAACCAATGTAGTAATTAAATGAAGTCTGAAGTCTGTCCCCTGAAGTCTGTCCCCGATGCAAATTTGCTGTGTTGGAGTAATGAAGACACTGTACCCTGTCTGCGTTTCTCCAGAAATGAAGTTCTGAGCATGGTTTGATCTGCAAAGGAGCCTTGAGTCACAGCAGTCCCATTCTTCCATCACTGACTTTTAATATTTTTTTTTTCCAATACAGGAAAATTCATGTGATAGGGGGAGAAAGCCACCTGCCAGATACTCTTATTGTCATCTTAAAAATGAAAAAATCTGAAGGGATAAAGGATGCTGTTGCATTGATTCCTTTCTTGATGTCGTTGCTTTCACTGTTCTTCCCTTCTGCAAATAGCTGACATGTTTTCAGCTCTCTTGCTGAATCAGCTGAAGTAGGCTGTAGGTTGTGCTTTAAATGATGAGGAGAGCACCCAGATTTCCCACCAAATGCGCTCGGGTGCTATAATGGGATAAGGACCATACAATAACCTATGTCTGTCCCTTCTTTTGGATCCTGGGGAACAGGATTCCTTGCAGCAAATAATTTACATCCCGAATAAGACAAACCTACCTGTAGAGCTGTATGAGCAAAGTGCAATGCGTAATTGCAGCATATATGAATGTTTTGTTCATCACTGTAATTTTTTTGATGTAAAGTCTGACAGAAGCACAAATTAGTAACTTTTTGCTACAGTGCGTTTTGAATACATAAACACAGTAGAAGCTTGGCAATCTGCGTACTCCAGCTTCTGTACAAAAACGACAAGACTTTCCTTGGCTTGCAGGAGTGAGTTGTTGACATAGCTAGCTTTCACCTTGGCACGTGTGGTGCGATTTGTCTGGACTGCCTGTTTTACAAATTCGTATTGCGGTAGGTTTGAGGAGAAAAATCAGTTTAAAACTATATAAAGATACCTGTTAAAGTCGTAGTTGTCCTTACCCGGAGCTGTGGTGGAGCTGTGGTGGGTGTCCAAGCTTCAGTTTTTTGCTTGGCGTTGCCATCAAGTTTAAGGTTTTTAGAGACTTGCAGTGCTCATCTGTTTACCATTCTGAGTTTGTAGGTTCTCCAGTAGCCCCAGCAGTAGTGTAGGACAGGAGGGAGTTTGGGTGCAAGCAGTGTTCCTCCCCATATGTACATGCAGTTTTTAATTCACATTCTGCATCTGTGAACTGCTGTTTTATTACTATTTCTTTCAGGTCTTTGTCACTGAACACAAAAAGACCATGCCTCTTCCAGAAACCATGTTTTGTGCTCAGCAGATCAAAATCCCCCCTGAGCTACCCGATATCCTGAAGCAATTTACCAAAGCTGCTATTAGGACTCAGCCTCGTGATGTTTTGCGGTGGGCAGCTGCGTAAGTAGGATGTTCGCATAATGATGTAGCGCTATGTCTGTGGACCCACAAAATCTCGCTGCTCCTGTTTATTGTACAGTGGAGCTGGCTTGGCTATTAAACCAGCCTGTGTATTGCATATGTGCTTCTGTGCATTAATGCAGCATGTGAGCCTTTTAAAAATAGTGTAGTATTTGATCTATTTTCTGTTTTATTGAGGTTTAGGACTAGTGTATTTCTGGAATAGTTGTATTTCCATATAGAAGAATGCATCTTAATTTTTTTGTTATTGTTAATTTCTCTGTCCTTTAAGACCAAAGAGGTCCTTTAAGATCATAAAAGACCAATTTTTTTTTTTTCCCCTCTCATGTAAGACTTAATTCAATTCTTGGAATTTAAAGGAAACCTAGAAATAGCTTTCTAATTCTTAAGCTTGCCTAGGTTTCTTTTTGTTGTTGTTGTTTCCAAGAACAAAATTAAGGAATCTCCTTAAATGTTACTGAAATAGGAAAAGATGTGTTGTGACTTCTGAAAAGTTGTGACTTCTCAGTGATAGTCCACATAATAAATCTCTTATCGTAAAGTTGGTTTAAGATATTTAAATGTTTCTTTTTCTTTAACTTCTTTTTTTTCTTTTACCTCAACCGCTCACTATCACTTTTTCCTGTCCTACAGTTTATGTGGACAAGCTCTTGAAAGGTATCTGTGAGATGTTCTCAACTGGGGGGATTAAAAAAGTCTGTGCTGTGTATGTGAGGGAGGGGAGACTGTTAACAAAGCCAGGCTGGAGTCTGGCTAGTCCATTAAAAAGGAAAAAAACCTGAAGCTGGATCGCTACAGCTGCTGTGTTGGAGAGAGGCAGGGGGAACATCTCAACGTGATGTGGACATGATGGAGATGGGGTGTGATGTACCTCTGGGCGATGGACGTGCAGGGAGCTTGTCCCAGCCGAGCATTCAGGTGTGGCAGCTGCCAGGTAGCTTGAGCCTGCTGGGACATGGGGCTGGTGAGAGCAGGGCCAGCACGGCACTGCCACGGCCATGCTGCTGGCCAGACCCTGACCTCTTAAACCCTTAAGATTAAAATTAAAGATCACACCAGCTGGGTCAGAGGAGCCCCTGCAGATGGGTAGGCACAGGTTTCACACGCGCTGTGGGTGTTGTAGTGCTTGTCCCTGTGAATAATGAGATGGGAAAATGGATCTGGCTGAAAAATAGCCCAGGTATTAAATGTACATACATACCATGCATCTATTTCTATAGAGTCACGCTACTTCCGTTCTGCATTGCTGCTTGCTGTGCATTTTGGCAAGTATTTGCACAGCATGGGATAGCCTGGGCATGGACATGGGTGACCAGGGCAGATAAGGGAGGGCGAGTGGAGAAACCCTTAAGTTAGACCTGCTATTGACTCAATGAAAACTAAGGAGTTTTTGCACAGTTCAGATTGCTGGCCAGTTGTGGCAGAGGTAGTTGCTCTTAAGGTGGTGGTAGCCTTATAATTAACAGGATGTGCATCTAATTCCCTTTGTGCTCTAGTCTTAAATTTTATTTTGGAGTGGAGAGAAATAGCAGAAACACTGACGAGAGAGTTGCAGTGTAGATAGCCAGTTGTGTTTTTTGGGTAGCATGTGAGGGGAATGTTAAACAAATCAGCCCTAAGGTGCTAGTCAATTCAATGGGAAAAGCCTGTGCTTTGGTTTGCAAGCCCACTCTGATGTTAATAAATCACTCTCTGCCTTTGCCAAGAAGGGCTGAGTATATCATGCACAAAATAAGTTAAATGCCTTAAGAATTATTAGATCATCATAAAAAGTAGTATGTAAAGTCTAAAGATTGTGGTTTCCACTAAAAAGAAAGGTCATATCTGGGCATGGGGAGATGGGAGCTGTGCAGGTGGCGGCTTGCCGAGTGCTGCCACTCCTGCGCAGGAGTGTGCAGGTTCATTCACTGAACGGTAAGAGCATTTACTTCTCCGCAGCTTGTAATGGCCACGGGCATTGAAGTGTGTTGCCCTTTGCGTTCGCTTAGGTATTTTTCAGCGTTGTCAAAAGGCGAGCCCCTTCCTGTGAAGGAGAGGATGGAAATGCCTTTAGCAACAGAGAAAACAGATGCTGGTTTGACCCCAGGACTCCTTAAAATCTTGCACAAACAGGTACAAACCGGCCCTTATCAAAGGCACAATGCTGTCGAGGAATGCTGATGTGTTGGGGATGGCTGGGGAGACTGACTGTCAAGTATTTGATGTATTTTGGGGAGGAACTGTGTTCTTAGTTTCATTCTGGGTTTTGGAATTCTTATTGTGGTACCATGATTTCGTTTCAAGCTTTCTCCCAAAGGCATGGTGAATGTTGCGGAACTGAAGGAAAAATGGAAGCATTTGTGCTTGCCAGAGGAGCAACTGAAAGCTATCCTGCAGTTGGACGACTTTGGCGAGGAGGTGGAATGGATGAAGTTTCTGGCACTTGGGTGCAGCGTGCTTGGCGGGGTATGTTCACAGCAGGAGCCCTCGTATCCAAATGCAGTCATATATGATCGTATATGAGGTAGACCTTAGAACAATTAATGCAAATGGACTTTGGGGAATGGCGATTGCTTTTGCAGCAGCTGGCAAAGTGGCTTGCGTGTTTACTTCTGTTCCCCATCAGCTCTTGGTGAGGGGAGCTTAACCAGAAAGAGGACTAAGTCCTCAGTTTACTGGGATGGCAGTAGAAGAGCAAGCACGTCCACGGGGAGCTTGGACCATGAGGGGAGAGGATGATAGAGGAATGATGCTTATGGCATCAGTGTAAATGTCCATGGAGGAGAACTGGAGGGATAAATTAAAACATCAATTTTTAATTGATTATGTAGTCAATTAAATTTTCACAGAAGCAGTTAACGTTACTAAATCTACATTTAATTCTTTTAATGTCAGTAATAAAATCTCAGCAGAGCATTTCAGCAGAATGAGAGATTATAAAATGTACTAAGCTGATGTTCTTATGAAGTATAATATTTTTAATGACTACTACAGTAGGGAAGAAGGGGTACTAAAAAGAAAATACATGTTAAATAATATTTTGAGAATGTTGCAATATCTGGAAGCCCTGAATGTTAACCTGGCCTGGTGATGCAATCATGTGTGTGTATATATATATTTATTCATTTCAACTGTGTATTTCTTGATTCCAGTCCCTCTCCCAACGTGATTTTGTAGTTTGGGTTCTTTTCTTCTTTTAAACAAAAAGTAACAGCAACATTACTTATTTGAAACAAGAATCAAAACAAAAACAGTGTCACAGGAACATCATTCTGGTGAAGCTAGGCAGTCTAAATTTACCTCCATGTATCCATCCATCCTTTCAGATATTAAGTGAATTATTTGATTTCTGCTCTACATATCGAAACCTAAACTTAAGTTTCCTAAACCAGAGAGGAAAGTGTACACAAATCTACGTTCGTTTTCCTGCAGCTGTAAATGGTGTTCATAGTTGAATAGGGTCACTGGTAAGATACAAGCGTAGACAAGTATGAGCTTCTTAAAAACACTAGTCATCTGAAGTTCTTTCTGTACAGCACTGATGCGTATTTACAGCCTTGGAGAAATGACCACACAAGTAGCCTGCTCAACTGTCTTTGACAGGTGGGGAAATCGATGTGAATAACTTTGCCACACTGTGAGAGCGAGCGAGTGGCAGCTTGGAGTGGCAGGAGCAGGAACGGCAGTAGAGGGGTAGCAAACTGCAGAGGGTAGAGTCTGCCATCATGTAGGCAGCTGCCTCTCCTTCCCCACAGAGGCCTTCCTGGGGAGGAAATACATTAAGTAAAACTGCTAAGGGATTATAAAACGGCACTTCTCTGGCCTGTGTTCTGGATCTTGAACAGATACTGCATTTATTTTAAATATTGCTGTTCTACTGTTAGGAAATACTTATTTCTTACAAACTCATTGCTTGCTTATTATTGAAGAGGTAAGGATAAATTTTGAAAAAGTTATAACAAAAAATATTACTACTTGGGTTAAAAAAGGCCTGTGTGGGGTTTTTTGGGTTTTGTTTGTTTGTGTCTTTGTTTTAATGGCATCCAACCAGTCTTTGACTCAATGAAGCTCAATGCTGAACTTTTCCACATGTTTCCCCGTATAGCTCAGCATGCATAGGGCACTGGATTATAGACATTGTATTGAATAAAGGATTTTTTTAAAGTATATTTGGAATTAATACTATGAGGCATATTTGTTCTAAAGGAACTTGGATGTTATTTGGCTTTGACTAAAACTGAAACCTTCTTGAAATGCTGTTTGCCTTTTCTACTAACTACTAAAATGGAACTTGCATACAAATAGGGACAATAGTAAATATCAGCATTCCTAAAAATTAGTATCATACCAATATTATGTCATAATAAAAAAGCCATCAAAACCATATGAATTTTCTGGGGTTTGTAGATTTGTCTGTCTTTGCTGCTGAGAATTCCTTTAGATCCATTGAGATAAGAAATACATATACATACATACATACATACACCACACACACACACATATATATAGTGTGCTCCCCCCCCGAGAGAGAGCGATATCTAGGTATAGTGACATTTGAGCTTTTATGGTAGCAGAATTGGCCATAATGCAATTGAGCAATTTGGCCATACTGGAGATAAGGCTGACTACCCTGTGCAATCTTAAAACATCACGGGATTCTGGTATTTCTTACTTGTGTTTCTACTAAACTTCATTATTGTTTCCATCCCTGGACCTGCACTGGAGGGTAGATTTGGGGTTGAAAGCTAGGTAATGATGACAAAGCCTTCGTCTCATTTACCCTCACTTTCAGTGTCTTACAGAGTGGATTTTGTTGTGGTATGCGAAGGATGTTCACGGCTCTGATACTGTTCCTTTCATTTCTTGACTGAACCCCCTACAGTCCTTACTGAGTTCAATGAAACATGCCTGTGAAATCTTAACAAGGGACCCAGAAGGGGGAGCAGCTCGTGTTCCCTTCGAAACATTCTCGTTCCTCTACTCCTATTTGGCCAGTATCGATGGAGAGATACCAGAGGAGAAAACTGAAGCATTCCTCCACAGAATTAAAGAACAAGCGTAAGTAAAAATCCATGCATGGAATTTGAATGTATGGATCACCTCTGGGTTCTCCATAAACCTTTAATTTCAGGTGAACAGTCTATCTTCACTTTGGGCGTAGCCACAATGACAGAGTAAAGGTTGACTAAAGTTATATTGGAAGTGTACATAGTTATTTTTTGTTAAGTGGTAAACATCTGGGTCTGAACTGTTAAATGATAAATTATTATTTATCCATTTTTCTTTGAAATATTGAAGTCACTACCTGGTGGTATAACTTTCCCTGTAGGAAGCGATTATATACGCGTTTGTATCATCTGCATATTACTGGTACTGGAACCAGCAGCATCTTACGGGCTGCTCTTTTGATTTAACATAGACCATAAATCAGAGAGAAAAACTGGGAGTCCCCACTTGAAGTCTGAAGTTTTTGTCATGTTTCTCCTGAATTACTTCTCCCTGGAAATTTTGTTGGTGAAATATTTAGCGTATGCTTGGTCTTAAATGGTTTGGCTCTTCAATTTCTGTAGTATTAGCTATGGTAAATTGTCCTTCCTGGAATGGTCTTAGTGTTTGTTGCCTTCAGGGGATATAAAGGACAAAGGCAGGACACAGCCCCACCTGAACAGTTAATCCTGTTTTGCTATTTGTACCAAGCTGGGGTGGTTGGGTACACTTCTAGTCTGTTGTGTTTCTCTTTCTGCTTGCTCTGGGGTTGGCTTTATAGTTTGGTGTCGGTCTTGTCAGGAAGCCACGAACTGACGCGGTTCTTTACAGCAGGAGATGCGTAAGGTGAAGGTTGAGCAAAAACTCACCGTGTGGCTATACATTTTGCTATCCACAACAGCTGTGTTCAGGCTTTTCCTGCGCTGTTGTGTAATCTTTGGCTTGCTTCATAATGAAGAGGCAACCCTGTTCTTGCCTCTTGACTTCATAGAGTAGTTTGTTAGCAAATGATGGTTTCCCCCAATATTATTAGGTGTCCTTCTTACAGGATGGGGTAGAGAATACCCTGTTGGTGATCGGTCCCTTTGAAGTGCACTGCCCTTTTCTGATGTGCTGTCACCATCGCTGGTGCTCACAGCTTGTTTGTTCTGAATACTTCTGGACACCTGCACTTCATGATGATCAATAGGGTACTTGCATAGTTTGGCTACCTTTTTTCTTGAGCACACCAACGCTACTCTGTTGCTTTAAACAGATGGTTGATCATATTTTCATCAACTTCTACAACAGCAAAAGCTTAAAATTCATAGGCTTGTGCTAACAGCTCTGCTAACCAGGCCTAACTCATGTTAACTGCTACAGGTGAAAATCTCATCTCTAATAGACTTGGATTGGTTATGTGAAGTCTCATGCTCACAAAACTCAGTGTCAAAACCTTGTAACTTTTTAGCAGATGGAGGAAAGGATCCATCAAGACACTGCATATACTCCTGCTAGAATTAGCACTAGGAATGTATGAAAATGACAGTGTCTTCAATCCAGCTCTCAGTGATAAACTCCCACTCATTTTATCCATAGTCTCACACAGGTCACACAAAATGCACTTTATTTTTAACCATATTTTTAACCAATTTTAAAAGATCCATAACAGGCTTGTCCTCCAAGTGCTGCCTACGTGGCATGTTTGCAGACAGATACTGACTATTCCTACCATCTATCTGGAATTGGTCTTTCTGTCTTAGATTGCTACTAGCTCCATGTACATGGGAGCCTACAGTGAACCGATTTGTTTTGTCATTAGTTACCAGACTGACAATTTGTATTAAGAACCACTTTTTAATCACACCACTCTTGCTTGCAATTAATATAACCCTCAATTGTATCTTGTCCAACACACTAGGATTTACCATGTTAAAATGTTGTTCTAAAACATTTGGTTTATTCCTTTCCAGTGACCAACAAACTGGCATGGTGCTGCTCAGAAACTTTCTGACCCTGTTTTGATCAAGCCTACTCTTCAGCACTAGGTGAGAGGGGAGAAAAAAAAAAAGGAATAAATATGTGCAAGAAAATAGTTTGTTATCAAAGAACCGTTATTTGCACATTACAATACAAGAAGATCCTCTTCTCTGGTGCTTCCTTTTCTTTATCCCACTCTTGAAATGGCCCTAGGTGGATGTTAATTGAATACATGGTTATACTGTTCTCCTGCCTCTCAAATACTGATGCTCGCACCTAGGGAGTGGTACCTTCACTCATCTGTTTATATTGAGTAAAATCTATTTTGTTATGGATCTTCCTACCTATACTTCACATGTGATTGTAAGAAAGGTAAACCACAAAATTAAACTTAGAGAAGACTGGACAGCTATACTTGGTGCATTTCTCATTATGCTTCTGGATAGCACTGACTCTTTTTTGACTCCTACACAAGTACAGCTTGTCTTTTGACTACCTTGTCTGAATGAACAAGCTCTATTAAATGAATAGTTTTACCAAGCCTTATTCAACATGAACAACCCTGTGGCTGAGCTGCTGGAAGAAACATCAACTCAAGAAAGGACAGCAATGATTCCATGTTGTTTTCTTTCTAATTAGGACCCTTTCAGAACTTAATATCCTTTTCCATTCTTAGATAGACTTTTCTAATGAAGGATCTGGTTTAAAATAAGTCTTGTTTTCTGACAGAAAAGCTACTGCATTTGTCACATAGGTGAGGAAATGCCTGACCCATAGTTCAGCCTGGTTTTGAGTTGAACAGCTGTAGTAGGTACAGAAGTCTAAATCAATCAGAACTGGACTAAAGAATTATTACCTGTCACTAAATACTAACTGCAGAAACGATTGAGATGAGTCAGGATACTAGTGGCTACAGTAAAACTAGAGCGATTCCAGTGCCAGAAAAGGCTAAAGCCAGGAGCATAGGGAGTGCCCTCTCCTGGCAACTCAATCAAACAGAACGTATTGTAGGAAAGATGGATCTGCAACCTTGTTCTTTTATAGATGCTTATTTTGTTGAAGTAAGAAGCATGGCTGACCGTGCTGTAGCAGACTGTGTGACGAATTAACAGGACTAGAAATTGATATAATAAAAATATCACTGAAGCTAAGTGGAATCCTCCTGCACATCCTCACTATGTACCTCCATGTCTTAAGTTCTGTTGTTTTCTCAACCTCTATCACTAATACTTACATGTTAGTCTACAGGATGGGAACTCCTGGTTATTTCTGGGAGGAAATGGGTATGCACCTGGTGGTTGAAAACAGCAATCAGTAATATTACAAGTGTCCTTGGTACCTCCCCACTGGTTTCTGTGGAGAGCTATATTCTCATCATCTTTGCCAGACGACACAGATCCTAAATTTCTTTGAGCATTAACTTGGGAACAGTAACTTTCCCATTATTGTCCTTTTACCACTAGCTGCAGTTGAAGATATTTTAGCCTGTTGGAGAAATCTGCCCTCTCACCTCTGGTACATGCTGTAACTAGGCAGTAAGTGCTGTCTTTCTGGAACACTGCTCCCAGAGGTGACAACGTCAGGTGGGAGGGTAGGAAAGGAGCTCTCTTCGTGCCTTTTCACTTGTTATTGATCATAGACTCCAGGGATTAACTCTGTTCTATATCCACTAACTATGGGCCAGGAAGGCAAATTAGTACACAGCCTGTCACAGATTTCATTCTTTAGCCTTGTCAGACTAAACTCAGATAGATCAGAGAGATCAATACAATTTATTAATAGATGCATTAGTGTTACACACTTACGCATTTTCTGATATATACTGCTTCCATCCTGACAAACCTTAACACTGTTTCATTTTTGTCTCCAAGCACAGCTGTGATGCAACACCAATATTATGTACACAGCATTACCGTCCCTGGCACAACAGCAGTAACGATAGTTCCTGTGCAAGTACTTTTTTGAACAGCTGACAAACCAAATAATCAGGTTCTTGCTTCTACTTTCTTTTATGGCTGTGATATTTTTCTTCATCCCTGAAACAAAACCACAAACATTGTGTGTGCTGTTAGGCTCAGACTGACAGAATCTGAAAGAAAAACACACTTGGAAAATGGAAAGCTCTCATTAAATGTAATCATGTCCCCTTCTAAGGAAAGTAAGTAAACTTACTTTAAGACAGTTTATTTCCCATGCTGTTTTAATCAAAGCCTTGTCATGCGGTGCCATCGTGACAATTAGTTTAGGATGAATGGCATCACTGTGTAATGAAGCTAATTTTGAGGCAAGCATGCATTCCCATCCATGCACTTATCTACAACATTTCTTCCCTACATGCCAGGGACAATGCAGCATTTCTGCTGCTCAACAGCCTAAGTCTTCACTCAAACAAGGGTCCCACACACCTATGGTCTTGCAGATGCAAATGTGCCCTTGTTGATGGTATTATAAGGTATGGCCTAAATTTGTTTCTTTTGCCCTAAAAATATGTCCAGAACTACTGAAGAGCAACAGCATTGTTTTGAAGCATTTACCATGGAAAAGCTAGTCAAGTAATTGTATGTATATACATTATGGCTGAATATGAGCTGGCAGTGTGCCCAGGTGGCCAAGAAGGCCAATAGCATCCTGGCTTGTATCAGAAACAGTGGGGCCAGCAGGAGCAGGGAAGTGACCGTGCCCCTGTACTCAGCACTGGTGAGACCACACCTCGAATACTGTATGCAGGAACAGCTGAGGGAGCTGGGGTTGTTCAGCCTGGAGAAAAGGAGGCTGAGGGGAGACCTTATCGCTCTCTACAACTACCTGAAAGGAGGCTGTAGCGAGGTGGGGGTCGGTCTCTTCTCCCAGGTAACAAGTGATAGGACAAGACGAAATGGCCTGAAGTTGTGCCAGGGGAGGTTTAGACTGGATATTAGGAAAAATTTCCTCACTGAAAGGGTTGTCAAGCACTGGAACAGGCTGCCCAGGGAAGTGGTCGAGCCACCATCCCTGGAAGTATTTCAGACATGTAGATGTGGCACTTAGGGACATGGTTTAGTGGTGGACGTGGCAGTGCTACGTTTATGGTTGGACTTGATCTTCAAGGTCTTTTCCAACCTAAATGATTCTATGATATTAGTGAAACAAATAGTCCTATTTATTAAGTCCCAGTGTAAACTAGAGCAGAAATCAGTATTAGACATGACAAGCACACTTATTTGGTTAAATGGACAATATGTCCCCCTATGCATACGTTGATCAAGAAGTAGAATAGCCTGCGACAGTACTGTGCTAATCCTGTAGTGTGCTGTTGAAAGTGTCACCTTTCAGATGTGAGAGTAAATGCTGAAGTCTGGATCACAGTTTATGATCGCACAGCAAGTTCTGTCTACTGTGAGTAGCCTCATGCCACTGCCTTGTTATGCTGTATATGAGATGAGCCTAGCTTTTTTACTGGACTAGATATTCTAATCCTCTGCAATAAATCTCATAGCCAATGGCTACAGCTGCCTGATTCAGAAGCAGGAGTCAGCTGACACTATTTATGCTCACCTCTCTCTTCTTCTCCGAGAATCTCTGTCTTTGCCTCTTTCGCGACTCCTTTTTCGTTTATTGGGACTCCTGCTGGTCTCTCTCCTATGTCTGGTGCGTTCAGTATCCTTATAGCTTCCTCCAGACTGCCGTGAGTCCACTGAAGCTGACCGCCTGTCTTCCTTTCTGAAAAAAAGGTTATTGATTTTATTGAATAAAAATAGTATCACAGTCACTATTGTTTTCTGTTCCAGTTTTGTAATATAATGACCTACCAATGGTGTAAGACAGAGGATACATCTTTTATTAAGCCTCTCTATCTCCCCGAGAAATACAGTACCTCCCAAAGGAGGCCCAAAGTCCATGCTCTTGTATGTGCACATCTCAATTTAATCCAGTTATTTAATCCAGTTATTTCTTACAAACACTGCCCCTCAGTCTTATCACCTCTGCTTATGAAACAGGGGAAGAAATTGTGTACTTGTATTTAAGTGTCATTCTGTCCCCAGCTATCACCTATATATGCATCTGGACGCACAGGGAACAATATTCATTCCCCAGCTCCACTAGAAACTACCTGTTCACCTGGGTCACTTGCAACTTACCTCCTTACCCCTGAAAGAAAGTTAGTAATTCATTTTTCCCCATCCTTCATGCAGACAGAGCTTCTCAAGCAAGAGCTTAACAGAATTAGTATAAAATAAACTGTGTATATGTCTCAGCCAAGGTTGGTATGTGCTATTGGAAAGAGGTAATAGGAAAACATTACAGGCTATCAGGCTGCTGACATCACTGAGGAATTTGCCAACTGTGACATACCTTCCTGAAGATTTTGACTTCCCTCCTTCACATATCTCTGCATTATCGAGCCTGTTCTCCTCCTGCCAGTGATTGCTGAGTTCTTCCATATGCACACCAATCACATCCCGAATCACCTGCAGATTAAGATATATTAAAGACAAACAACAAAAAAAAGCAGTATGTCATGGTAGTGGCCTGAACTAGCAACTAGACAGCAGAAGGTATACATCTCAAAACAAAAATTCCCCCAAAAACCTACACATCAGACATTTCAATGGAAAGTGTTATTTGCAGAAACAGGCATTTCAGCATAAGTTAAATAGCATCATTTTACAACAGACAGTAAACTATATCTTATTGGTATTTTCACATTCAAAATTTAATAGTCAGAAATGCTCCTGTTATTTGTAACTTGCTGCAACAAACCACAACCACAAAGAGATTCCTCTATAGTTTGCACTCTAACAAGGCAGTGAAAAAAGAGGCATCTTCCTTGTCTAAAAGGGAATACCATTGCTTATGCTGATATAAAATAAGCACTTTTGTGCAAAAATATCATAGCTTTCTCTTCAGATACTCACCTCAGTGTAAGACTTCTTTGTTATGTGAACATTCTTAGCCCTGTATGACTGCCGCCGCCTTTTGTAGTCTCGCATTTCAGCCAGAATTTCAAGATGGGACTTTGGACCTTTCTGACTATCATCTAGCAAAAAAATTGAAAGTAAAGTAAAACAAATGGTCATTAGCAGGACATTAGCACCTGCAGGTATGCAAGTCTGGTGCTTTAGTAATAAATCTGAAATATAAAACATATTGTGTTCTTTTTGAAGTTTCTCCAGTATTTAGTACCTATTATGAATTCAGCACAAGCTTCCTCTCCAACCTTCTTGCTAGCTGTTTACACAAGACTAAAAAGCCACCAAGCAAATGTTGTTATGTGATCTCAGTCTCCTGACAGTGATCCAAATCAATATACGGGCTTGTGATTTGGTCAAACGCCTACAAAAATATAGGCCTGGTTTTCAAAGCCAGTATTACAATAAGACACAAAGACTGAGAAAGCCAGATTATGTAAAACATTTACCTGTGTAGATGACAAACACTATCTCCTACCTCCTAGGCATAGCAGGGCCCACAGGATAACACAGATGCTCATGTTGCACTTGGTATAGTTACAAACTGGCATGACTCAACGTGGATGAGAGGCCTCGGTCCAACAGACCCATTTGTATATTGCTCAAGAGCTCCGTCAGACGACTGCCAACCTTTCTTGTTCGGCTTTTATTCTTAAGTGATCTTTAATCACATCGTATCTTATAGCAAATACTGTTCCAAGCTGTGCAGTAAGGTGGCAACATTAAGCAACCTGAAGTTAGTTGCAGCAAAACCAAAAGATCCATTCACTAAGATACACACAGTACGTGTGCCAAGAGCAGAGCACCAAGGCTTTCTCAGAAGGAAAACAACATAAAAGACAGCAAACTAGTGTTTTCTGATGCCAGGTCTCCAATGTGGCTTTTAAGAACAGTACGCTGTACTAAAAATAGCACAAGCGATTCTGTTTGGCTTTCAACAAAACTCATATAACTACACAAAGTGAAAGTTCTGAGCCATAAATTCAACAATAGACCATTCTTCAAACCTTGGGTGATTTTCGCTGCTAAATCCACAAAGAGGTCGCTGTCATTTTCCATGATTTGGGATCTAGACCTCTGTTTCTTTGTTTCCTCAACAACATAATCATAAAGAGCAAGGCGATCAGCTTGAGTCAGGTCACAGGTGAAACGCTTGTGATTTTGAGGAACTTCTACAGGCAGTAATGAGTAAGATCCTGGAGGTTGAACAGACAGCTGTTATTAGTAAAATAGCATAATTATACAGGAAAACACTGAAAAGCTCAACAAACAAACAATGCAGTAAACACCCATGTTGTTTTCATCCTTCCCCTACATATTTGTTTCATCCTTCTTAATTTGAAAGGATAAAAATTGCTCAAAGAAAAAAAAGGCCCAAATCCCTCCCCAGCCCCACACAGGTTGTATAACCTCTCTTGACTGCTTACGCTGTTACAGGTTTTCATATGCTTTGAAGGGAACATACTAGATGAGATCAAAAGGACACTCTGTATTGTCCCATCCATTTCAGCTCTTGGCTTACAAGCTAAAGCAAGAGAGAGGAGGCTGTAGCTCTAACTTGTGGGTTTGTCTTACTCCTAAAATTTTCTGTAAAGTACTAGCTGCAAAATACCTGTTGTTCTGCCAACAAGAATGAAAGCTTCTAGGAGACTAGATAACTGGGCACTGTGCAAATCAGTCTCACTCACACTGGCACTTTCTCTACAGAGCTTTTGTAACAGACTGCCACAGGCATTTATAGCTAAAAGGGCTACAAAGGCACTTTCAAGATGCTCCAGATTAGTTCAGAAAACTAACTTTAAAGACAACAAACACACTGCCTGCACACTCTTCTTCCCTGAATGATCAGCCCAGTACTCACTCTTCCCATTCCCCAGTTAAAACACACATCCTCCAAACAAACAATAAATCCATTCTCAATCCATTGCAACAGCAGCAGAGCGACTTCCCTAAAGAGACAGGATGCAGTATTCTAGGATATTGCCTGCAGAAAAGCATTTTACTCCAGAACATTCCAATTCCCAGCAACCATTGACCTGGCCTCCATAATCCTGGCCTCCCACAACGCAACCTTCTCCCTGCAAGGCACAATCCCACACAGACGTACGTCTCCAGGCAGACAGAAGAGCCAACGCATAAGACAGCGTGTATGCAGGAGCCTTCGCAACAGCAAAGCTACCGATTCTCTAGATTATTCGGCACTTAATGGAAGCTGGGCAATCCTTCACATCCTGCTGTCACTAAAGACACCAAAGAAGAGAAAGAGCAGCCACAATAACTCTACAACAACAAACCTAAAATACAAGAATTCCTCATTACTGTACTTGGAGCCTAAACCAGAACTTTTCTAATCCAAACTCACAGATTTAAACACGAACACTAGAATTTTATTTTTAGAATGCACTGTTCTTACAGGGTCATGGAAGCCCTTAAAAGCATCCTAATAGTTACATCCTTGTGATTTTACTAGAATTTCACAACTTGTAAGACCAGCTTTCCTGTCCTATTATCTAGCTATTCTGATATCCTAAATATGGCTAGAATTTTTTAAAAACAAAGAAATAAAATTACTTCCTTTCATACAGTCAGTCAAAAGGAAATTTACAATGAAAAATGCTTTCCATTTGTTTCTGTTGCCAAGACTTTAAATTCAACAAACAATTCCAAGTCAGTAAATCTTACAATAGGCCAAGGTGCCACAATGAAAACCACCCCAATACAGTTTTAGTGTTATCTTCAGAGAAATGCAAGCTTGCAGTGAAAACTGGATAGCAAACACTGGCAGCCAGTGGCTCACTGATGTATCTTTGCAATGCACCACTTAATAAAGGGTTTATCTGTTTCTTCTCTACTTGGATGTGCTTGTGTCAAATTAATGTGTTACCACTTCCCTCCAAGAAAATGCACCCAACGTGCTCCAAACACAGTACCCATCACATGAAAGCTCCTTCCCAAGGAACTGTCTGTTAAGGTTCCATTTGCTATGCCGGAAAAACAAAGACAACATGAAAAACTATGCCTGAGCAAGCGTTGCTGTATTTGACTGTCAGGAAAGTAGAACAAACTTTTCTTTCTGCACATATATGTTTACCACGCTAAAGGACTACAGACAGTAAAGGCTGTATCTTTCAGGTGCTGCAGTAATTTCCAAATCATACGCTGCAGCTCTACAGTGGTTTCTATAGGTCGCCCTACTTTTCTACTCTGTCTTGGTCTGAACTCTCAAAGAGAAGCATAGCTCAGTCTTAACCTGGTCCCCAGACAGGTCACAAACCCCCTGAAAAATGAAACATAAAGTGACTAATGAGCTGAGAGCAGTGGCAAAAGACAACATCATATTTGCAGATTCTTAGGACAGTCTTGAAACAATCCAACGTAATCATATGCATGTTGTTTGGGTTTTAATCTGAGAAATGGCGGACAAGCACATACAGCTCACGTCTATCATTAATGTAACGTTAAACAAAACGTTACATTAAGAACTATTACATGAAGAACAAGGCTAGAGGCAGCATTAGAAGAGTTTGGGCCACAAAGAGCAGAAGGATAACATCAGAAAAAGCAGGGAGAAAGTAAAGTGTAGGTAGTGGGATGGGAAGTGAAGGACTAGCGCTTTAAGAAACTCGTGAAATTTGCAGTGTTGATTTCCCAGTCATGAGAAGAACTAAAGATGTGAGCACAACAGACTCAAATTCTCTTATCTAGTTGCCTCGAGTAGAGAAAGTAGTTATGCTCCAAAACATACAAGGGAAGGAATATTAAAAATAAATCAAAAAAATTCCTCACAGCAGTTTGCAACTACAGCGAAGCTGCAAGGCGGAGACAAGAGCAGCTCTCACATAAGAGCTGATAAAGTTGTCTCAGTATCTGCTTGCTACTTACCTTCGCTGTAGCCTGTACCTTCTTTCACACTTTGAGCTCTAGCTTGCTTAACAATGTGAAACTGTAGATCTTTATCTGCAGAGAAGACAAAGATATCACAGAACTTTTACATCAAGTACTTGGTAAGGTTACTCTTTATTCCCCAGCCCCTATTATGAGACTTACAGCATGTTACAGAACACTGTAGTTTTATTTATGCATAAGAGAGTGTCCTATCTAAAAATACCATTTTTATCTATTCCGTATTTGAACTGGGGGGGGGGGAGAAGAAGGAGGATTTCCAGGTTACAGGGATATGGAAAAAGAAATGTATGTGTATTACAATTCTCTTCTGTACCATTACTATATCCACAAACTCTAGGGCCAGTTTTTCCACCTACTAAGCATGTTTTAATACACCTTCAGCACTTGATGCAAGGTGAACATTAGAAGAACCTGGAAAATAACCTAAGAGGGGGGAAAAAAAAGATCCTCCTTGGATTTGACGATGAAAACAGCCAAGTGACCTACAGAACAGAATTACACAGTGACAGATGCGTAATGATGGTAAATTAAGGCAAAGCACAATGGTGAGAAAATAAACCTACCGATGGAAACAATCAGTTTTTCTAAGAGGCCTTGGAGAGCTTATGGCTGGCAAGGCAGCAGGGTGTGCTACTGTGAGGACCTGGACTCTGCCCCCCGGGGGTCTCCCCTCAGCCCCCTCGCCCGCCCTCCCCTCAGCCCCATCCTCTGCCCCCCCAGGGTTTCCCCTCAGCCCCTCATCCTCTGCCCCCCCCCCGCGCCCCCCCGGGTCTCCCTTCAGCCCCATCCCCCCCCCCCCCGCCGGCTCTCCCCTCAGCCCCAGCTGTCCCCCCCCAGGGGCGCGGACGGCCCCATCCGGCAAAGCCCCGCTGCCGCTCACCCATGGCCACGGTGGGAACCTTCAGGTTTTCGTAGAAAAAGCTGGAGTCGTACATCTCAGCCTGCGGGACCAAGAGGCTCAGTCAAGGCCCCGAGGCCGCCCCCAGCGATACCGGCTCCGGGCTCGGCCGCCGAGTCGCCCCCGGCCAGGCGGGACCCGCCGCCCGCGCCCTCAGGCCACTGCCGCCCGTCAGCCGGGCAGGCGACACCCCCAGGGCAGAAGCCGCCAGCCCCCTGTCCCCCCCGCCAGGTAACTCTCTCGGAGCCGGCCCGGCGCCCACCTCCTCCTCGGCGGAGTAGCCCATCTTGCGGAGCCGGCAGGACGCGGCGTGCCTCTCCAGCGACGCCCGGGGGACGCGGTGATGGACGTCGTAGGGGCACGGCACCCGCTCCACCTGCCGGCGGGACACGAGTCAGCGGGACACGAGTCAGGGCGCACCGCCGCCCCGTTCCCCGCCCCGGCGGAGCCCCTGCTGCCGCCGCCGCCGCCGCCGCCCTACCGGGTCCCCGAGCCACACCGCGCAGGGAGCCGCCATCGCGGGCTGCCGCCGAGGTCCCGTGACCGGGGGCGGGGCCGGCGCCATGTTTACTGAGGGCGCTCCCGCCGCAGAGGATGGTGGGGCTGCGGCGCCATCTTGCCCGGCGGCCGGTTCCGGAAGGGAAGACCCGCTGCCTGCACGCTGCGGGCGGCAGCCCCGCGCCTTCCTAGCGCGGGGAGGGGCCGCAGCAGCCCCGGTGCGGCGCGGCGGGAGACCCGGGCAGAACCGGGGCGGAGAGGCGGCAGGGGGTGCGGTGCCTGCCTGCCTGCCTGCCTGCCGTCACTTCCGGGCAGGTGGCCGTTGGGCCGCCGTGACAGCCGCCAGGGCCCGCAGCGCGGCGAGCGGGCGCCCTCTACCGGCGGGAGGGGGCAAGGGCGGCGCGGGGAGGCCGCGGGTCCCGCCGCCCTCCCCGGGTGCCGGGAGGTGGCCGCCGCGGAGGGGGACTCCCCAGAGCCCGGGGAAGTGCCGTGCCCGAAATCGTGCTCCGGGGACCGCTGCCTGTCTCTCAGAGGCGGCGGGGGCAGCTGTGTGCGGGGCTAAGGCCCGGCGGGCACCAGCAGCAGCGGGCTGCCCAGCGCTGGCGGAGGGGCTCCTCAGCCCGGGCCTGAGGAGAGTGCCCTCAGCCGGAAACCCTCAGCAGCGGCGGGGTGGGTCCAGGCCCGCGGTGGGGTGTGCCCACACCTTGGGGCCTCTCTGGGGACGAGGAGCCTGGCAGCAGCGGTTATTGCGTGAGGGCACTGCTACCTTCCTGCTCCTTTCTGGGCAAACGCTGAGGGCAGCCTCCTTTTTCTTCACTAGACCCCGCTCTGAACTGCTCACCAGCTTTAGCGAGGGCCAGTTTCTTTTCTGAGCCCACCTGGGTGCCTCAGGGCGGGAGCCAGCCCCCCAAAGCACATGCCTGTTCGCGGTGGGGCAGGAGGAACATCAGTCTCGTCAAGGCCGTTGAGGCCCCGATGCCCGTTCCCTCTTGCAGCCGAGGAACGGCAGCCCCAGCGGTGCAGGCCCCGGGTGCGTGTTTCTCCCCAGCACCCTCCCCGTGCACGCGCAGCACAGGGGTCGGTGTGGGAGGCAGCTGCATGGCCGCAGCATATCCCAGAGAGTCCTGCCCACTCCCTGGCCAAATTCTGAGAGCCTTCCCCTAGAGACTGAGGGAGCATCACGACTCAATACGGCTGTGATGTAGGATGAGGAAAGAATGCCTGTCCTAAGGAATAAATTTCACATGATTGACATCTGTGCTTGCCTATTTTTGTCATCTATGAGAAAAGCACATATGACTAGAAGGAAGAGTGGGTTTAACAAGGTGGGGAGGTGGGGGGGAGGCAGCGTGACAGATGTAGCTGCCAGAATGACTCTTGTACATCTGCTTTCGTTAGCAGATTACAGCCCTTTCTCTCCTGCACAGTGAATTTGAGACTCAGCTGGGATTTTAGCCCTTTGAGAGATTTGCTGTCTCTAGCTATGTTTGCCTGAGGATCTTTGACTTCACGTAATACAGAATACTTACAGTTGAAGACTTCCCAGCTGCCCTTGCAATTTCGTCTATGCTGTACTAGATAGAGTATGCTCGCTAACACTAGCACATTTTATCAAAAGAGTAATAAGAACAGCTGGGCAAAATTGTTCTGACCATCTCCACTGGAAAATACTGTTTCTCAAAAATTACAAAAGTCAAGTTCGACAAAGTATCCAAGCAGATTTTTTTTAAGAGTAAAGATTAAACAACATTTTGATTTTTTTTAACTTATAAATTAATAGTTAAAAAAATCATGATCAGAATAGGTGTTTTGCTCTACTGAACAACAACATTTTGAATGAGTCAAAACGATCTTAGGGGTTTCTTTTCCCCTAAAAATACCAGTTCCTGGGATCATGAAACAATAAAAAAATATGCTCTCTCTTCTTTTTTTCTTGGCCTTTATGGATCCAGGGAAATGCCTGAGAAACAAACCACTGGGATGAATGTTTTCCTTTCTAGACCTCTGAAATAGGTTTACAAGAAAATGAAGAACAATAGATGAACCAAAGCCTTTTAGTACAGCAAGATACTGTGAAGCAGGAGTCAGATCATTCTGTGAGCCACTTCGCCACTATGTATTCTGGCTGCAACCTTTCCAGGAGCAAACTGCCTGATGGGAGACAAAGGCCGTTCACAGCACCAATTTTCTTCCCAGGCAATGGCACACTTACGTTGGTTTCCCATCAAATAAGGGATGGGATCACCACAGACTTTCAGCTACATCATCTTTCCCAGCTGATTCTCTCCAGTCTGTGCCATACCCTCTTCCCCTGCACCCTAGCACCGTGCTGGCTGCAGGCCAGCAGCATTGGGACTTTGTCATCAAACAACGTGGTTAATAATGTACCATCAAGTTTAACACATCTCTATCTCCATGGTCCTTTCTGAGAAGGAGAGAGGAAACTCCACAGCTGCATTTCCCCAGGCAGGACTGCCACCTGGTTGCAGCTTCCCAGAATGGGAGGACATGAGTATGGCCCAGTCCCTTTGCAGAGCTGCAATGCTGAGTATGCTGGTAGCGTGGTAAAGCCTTTTCTAGAGGCTCCTTCTGGGCAATATTGATCTCCAGAGAAAGTCTCTGTGGGAACCAGCCCCAAATATCGTCACCATGCAGCAGAACAATCCTAAACTGCAGGGTAAGCAGAAGGCACAACAGGGAAATAGTGTGTACATTATGCCAATATAAAGACCATACAGTGCTCCTGGAGAATTCCTTAAATGTACCACCTTGTATCCTCTTTCAGATTGAATTTATACTGCTAGATAATCCAGCTCTTGGCCCATTGGGTACCACCTAGCTTGGGGCCATACCCTGAGGCAGGAACCTTAATACAAGTTCAATGATCCCAACCCAACAAAGCCACTTGGTACCCCCCAGAGCACCAGGCTGAACCCATGCTGAAATCACACTGCTCTTACTGTCCAAACCTTTCTGACGGGTATCCACCAGGAGTGGGAGGCTCATCCTGAGCAACAAAACCCTTCCCCACACAGGTCACGTGGAGAGGAGCATCCCTCACCCACGGCTTGTATTTGATTTTTCCTTCACTGATAACAAAACCTTGCAGGCTTTCTGCACCCACTTCTTTATTTAGAAGTATATTGACTTCCTGAATAAAATTAATTTTTCTCTAACATGGAAGAGAAGACAGTTTTCATATTTGGCATTCCTTCTATTCCTTAGATTCAAAGTATTACTTAGAGTGTATTGTGTTCACAGTTCCTCCTGGAAATGAGGAAAAAAATGTGAAAACTCAAATTATTCATTCTTTTAAACATGCTTCTGGTAAAGATAAATAAAATAAGTTTTATAACAGCTTTCTCAAGTCTTACCATGTTCAGCATGCACATTTCTGGATGGGGAAAAGGCCACGGAGCAGGAGGAAGCAAGCTGAAGGACGAAAAGAAACTTCTTGGGACTACTCAAAAGCCAAAATGGAAGCAGCCTGGTTCATGGCCCCAGACAGCCCATGCAGGCCTGGCAGGCAGAAAAGACAGCTTTCGACCTGCAACTGTGACAGATTTTTGCTAGGCTCCACCCCAACATATTTGGCAAAGTTGCAACCAAGTTCTCAGCATCTAGCCTAGCAAAGGGTATGGAGTAAGCAGCCAGCGCCTGGCAGACCACAATCTGTCCTGCAGCAGGGGATTGCTCCCCCAGGGCGTACACCATGCAGAAACCACCTCATCCCTAGGGGGACTTAAACCATGGCTGCTTCGTTAACATTCACGCGTTGGACTGCAGAAACAGGGGACGTCGAATAGGCAGGTGGGGGGGTCCCAGCACCCCGGCGGTGAGATTGACCGTACTCATCTTAGAGCAGCTCTGCTAGTTTGCCTTTGTAGTGACACCGCCTCTTCCCCCTTGCCCCGAGAGCCCACGTGTCAAACTCATTTTCTCCAGGGAAGGAGATGTGGTATCCAGGCTGATAGCATGGGCAAAAGGTACTGAAGTAGAGAGAGATTTTGTAAGGATGAAGCACACAGACACTTGAATTTCAGGGTTTTTGTCATTGCTGCTATTACTCCCTGCTATCTTTGACTTCAGCTAAGACACCACACTCCAAATCTGTAGCACAGATTCAGCTGAATCAGCTTCGTTATCTACAGCGACATGAGGTGAAATTCTCTAGCACACATGAATCAATTCATAGAAATGTTCTTCATGGCATAGGCAGATTTTTCAAAATTCCCTTCACCACGCCCCTGACCAGAGTTTAATTTTCATCGTTTGCTCTCTGAGGTCTAGTTTTGTTGCCCTCCCAGCTCGGCCCAAAGCACCGATGTGGAGCAGTACAGGTGCTGATGGCAACCAGAGAAGTCAGAGACTGCTCAGACCTCACCGGTTCCTCTGCTAGGGGAACGGAGCTGATTTATTCCTTCAGCTGTGTACCACTCAGAGCCTGCTGCAGGTCCTTGACTCCTGGATCTTGATGCTTATTCTTTTGTCGCTTAGTCCAGTTCACAACTATAACCTAAGGTGCATTTTACAAACTGCAGTACAGTGGACACTTCCAAATTGATTTACAGGCAGCAGCTCTAGCATCTGTTAATGCCTTATTGATTCCTGTTTCCGTATCTCGATATGATCTCTCATGGATTCATCAGATTTAGATCAGTTTATCAGGCTGGTATCATCCTTATCTTTAAAGATAAATCAGTTGAAAGCTTGGTGTTCCATGTGCCAGATTTGTATGGAAGCTACGTAACCATCTGTGCTTAAACATAGTATTGCTGACAAGACGTATCGCTGCAGGAATATGGACGGAAAACATTCTCACTTCACAGAGCTGGAAATTCACCATTAAACAGCCAGAAGTAAATCCAATATCCTCTTGCACACTGAAGTTTTAGTATGTGTGTTTTTGAGCTTGCGTGGGCTTTTCCATTTAAGCCCTAGCACCTTCACAGTTGCTGCACTGTGAGAAAGGATCCTTGATCCTTTGCCTGCTCCCTCTGCCCTTACTTTGCTCTGAGCTTTCCGACTGGGCGATGCCCACTGCCTGCTCGGGGCTGAGGTTCCTCACCTGCCTTTTTCTCCTGGGTTGTTAATGTCCTGGCGGGCACAGTCTGGCATCTGCTTTCATTCAGCACATTCATTTATTTAAGGCCTGTTGTGATTAAGCATAATCCCTGCGAAGAACCAGAGCCTCTTCCACACTTTTTGTCACAAGATGGAGATGGAAACCAACTAAACCAAAATGTGGCCGAGACTCTGTAACTGTGGAAACTGGCAACTCCTGGCCAGTGACTCGGCCCTTGCTTGCACTCAGCCGTGTGCCGCAGGCGTGGAGGCCCTTCCAGCATGGGGCTGCTTGTGCTCTTTGCCAGGAAGTACAGAGCAGCCTGCTGTTTTCTTTTAAAAGCATGCTATTCATGTGCAATTGATGTCTGCTTGAAATTAAGAGATAACAATTTACTCATCTGCTTGCTGTTTCCATGGGTCAGTCGTCTTGGGGAGGCTTTACAGCTCTGTGCTTGACGTGAGGCTGCGTAACGTGTCCCAGCAGGAGCTCGGGCACTGCCTGAGCTGCTGAGCAGCATTGTCTCGCTTAGAGATAGCTCCTCACTAGTGACTGTGGGCTGAGCAAGAGAGCCCACGCTGCGCAAAGCTCCGTGTCGCACTGCGAGCCGCTGCACTCTGCTGACCAGGGCTACAAAGCCACCACCAAGATCAGCCAGCTGATGCCAATGAAGAGGCAGCCTGATATGTTGGGTTTGCGTGGCAAGGTTTTGGTAGCTGGGGGGCTACAGGGGTGGCCCAGAAGCTTCCCCCATGTCTGATAGAGCCAATGCCAGCTGGCTTCAAGACGGACCCACTGCTGGCCAAGGCTGAGCCCATCAGTGATGGTGGTAGCACCTCTGTGATAACATATTTAAGAAGAGGGAAAAACCCTGCACAACTGCAGCCGAAGAGAGGAGTGAGAATATGTGAGAGAAACAACTCTGCAGACACCAAGGTCAGTGAAGAAGGAGGAGGAGGAGGAGGTGCTCCAGGTGCCGGAGCAGAGATTCCCCTGCAGCCTGTGGTGAAGCCCATGGTGAGGCAGGCTGTCCCCCTGCAGCCCAGGGAGGTCCATGGTGGAACAGATATCCACCTGCAGCCCATGGAGGACCACATGCCGGAGCAGGTAGATGCCCGAAGGAGGCTGTGGCCCCATGGGAAGCCCACACTGGAGCAGGCTCCTGGTAGGACCTGGGACCCCATGGGGAGAAGAGCCCACGCTGGAGCAGGTTTGCTGCAGGACTTGTGACCCCGTGGGGGATGCATGCTGGAACAGTCTGTTCCTGAAGGACCCACGCTGGAGCAGGGGAAGAGTGTGAGGAGGAAGGAGCAGCAGAGACAACGTGTGATGAACTGACCACAACCCCCATTCCCAGCCCCCTTGAGCCACTCAGGGGGAGGAGGTAGAGAATTCAGGAGTGAAGTTGAGTCTGGGAAGAAGGGAGGGATGGGGAGGGAAGGTGTTTTCAGATTTAGTTTTTATTTCTCATTATCTTGCTCTGATTTGATTGGTAATAAGTTAAATTAATTTCCCCAAGTCGAGTCTGTTTTGTCCATGATGGTAATTGGTGAGGGATCTCTCCCTGTCCTGATCTCGACCCACGAGCCTTTCGTTATATTTTCTCTCCCCGTCCAGCTGAGGAGGGGAGTGATAGAGCGGCTTTGGTGGGCACCTGGCATCCAGCCAGGGTCAACCCACCACACCTGACATAAGGCGCAATCCAGTATAAGTATGGACCCCTTCTGGCAATACCCACAGGCACTCTGGATTGCACGTAGCCTCAGGCTGCAACCCGAAAGACGTGGGCATGAGGACAGGTGTGGTGGGTTTGGGAGAGGTGCGAGGGAGGCTGGAGCAGGGCCTCCTGTGTCAAAGTCATAAACCAGGACTTCAGATGAAGGCGCTGGGTGTGTTCATCGGAGGTGGTCACTTACCAGTGCTGCTTCTGTGGGAAGGTCTGAGAGCAGGGTCTGCGTGTCCAATGGGCAGAGGACAGCTGAAAGGTGTTACCCAAATTACATTTCCCTCCCTCTGTGAATGCATCTGAGGCTACAGCAGCAGATGAATGCTGCTCCGTGTGTTGCTGTCCCAGCTTTTTGCCAGGCCTTTGTCCTTGGGTCGCTGTTGCCCCTGGCTGGTGTGCATCAATAGGATTGTATTTCCTGAGCACGGGGAACCTGCCCAGCTGATCGCCTGCCAAAGATCAGCTGGAGCAGGTGGTCCTCTTGCTGCCCACCCAACCCTTTGTCAACAGGACACGTGGAAATGCCTTCCAGGGAGGGACACCATCCCTCCCTTTGTGCCACCTGCAACATCTGAAGCACCTCACGCTGCCAGGCGAGCCAGCTGAGTCCCAGCCCTACATCACTGCACCGCAGCCGGCTGGAGCCCTTCCACACTCTGCCAGATGCCTTGCCCACATGGGGCAAGGCAACTGGGAGCCGAAACAGCACAGACCTACAGCGCTCTCAGCACTTACACCACTTCAAAAGCCTTAGAGCAACACAGACGTCATGAGTCCACCGCATGTTTCAGCTGGTGCTAAAGTCCCCTTTGCATTTGCTCTGTGGGCATGTCCTAAGTGTGCCCCACTCTGTGCTGGTACAGAGAACTTCAGCTCCTCCCTTGGGGGCCCTGTGTATGCCCCAGGCCCTGGGGGATCCTTGCCGATGGAGCTAGCGGGCAATGTCCGGACACATATGGATCGAGCTGCCTGCTTTTGCTGTATCTGCAGACTTGTACAGCTTTAGAGGTCGCTTTGAAAATGTGGCCTATCGTGTTCAGCACTATTAGTGCAGTGAATAATGATAGCTGTCCCTAGGTGTTGCCATTTCTTCTCATGAGGGTGTGTGAAACAAGCAGTATTACTTTAAGCTGAAGCAACATTTCAAAGGAGGTCCACAGGAAGGAGAAACTTACTCACCCACAACAATTTCTTTGGAAACAAGAGTCAGCAGATGCAACGACAGGCCAGGTTTTATAACAGGCTTAATATTCTGGGTGTGGATTTGCCAGTGCTGCCTACAAGCATCCTTCCTCTTGCAGGAGGATTAGCACAGGGGATTACAGATGCCCTTTGAAGAGATTGGCGTATGCTTAGATGGTCACACCATCTCAGGCTTCCCACGCGCATGGGTGCAGGGAGAAGGAGAAAGTAAGCGCAGGGAGAAACAGAGATCCTGCTCAGTAATTGCCAATGGGGAAAACACAATGTGGCTTTAGCTCTCACAGGGACTCATAATTCAAAATCACCGTATTTGCTGAGCTTATCAGTGATGGGATTTCATCAGGCTCAGCACAAAAACTGCACCCCAGCAGCATCACGTTTGGAAGCTCAGCCTCTCAGCTGAGACACAAAACAGAAGTGCTGCTTGCTTGTGATCAAAAATGGCCTTCAGGCACTTGTGTGTGCCTGAATTACAACATCAAACTCCGTGTCCTGGCCAGTTTCTCTTGACTCTACACACACAAGTCTGTCACAGGACACAGAGCAGCCCTTGGTGGAGTAAGGAGCGGTCTGACTGCCGTCAAAGCCTCCCACGAACAAATAACAGAGATAGGTTGCTAAACTGCAAAGGCAGACTCACATATGCTTGCTTGCTTAAGTAGGTTTGAATCCCTGAAATAGGGGATTTCCTGTTTGAACATCACTCGGTACATAAACATCGAACAAGTTCTGGTATTATGCTGCCTATGTAAAAGAGGAAGGTGTATAAAAGTAAGATCGAGTGTAAAGCCAGCGGATCTCCAGCCCATTGGCACTTGGTTGCATCCAAGCAAGGAGACCTCTGGCTCGGTATGTAAATCTTATTGCTTTGTATTGCTATGTATACTTAATGCTTGCTCAGGTCACTTAGTATTTTATTATTCATTGTGTCTGATAGCTCTGTATGATGTGTATATAGTAATAAATAGTAATTCATATATCTGCTCCTTGTGGCCCTGTAATTTATTGTCAAGGGCTTAATATAAGCAACCTGTGTGTAATCCCAACTATTCCTGATTAGCCCAGGCCAAGTAGTGGAATAAGTGATCTACATGAGGCCCATACCCACGACAACTGGTGCCCAACGTGGGGCTCGAGGAGCACGATATATAAGTGGTACCCTTAGAATAAATCCTAGATCTAGTGGTACCCTTAGAATAAATCCTAGATCTATGAGCCATAACCCCTAGAAATTATAGGGGTTATGGCTCATAACCCCTATAATTTAGAGAGTTTTAATCAGAGGGTTCAGATGTTGTATGAACGCCCTCCAACACATGGTGAAAATATCACCATACGCATTATGAATGGTCCATGGGGAATTGGTGATAGATATAAACGAAAAAGGTTAGAATTGCAAGATCAAGGAGGGGCAAATTTGCCTATCCAGTGGCAACACCAGGATGGACGAATAGAAAGAACTGAAATTGTAATTCATGCAAATTTTGCTGAAACATTAAATTGGTTAGGACAACCACCGGACATTAACACTGGAGAGGATCGATATGGGCCAATGGCTGATGAACCTTTTACTCCAGGAGATGAGATTTGTGAAAGATATTTACCTATAACCTTGGAAGAATTAGAGCAACTAAACCAACCAGAAAATTTGAGAATAGAAGCAGCATTATTAGCAAGATTATATAGTCAACAAAGGACACAAATAGGGACAAATGTTGGAACGGGAGGAGCTAGAGCTCCATTAATACCAGTCCAAGTTGCATCTCTCCCCTTTAGTAATATACGAGCAGGAGTAGGACCAACTCCCATGGATATTAAAAAGATATTTTCCTAGATGGCTGAAAGGATTAATGTATTAGAGGGGGTATTGCCCCATATGAATAATGCAACCAGACGGCAGGTGGTTAACTCACTAGTTCCCTATCAATTATCATTAAATGAAGAGGAATGTGTGTCTTGGGATCAAATTATATCATGTTTATATAGTAAAGCTCATGGACATATTCCTACTGCTAAATTAGGAGAGGAATTACAGAGAATAAGCAGTGACCAAGGTATAAAGACAGCGTTCCAATTAGGATTAGCTATGACAAATCAGAATTATGGACATGTGTGGAGAATCATTAAAAATCTAGTTCCCGGTCAGGCTCCCCTAGCAGAAATTACTCGCAGATTAGAAGCATTACCAAGTGACCAGGAATGCGTAAGGCAATTTTCAACTATAGTGGATATGGTCTATCGAATGTTAGACCTTGATCCTACAGGAAGAAGGACAGGAACATCAAGGGCTAGTCCAGTGAATCCCTCTCCCTCTTCTCAGGGTAAGAGTAAAGGCAAGAAGCCTTTTAAGAAGGTATTTCCAAAAGAGGCTCCAGTTATACCTCCAACATTCAGGCCTGTTAAACCAGAGGAGAGAAGGTATCCAGCATCTCGAGGAAGAACAAAACCTACTAAGGGAGGTTATAACCTTAGACCCAGGGTTACTCTTCCTCCACAATACGGCCAATGGGATCAGTCTTTAGGATCCAATCGCCCTGGGCCTTCTGCCCCCCCCAAGGATAAGACGACAGGTCCTTCAGGTATAAGGAAGAAAATTAACAAGATTAATAACAATAGAACGGACAATGAAAGTTCTGGTCCAGTTACAAGGACAGATAATTGAGGCAGAATGGGACTCGGGATCAGAAATAATGATATTACCTAAAGAAGTGTTAAAAGGTCTCTTACCTATTAAAAGAATTAAACTAATTACCATTACTGGGGAAATTGAGGTATCTGTATTTTACACAACAATTGTAATTGATGGGAAAACAGAAGGATAGAACTGGCTGAATCCCCTGATGGACATGCTTTAATTTCAGCCAAAGATACGCCTTGGATAGGTATAACCAGGAAGGAAATAGAATTAACTATTAAAATTGACATTGAAAACTATCAAAGAGAAATTCTGAAACAAACCGATTTGTCAGATCAAGGGAAAAAGCAACGGGAACACATTTTGGATCGTTTTGCCCCTTGTGGCAGAAATGGAAAATCAGGTAGGACATAGGTCAATTCCGCCTCATAACATTGCTGCAGGGAAAATAAAACCGAAACCACAGAAACAGTTTAAAATAAATCCTCAAGCTATACTGTCTATACAAATAGTTATAAATTACTTACTCAAACAAGGCGTCCCCAGGCAAGAAACATCTGAAATGAATACACCAGTTTATCCAGTACCGAAAGGAGAGGGAAGGTGGAGGTTAGTGCTAGATTATAGAGCCGTGAATAAAGTAACCCAGCCATAGCTGCACAAAATTGTCATTCAACTGGTATTTTAATGCAATTGACACAGAAAAAGTATAAAACAACGCTAGACCTCTCTAATGGTTTTTGGGCCCATCCTATCACCAAAGATAGCCAATGGATAACAGCCTTTACTTGGTGTGGCAAAACAACATGTCTGGACTCGGCTGCCACAAGGATTTCTAAGCTCACCAGCCCTATTTTCTGCAGATGTGATGGATTTATTAGAAGAATTCCCAGATGTCTCAGTATATGTGAGTGATACATACTTCTTACATGATACTGAGAAAGAACATCGGAAAACCGCAAGACATTTGCACAATATTGAAAGGGGCCAGATACATAGTTTCCTTAAAAAAATCTGAAATAGGTAAGCGTGAAGTAAACTTTTTGGGCTTTGCAATTACTAATGAGGGAAGAGGTCTAACAGATGAATATAAAGAAAAACTACTCAATTTACAGCCCCCGAAGACTCTTAAGCAACTGCAGAGTATTTTAGGATTTTTGAATTTTGCCCGTCCTTTTATTTCCAATTTTGCAGAATTGGTAAAACCTCTCCGTGATGCCATCATTAAGGCAAATAACAATGAACCCTTTTGGGAACAAAACCAACAAGATGCTTTAGACAAATTAATCACAGCAATTAACCAAGCAGCTCTTTTAACTGAAAGAGACCCAACCAAACCCCTAGCAGTAAAGCTACATGTGTCTCCTGAAGGCTATATAATAGCCTTCTCCTGAAGGCTATACGTTAAGCTATATAATATGGCAGATAGATTTCCCTTTCAATACATTTCTATAGCATTTAAGTGAGCCGAAAAAAGATTCACTCTGACTGAAAAACTCTTGACTGTAATGCAATATGCTCTAATTAAAAGTTTTGACATAGCTCAGGGACAAATGATTCATGTTTACTCTCCATTACAATGCCCTGAGACATTACAAAGACATACCATCCCTGAAAGAAAAGCTTTATCATCACGATGGCTAAAGTGGATGAGTCATATAGAGAATCCACAAATCAAATTTCATTACGATGAAGAATTACCTGACTTGGCATCTTTACCAACCCCCAGTGAGAAACAGGTCAGGATCAGGCCATTGAGAGAATACAAACAAATATATTACCTCTATGGAAGTGCAACAACTAATGAGCATAACAGGCAGGCCGGAATGGGTGTAGTACAAGCCATTTTTAATCCAGACTACCAAATTCTAAATGTTTGGAGTATTCTATTAGGGCAGCATCAAGCGCAGTATGCAGAAGTGGCGGCACTAGAATTTGCCCTCCAACAAATCCCGATGGACCAAACCCCAAGATTAATTATTACAGATTCAGACTATGTCTCTACAGGTTATAATTCTGAGCTAGAATTTTGGGAATCTAATGGGTTTCATAATTGTCGTGGTTTAGCCCCAGCCGGCAACTAAGCACCACGCAGCCGCTCGCTCACTCCCCCCCGGTGGGATGGGGGAGAGAATCGGAAGAGCAAAAGTAAGAAAACTTGAGGGTTGAGATAAAAACAGTTTAATAGGGAAAGCAAAAGCCGCGCACGCAAGCAAAGCAAAGCAAGGAATTCATTCGCTACTTCCCATGGGCAGGCAGGTGTTCAGCCATCTCCAGGAAAGCAGGGCTCCCTCACGCGTAATGGTTACTTGGGAAGACAAACGCCATCACTCCAAATGTCCCCCCTTCCTTCTTCTTCCCCAGCTTTATATACTGAGCATGACGCCATATGGTATGGAATAGCCCTTTGGTCAGTCTGGATCAACTGTCCTGGCTGTGTCCCCTCCCAGCTTCTTCTGCACCTGGCAGAGCACGGGAAGCTGAAAAGTCCTTGACTAGTACAGCAACAACTGAAACATCTCTGTATTATCAACACTGTCTTCAGCACAAATCCAAAACATAGCCCCATACCAGCCACTACGAAGAAAATTAACTCTATCTCAACTGAAACCAGGACAATAATGCAAAAAGCAAACCATTGCACCATATCTCATTACGGAAAAGCATTTCTGAACTAAAAAAAATTAATCCCTGGGTGCACATCACCCATGAGCCAGGGCATCGATGTATCGGGACCAGTGTACGTAGAGCTGGAAATGCAGCAGCTGATTCACTGCAAAGAAAGCCAGTATGATTAACAGGGTACATACCGAGCCAACAATAGACACCGACCTTGAGCAATGCATTAATGAACTTACTCCAAACCCACCAGGATATAAAAAAAAATTATAAATGTCATAAAGATGACCAGGGAATATATTGGATTACTAAACCTGAGGGGGAATTTCAAATACCCCCCCACTACTGAACGACATACGATAACTGAAAGAGCTCATTCCTCTTTGGGACATGCACATTTTGGAAGAGATGCCACCTTAGCAGTTTTGAAATGAAAGTGTTGGTGGCCATACATGATCCAGACAGTACAGCAAGTTTTGCAGTATTGCTCTAAATGTGTCGCATATAATTTGGCTAATCGGGCACCCATCCCCCATGGTAAAAGAACTATCCCTGAGTCTCCTTTTGATATATTGTTTATTGATTATATAGGACCATTACCAAAATGTCCTGGCCAACTGGAGTATGTTCTGGTGATTATAGACAGGGCAACTAGTTTTGTATGGCCGTACCCCACTACAGGACCAACAGCCCAAGCCACAGTGCGAGCCCTGACTGATTTTTGCAAGACTGCTATTCCCAAGAAAATACGCTCGGACCAAGGTCCTGCCTTTACAGCAGATATAAGCAAAGAGTTTGCAAAGAAGTACAATATACAATGGGAATACAGCACACCCTACCACCCCCAGAATAGTGGGAAGGTTGAGAGGGCGAACGTGGAAGTCAAAGCGGCTCTCACAAAGTTACTGGGAAGTCATCCTGGCAACTGGTATGCCTACATTCTGCTGGTACAATTAGGCTTAAATAATAGACCTAGACCATCTATCAAAAGAACACCATTCAAGTTACTCTTTGGGGTACCAATGAATGTAGAATTTAATCTTACTTCAGACCTCTCCAGAGAAGAACAATTAGCACTCCTAGCAGAAATACAACATACATTGGCAACTACCTCCACATCCCCCCCACCATGCTCACCTCATTCATGGCATCCTCTGGTTGGCCTTCTCATCCAGGAGAGGGTAACTACTTGATGACCACTACAACCTCGATGGAAACCACCAACTCCGATTATTAAGGTACTATCTGATCGAGTTGTTGAAATTGTGGACAAGAAGGGCAACCTGAGACAAGGATCAATAGATAATTTAAAGGTAACTCCACATCAGCAACAGGATGGCCATGTCACTGGACCAGTGGGTGGCGTGGGAGAGGGAGACCAGATGTAGAAAAGCACTTAACTTAGTACCATCAGACAAGACAGAACAAGCTAAAATACAGTTCC
Source organism: Mycteria americana (assembly GCF_035582795.1). Taxonomy (NCBI): domain Eukaryota; kingdom Metazoa; phylum Chordata; class Aves; order Ciconiiformes; family Ciconiidae; genus Mycteria; species Mycteria americana. The sequence goes on along the minus strand of NC_134366.1, from coordinate 95,404,698 downwards.
AGAATTATAATGAAGAATCGGATGAAAAAATAACATGGGCAACACGATGCAGATATTGGGGCTATGCTGCATGTGCTACTATACTAGCATAGCAATGTGGATTGTATTTACCTTACCCATATTAATGATTATGTTAGAAGTAACCTGTACAGTAATATTTAGGTTACAATGGAAATATGTTATAGAGAGACAAGGCACTACAATTACTTGGAATCAAACAATACATCAATCACCATCTATTAATAGAATTAGGAGAGGATTATATCGTCATCCATTACCGGTAAACGTGACTATTACAGGATTAAAACAGGGACTATATTGGGAACCTTTTCCAAAACCGATAGTGGCCAAGGAGAGGGTGCTAGGCATATCCCAGATCTTGATATTAGATTCGGATCATATGGCTGAAGCAAATAATTTAGGAGATCCTGTTGGAAAAGAAATTCTTACTCAGCTCCTAAATGAAATACCTTTTGAAATACCTTTAGATGGTCCACAAACTCAGCAAGAGTATATTCAAAAGAAATGTTGCCATGAATTTGCACATTATTACTGGATTGATTATAAGGAACAAGGAAAATGGCCAGAATCCCAAGTAATAGCTGATCATTGTCCACACCATGGAAGAGGATACCCTCGATTTGCTAGTAAAGACTACTGGGTAGAATCTCCATTCTCTATTACTAAACAGGAATAGGAAAGGCTACAAAGGTTAAGACAGGGAGCAAGGCTACGGACATATAGGTTACCAGGGGGACATGAGACATTTACTGGAGCACTCATGTGTACGGATGATGCCTACCATTCGTGGTGGAACAAAAATAAAATGACACAAAAAGAGCTATTCTTGGCCTCTGTCACTCAGATAAAGAAGCTGATTCAAGATATGAAAACAGGGAAGTTAAAAAAGGATGCTCTTCTGAATGATTGGCATGATCAAGGAAAAGGGAAATGGTTCAAACCCATGGATGACCTGTCATTTTGTAGACATCCAGAACTTACAGTATTTCTGAATGGCACATATCATAAACACTCATGCATGGAGGGTGACTGTCAGATGACTCGGGCAAATATAACGCACATAAAAGGTTGTAAAAAACCTAACAAGTTCACATAAACACCCATATGCATGTCAATTTTGCAGATTGATTCAAAATGCAACTGGAGAAGATTTTCTCCAACTATAATATTATGATCAGTGATATTTATTATACCCTAAATAAAGCAGGATGGAAGAAGTCAGTTGTGAAGTAGATACGGGACTCCTTTTACATGATCACACATTTCCTGGATTCTGGTGCATTGAAGCTAAGCAGGTCCGGTGATAGAATTATTCACTGTGTTCTCTATACCAGCAATGTTTGTTTAACTCACAAAAACATCCAGTGGATGATGTAATTAGCGGAATGGAGCAGAGATTATCTGTACAAAAACAGGAAGAAGGGTATCCGTGCAACTTAACCACATGCCAGTCAGTCTCAGTCTTGGACATATCATGAGGACAAGCTAGCTGTGGCACAAATGAAACCTTCCTAAATTATACAATAATACACACCACTAAAAAATCAAAAGGCTGCCATACTAAGTGAAAGAGATCAATTACTAATCTACAAAAGATACAAGCAGCCGAACTGATCCCAGATAGTTCCATTACTAAAATTGCCAAAATATCTGATTTAAATGATAAATAATTAGCAAAAGGGATACATCTGCTACAAGATCACCTTTTTACATTTGCTGAACATACAATTGATGTGATTCAAATGAGTCAAACCATTACCGCAGTAATGATACATTCTCATATAGAGAATTTAAGAATCCTTTTAACTGAAGGCAAGGTTGATTGGGACATTTTAAACTCAACCTGGATACAAGAACAATTACGAGTCTCAGATGAAATTATGTCTTTAATAAGAAGAACAGCCAGGGGATTGGCCTATGATATACAACAGCGGGTTGACAAACCAGAAAAAGGAGCCTGGGAAATCTCCCTATATTATGAAATTGTTATACCATGAAGAATATATTCTACTAATTGGAAAGTTATCATTTATGGTCATCTGGTATATACTGGAAATAGAGGAGGAAGAGTCTGGTTAAAACATCCCTGTACCCTAATAACCCAAGGGTGTGGTGAAGTAAAATATTTAGAAGTAAGAGAATGCTATGAACAAGATTATCTTATTTGTGATGAGGTCATCGAGCATGAGCCATGTGGTAACCAGACTGGATCCAGATGTCCTATAATGGTAGAACCAATTGTTTCCCCATACCTTAGAACTGACCCATTGAAGAATGGGATTTACATAGTGACGACCAGTTTGGATGAGTGTAGCATACCACCATACCAGCCACCTCTGATCACAGTAAATGAGACAGTGACTTACTATGCATATGAGTTTAAATCACCCCTTAGAATAAATACGGTAATACAAGAAAATATACATATGCCACCACTGTCAGTCAGCTTACTGCATATGATAGGTATTATAGCTGATCTTAGACAAATAAAAACTGAGCTGGCTTCCTCTCGGGACTCAGTTCGTGATGTGACTGAGAGAGCAAATACTGAACTACTGAGAATAGATTTACGTGAAGGATATACACCTCAATGGTTAAATAGACTGTTGGAATCCATTGCAGACATCTGGCCTGCTGCAGCTGGAGCTATCAAGGGCATAGCTAATGGAATCAAGGATCTAACATCTGGAAATTTGGTACAGCTTTTGATTTGTTAGCTTATGCAAACCCCGTGATAATAGGAGTGGTTTTGTTGATTACATTAGTGCTAGTCATCAAATTAATCTGTTGGATTGCCACAAAACACAAAACAGTGAGAAGATGGAATCACAAGATCAGGCTACGTTAGCAATGTTATGGCTTTGTAGACCTCTTACTGTAAAAAGTATATTTACTCATTATAAAACTATCCTGGTACCAATGCTGAGTTATGACCAGGAGTCTACTTTTATTTTTAGACATACTTGTCATTATTGTGCTTGTATCTATCATAGTAAATATCTAATTAAGCCAAGAGAAAACAGAGACAGAGCATACTACACCACTACTCCAAAGTGATAACTCAGACATAGGGGATGGAATCCTATCTGTGCACACATTCAAACCAGACACCAAAATTGATCATAGACAGTACCCCGTGGTCATGCAACGGACCCTTACTATTCTCAAAGGTGCACCACCTGTCTGGATGCACACTCTGGCAAAGGAACTAGCACCGATCACACTATCCAACGGGACGAAGATGCTGCCCAACCACATGGGATGGCCAATCCCGATGGAACAGCCACAACATCTCCTATACTTTCAGAGTCTTCATCATTGGATGTACTGCAGCTCTTTGAGGAACTGGGTGCAGACCTCGATCACCACTCATTGTCTGAATCTGGTATTCCCTCGCCTGGGACAGGTTTCGATAACTTATTCAAATAATTGGATTTTTAATGTTGACATGCTGTAACATAGCTAGTGGATTGACACATGGACATTGTTACATGGGTCTTTGGGAACCTGGAAACAATGGGACTGCTGAGGGATGGCTGTTCCTGGGTTGGAAACAATGCCTACAAGCACAAGGTACAAGTAATCTTTGGTGCCATAAGCCATTATTACTACCCACGCATTGTTATGATACTAACTTTGCATTTGTCAGCTATGAGAGTATCCAGTTGAAGACTGTAACGTGTGTGCGCTATTGTATAAAAGCTATAACTCAAATTTTAGTAAGACCCCTTGGGATATTAGATATCAACATCTAGCAATATTAAGAAAAAATGGATGTACTAATGATATACAATAATCTTGTACTAACTGTCAAAGAAAATTGATATACGAATGATTACTAAGAACCAAAAAGATAACTGGCAGGCTGTGACGGCAAGGAGAGGGTGTCGCAGGACACAGAGCAGCCCTTGGTGGAGTAAGGAGCGGTCTGACTGCCGTCAAAGCCTCCCACGAACAAATAACAGAGATAGGTTGCTAAACTGCAAAGGCAGACTCACATATGCTTGCTTGCTTAAGTAGGTTTGAATCCCTGAAACAGGGGATTTCCTGTTTGAACATCACTCGGTACATAAACATCGAACAAGTTCTGGTATTATGCTGCCTGTGTAAAAGAGGAAGGTGTATAAAAGTAAGATCGAGTGTAAAGCCAGCGGATCTCCAGCCCATTGGCACTTGGTTGCATCCAAGCAAGGAGACCTCTGGCTCGGTATGTAAATCTTATTACTTAATGCTTGCTCAGGTCACTTAGTATTTTATTATTCATTGTGTCTGATAGCTCTGTATGATGTGTATATAGTAATAAATAGTAATTCATATATCTGCTCCTGGTGGCCCTGTAACTTATTGTCAGGGGCTTAATATAAGCAACCTGTGCGTAATCCCAACTATTCCTGATTAGCCCAGGCCAAGTAGTGGAATAAGTGATCTACGTGAGGCCCATACCTGTGGCAAGTCAAAGTACTGTGCTCACCACACACACATTGTGGTCTCCACATCCCTCTTCCACAGTGCAGGCTTCTTTCCATCCTCTGTTACTTCTTTGTAGGCTTTCCCCCAATTTCCTTCCCTGTCAGGCCGTGGTTTTGCGGTCATCCCCAACTCTTCAGTATCCCCACCCATCATGTCAGCAGCTGTGTGCTCCCAGGTCTTTCTGATGCTGTTCACTGATATTCAAAACCTTCTCTGAAAAGTAGGAACTGCTCCACTGCGTACAGTATTACCTCCAAACAAGAGATGTTCCCCAGCCAAGCAAAACACCCTGTTTTCCTCAGCCCGTCACTATTTCTGCAGCTCTGAACCGTCCTGCTGCACGTCCCCCTTTGTCTCTCACAAGGCACAGCCTTGCAAAGCAAGCAGTGGCCTGACTGTAGTAAAAAGGAAAAGCACCCGCCCTCACCCACTTCTCTGGGTGCGTCTCCCATCCCAGCGTGCACACACAGCACCCCAGCACGCGCTTCCCTGCCAGCGTGCATGCAGAATAAGGTTATTTTCTTTCAACGGTTGTTTAGTGCACTTTCCAGACACTCGGGCAGAACCTCGCATGTGCTCTTCCTTGTGCCTGTCAAATGCACTGTGCAGTGAAGTGTCTCACCTCAGATATACCTGTTGCGTTAAGAGTTACTGTCACATACAAATAGGAGTCTGAGGAGTGGCTGGGGGGGGGGAACCCTCCCGTTGAGTCACGAGGTTCAGACAGGACCCCCTTGCTTTCTAAACTCCTTCTCAGAGAGGAGTCTAGGTGCGGCGAGGTCCAGTCTTAGTCTCAGACCTGGTCAGTTTATTTTCCAAGGACCGTGTGTATAGCCACTTATCAGAACCAGAGCCCTCTCAGGGCTTTCGCCAAGGCGACAGCATTAATTTACAACGTTGTAAGTCCAGTCGTGTCCAGCGCACTGAACTTCACGATTACGGATTCACTAATAACGCGCTTACACCCCAGTCGAGTCGTGTTGCATGAACTATCATGGCCACACATAAAGAGTCTGGTCATGTTCAATGAGAACTACCACGGCTAGATCAATGCAGAGTGCAGTTTATTAGAGCAACAGACACACAGATTCTTTGGATTACCGGTGATAAATTCACTGTCTGCAAAGCACGTGCAAATACCAAGAATATGAGTAACACTGCTGGCTACAAACGCGTTAAAAGATAATAAAGCGACTCTATAGAGATTTCTAAGTTTCCCGGGGAGGCACTTGGTATAACCAAGTGTTCGACTCTTACCCAAAGGCGTCCCGATGGGGGGGAAGAGAGGCTCAGCCCGTCGACTGATCCCAGACGTCAGAGTGATATACGATGGTGTCTTCCCTAACATTCTCTCTCTCTCTTAAGCCATTTTATACTATTTTTCACCTTTCGGGTGGAGCTTGAGTGACTCTAGTCATACATACCTTTGGTTAGGATTGGCATAAAGTTTTCTCACTTTGCTTTTAAAGGTACAAGCTAGGAAAATTCAGAGTGCAAGCTCAGTGAGGGGTGGCCGCACCTTGGAGGTGGGTAGCTTTTGGGATGGAAGTGTGTTTTGGTATTATAATGATGTTATAATGAGCAAAGTTCACCAAAAGGACAGCATTTTATCAAAAACGTGACAGGCTCTTGGCCCAGAGTAGTAAATATGCAGCTTATCAGTTCCATGACACCTTCAAGTTCCCATATTATTGCAGAGCCTGGCCGCGGCATCTCCACACCGCTCCACCCTCCGGGCAGCGCCTCTTAGAGTCAGCACACCAAGTTCCCCTGGCATTACTGACATCTAAGGTTGCAGGCCTAGGGAACTCCCATGGAATGGATTCCTTGCATGTCAGCCGCATTCCACCTGGGAAGCTTCTTCAGTGCTGTGCCTTACCTAAAAGTGTGAATATAAGTTCTAATTTCTAAGTCACCTCAGCAATTATCCCACTATATCTCTCGCCCACCACAGCAGAAGCAATATAGAAATGCTAATAGGACATATCTTAAGACAACAGCTCCATTCACATCAGCAAAAGCTGTTAGCAAAGCAAAAGCATGTCAATAATCAATCCAGGGTCCCCCGCATACATACACACAGTCGTAAGCTGTGTTAAAAGAGCTTCTTTAAAACTACATCTTTTAAGCTGCAAACTCAAATGTAGGAAAAGCCAAATTTGTAGCTGAGGGTCCATGCACGGTGCTGCAGCCTCCCACGTCTGCGGCATGCATGGAGAACAGCGGTGCCTTGGCGAGTGGGCGGCAGATCATACCCGAATGTATTGTACATGGCAACGCCCCGGCAGAATGAGCTGAATTAAGATGTCACGCACACGGCTGTGAATTACAAAACTATCAGTAAGGCTGCCGGGCACCAGGATTACTCTGGTCTATTCCTGTCTCCGGCGGCAGAGTCTTAATGGGTATGGCCATGATTACAAGCAGGATAAGCAAGAGCCCACGGCTGGAAGGGCTCCCTCTGAAAATCTCTGCGGCTGCCTCTGGGGGATTTGGAGCTGTTCTGCAAGCCGCAGCTCCCATCCCAAACCTGGCAGGAACTCCCTTCTTGCTGCAGTAAGAGAAAGGCTATTTGCATGTCTTACAGGAATGGAGATGCAGCCAGGGAAGCTCAGATACCTAAACTCAGTCTTGCCTTTCCTAGGCTGTAGGTGCCTACATAGAAAAGCAGAAGAGAGGAGTCAGGTAGAAATACTGATTTAAACCAGGTACTCGTGCAAGGTGTAGTAGCATTGTCTCTGCTCTTAAATTCCTCGCTCAGTATTGGAGAAAAGCAACTGCTACTGTGTACCATTGAAAAATGCGAGGTCCCGCAAACCAGGCTGTTTTTTGGTTGCAGACATAAACCCCAGCGCTGACGATTCAGGATCCTGTTCCCCGATACCTGAGCTTCCCCCTCGTTCCTCATGGGATTGCTCAGGTGCGATCACCCAGGCAGCAGCTGCAGGGTGGGAGGCAGAGCAGAGCTCAGCTCCTTGGCTACCTCCTGTCTCCTCACCCTGGGATCTGTAGGGGTAGCAACGCAACGAGTCATAAAAACACAGATACTAAAAAAAGCCTTAGCTGTGGCTCCTCTCACTTATAGAAAGCAAGCCTGATTAACTGAGTCAGTGCATTTTTTTTTTTTTTACTGCATGACCCCGCGGTGCAGAAGCAAGCTTCGGGTTGCACCCAGGGCTTGTTGCTGCTCACTGCCTGGTCACGCTGATAAATGAGAAGGCCACCACCAGTTTACCCCAGTAAGCGATACTAGGCGTAAGAGCCAAATGCCAATTGATCCTTTCTTAGAAATCCCAGCTGCCCACAGCAGCTGCAAAGCCAGAAAGCGTCTGGTGTACCAGCGCTCCTCCTGGGAAGAGGAGCCACGCTGCCCTGGGCACGGGCGCTGGTACTCACCAAGCACCTCCGAAGCCTTTAGGGAGAAGCGGTTTGTGTTAAGGCCAGGGAGGAGAAGAGCAGGGGGAAGTTTTGGGACGGGAAACGCTTCCCTTGCCACGGCCCGATACCAGGTGGGGCTATGGAAACGACAGCGAAGCCTCGCAGCAGCGACTGCGGGCACGGGCTGCACCCTTCCCTCCAACAAAGTGTCCGCGGCTTTGCCTTGTGGCCCTGGCTGCTGCAGGCAGCGGCAGGGGCTCGCACAACTCGCTGCCTGCGAAAGGCATAGCAACACGGTGCAGTGAGATTTCAGTCATAAAACAGTTGCACAAGCCCTTTCCTTAGCTTCTGCAGGGGTCTGGTGTCTTTACATCACCGGGGGAAGCCCTCAAACTCCTCCCGTCGTAAACCTGGAGCACATCCTTCACCTTGCCTTTTCCCGTTTTATTGGCGTTTTCTTTCTCAACCCCCTGGAAGCCTCCAGGGAGGGAGGGACCCTGGAAGCCTCCCCTGTCCCACCAGCAGCTCAGCGCTCTCCTCTCGCTCTCCCACCGTCCCGGGGCCCCGCACAGGCTCCGGGAGCGGGCAGGGATGGCAGGGGCCAGGGCTGCGGGCAGGAGAGGTGTAGCAGCTCTCCAAAGCCCCCTGCCAAGGGGCTCCCCAGCCAGCCCGAGCCGTGCAGTGCCCTACTCCCAGCCAAAATGGGAATGCTTCCAGGCTGACATTAGCATTTTGCCTGCTTTCTTCTCCGGGGCTGTGAAATAGAGATACGAGAAGATTTCAACTGGAGGAGCTTGTGCCAAACTCAGACTGAAGGCACCGCGGGACAGGCAGGATGGCTGCTCTCGGGCAAATCCCACAGCAGGAACGTGCCATGAGCAATTCTGCAAAACCCCTGTTTCCTGCAGCCAGCGAGTGGGCTTTTTTTGCTTTGAAAATTAACATCTCAAATTAAGATTGCTCCTGTGCTTGTCAATGGTTTGGCCTATTGCAACAGTATTTCAGACAACACAGAGGATATTAGAACTTGTCAGCTATTCCTTGATTCCTCCCCCCCCCCCCCCCCAGTTTGAAATGTGAATTGTTTAAAGCCCAGAGGATTTCACAGGACTCTGTTCCTTATGACAAAATGACAGCGGAAGCAAGGCAAGGTTCCTTCAGCTTGGCATTGCTCTTCTCTTTCTGAACTATTGCTTCTAAAACTCTTCCCCACAGTAGCAATTCCCCAGTCCAGCATTCTCTAGCTCTTGCTCAGAGTCTGAAATTATAAAAAAAACAACCAAACAAAAAAACCCAACAAACCAAAAACACATTCCCCCCCCCCCCCAACCCCAAAACAATTTCCAGAAACAAAACAGGCCTCCAGGTTCATCTGTCTGGAGATATTTTTCAAGAGGCTCCTAGGAATTTTCTAATATCTCCTCATTTCCCTTATACTTCACCAGCCTCACTCATGACCTGTATGCGTTGGAAGCCAGAGGTTTTTAAATTAAAAAGAAAATCCCCAAGGAAATGAGACAGATGTTTTTTTATATTATACACATATATATCATTTATAAATATAAAATATATTATTTATGTATATATTTAAAAGTTTGACAGTGTGTATATACACATATGTATGTATGAATGTATGTGCATATATGCATAAAAGGTTGACAGTATGAGTAAGAGAGTCTCGATATTTTTAGCTGTTCTGTCTATTTGAAAAAAAAAAAAAAAACTGGAGGTCACCTAGGATGGCAGTAAAGGCTTGTAATCATTACCCTCTTCTCAGGTTTTATAGGCTTACCTGCAGAAACCTTCCAGCTTTGGAGAAAATCCCCACACACCCTTTTTCCATTAAGCCTGGTAAATTCAACAACGCTCTTCATCATGGGATGTTTTCCATCTAATTAGTTGGGGGGGGGGGGAACAACTGCAGATTATAGTATGATTTTCTCCAAAGAACCCTAATTTAAAATGAACTAAAGGGCCTGTGTGAAACCAATCAAGGAAATAAAAAAAAGTGGGGTGGATAACAGATGGTCCCACAGTTAGGGGAAGCTCTCTGAAAAGGGCTCAGACTAAGCTATTAGAGGCTTCCAAACAAATAGGCCAAAATAGCTGCTGCTAAATACTGGAATCGTTATCAAATATACAAATCTGCCTGTAAATGAGACAATGTTTCTATCTAAAGCAAGACTGTAAAAAGTGCAACCTCCTTATTCTGCATATTTATTAAAAGTGCCTTTCTGAAAAGCATGCATTGCTGTTTGCCTAAGTGCCAAAAATGAACTTTTATAACATGCTTACCTTTGTCCTGCCAGCCCAATACAGGTGTCAAACCGAGAAATGCTTGGTTCATCCTTCTCGCCAGGAGGTCAGAAAATTTGTTGCAATATTCTTCGTTGTATTCCTGTATTCACACCTGATCTAAAGATTTATTAAGGGCCTGATCCAGCAAAGCACACAAATGCACGCTTAGCTTCAAGCAGGCTTTGATTTATAGTTTCAGTGTCTTCAAATCAATGGGAGGAGACATGTGTTGACAGCGCGTGCTGGAGCGCGTCTGGGGGCAGCCTGCCAAATTCTGCATCTTCCGACATCGGTGTAGGTCACCCTTGGAGAGCATCGGGCTGCGCGGGCAGCCAGGGGCAGAAGCAGGACTCAGCTACCACTGACTGTGCTGGAGAATGAACTTTCAAGTTTGAACAAAGTTTGTAGTCACTACTTTTCCTGTCTGCAAACCTAGAACAGAGCACAACATGCCAAGTCTTGAATTCTTCTCTTGTTGCATTTTTTACCAGTTTTGTAAGGGTGTGAGCTTAACGTGACCATGTCACTGCTTTAGCTTCTTCCCCAGTATGCCAGAGGCAGGGTTTGAATTTAAAGTTGACAAATTGGAGAAACAGACTGCAAAAAAATGAGGACAACATTTTGTCAAGACAAGCACAAAGCACTACCCTTGGGCAGGTATAATCAATTTCATGAGTACAAATTGGGACCAAATAGCTAGGAAGTGTTGGAGAAAAGGTTCTGCGGATTACAGTGGACCATAAACTGAACACAAGCCTGTGGCAGACTGCTGTGCAATAGGTGAGCACTACACAGGACTGCATGAACAGGAGGATAGCGAACAAGACCTACAAGTAATTCTGCAAGCACTTCTTATGTTCTGTTGAGCACTTGTAAGGAGTTACATGCCTGGATTGGGGACTGTCCAAAAATGAAAGAGATCTGGAATAAAGTGATGTCAGTGAGGCTGTGGAAACTCCAGCGTTGGAAGCTTGTAAGTACAGATTAGCTAAATACTAAACTGACATCATCAGTAATGTTTACTCCTATGCTTGGGCAGATGGCATCCCGGGGTTCACGTCACCTCTGTGGTGACCAGCCATAAAACACATCTTGATGGGACGAGGCTATGTGTTTGAACTTCAGAAGACAGTATTATCCAGGTAACTAGCGTCACCGTGCTCACGTTAACGGGGTCAGAGAATCCCTTAACTGCAAGGGAAAAATCCCGAGAGGGGGAGAAAAAGCATAGTTGCCAAAGACCTCATCTCTTGGAGAAACCTGGGAGCAGCATCAGGGAAGAATCTCATGGAAAAAGAAAGCAACACTTTAAATCACCTGGACCTGTTTTTCTACGTGGAAAGCCTTTGGACACTAAAAGCGTGCTATGGCAGGCCCCTGTCAGTTCTCCTTTCTCCATTTCACACTTTGTGACTTGTAAGCGATAAGGCAGATCGCCGTGCTGCTCCTCTGCGCAGGCACCGATGGCAGGGGTCTTTCCTGTGTTCCCCTGTGACAGGGGTTTCATCGCTCCTCTGCGAAACGCCGTGCAGGAAAAATACAAAGGTGCAGCAGCACAGATTAGCTAATGAGATTATGCTCTTGGTTTCCCTAAAGGAGAAGGGTCATGGGAGATCAGGGACGTTCCCGCCCGACCACACGTTGCTGAAGAGAGACTTCCACAAAACCGACAAAACGGTTTCTCAACAACATGCCGCCCGAGTCCCTCACAGACATGCTTGGCTTTACCCTTCTAATCTTGGTAGCAGGGAGGAAAATCTGATTGCAATTAATCTTACTTGACAAATGGCGAGCGGAGCCAGGAGACAGCAGGGCTTGCGGAAGGCAGCGATGTGGCTGGGCGGCAGAGCTGGGATGAGAACTCGGTCTGAGCTGGCTGGGACTCCCCTGCGGGCATTGCTTCGGGTGCAGGTGGGTTACACCTCCCACCGCAGCTCTGAGTAAAAACACCGTAAGTATCCATAAAGAAAGCACACTTTTCTTCAGTTCTTGCTCAACTCTACCTACCAACGCAGTCAATAAATATCCTTACACTTTCGCCAATGAGTCAGATTCTGCATTACATACTGTGTTACGCTGCTGTCAATGTCTACTCTTCCCATGCTGCCACACGCAGAGCAGCACCCGGGCTATCTCACACTGGAAAGGAGATATTTTGGTAGCAAAAATGAGACTCGGCGAGCAGCACTGTGATTGCACGCATCAGGCTGGACTGGGGGTAAGCAGAAAAGCAGACAGAGGGGAAGTATAATATTACACGGTATGAGTACTACTCTGAGACCTCATCTTCTATATATGTAGCAGTACAAATAACTTCTAAGTGCTGGTATGAGAGAAAAAAATATACTTTCATATATACATGCATAGAAAGAATGAAAAACAACACATCACCATGTAGTACAAAGTAAATTGCAGTCAATACGTAGATTTTTCAGAGGAAACAGATTGGTTTTGTACCTACAATTTTATTGAAAAGACCATGGAGGGGCAGACTATTTAACTGTTCATCACGCTCACCTTAACTCTTTATTCCTTTTCTTTTAAATGCACATAGTTTTAAGCTGCTATATGTATTGCTTTCTGTACTTTTCACTGGTCATGTTGGAAGGTAAACTTGCCCTAGAATAATTGATTATCATCTCACCTGTAAGTAGCGCAAAGGCTAATACAAAGATTTTTGCTCTTTTTAAGCTGTGATAGCCAATACGATGGCTTTTTCTAAATCACTGTTTTAATGGTTTTGCTATTTCAAAATATGTTCAACTATTTTGCTGCCTTGTTTTGAAGTTCGTTATTTCCCAGCTGGGAATACAGCAGACTGTGGGCTGAGGCAGCTGGCAGATGGACAGAGAGGAAGAACTGCCATCCCTCAACAGGCTACGCCCACGCTTGCTGGGGAATTGGTTTCCTCAAAGCACAGCCCCAATTTAGGTTAGCTGGCAGCAGTTCAGTTTTGAAGAAGTCTTGTGATACCCAGTGTAAAAAGAAACAGAGTCAAGAGCTCTAAGAGGTATTGCTACGTCTCACCCACCTTTAGCGTGGCAAAACCCCCTACAATACATGATAGATTAAAAAAAAAATTATCACAAATGAAGACACTGTTTTCCTTCCTCACACTTAATTTTCTTCTGTTTTAAGCTATGCACATTCAGAACTAATGGAAAAACCCACACAGCTAATTTTCATTCTGGCATGATAGCTACATCAAATGCTTGATACAGTGGAAATACCAGTTACTCCAGTCAAGCTTTTTGGGAGGAGAAAAGAAGGAACTCCAGGCACGCTCTTTTAGAAGTCTAAGAAAAGAAGTAGTCAGAGTGGACTTTTGAGTGATGAAACATGGGGATTCTCAAGGGCTGTTTTAATTGGTGCTGTCTACAACAGCAGCAATAAATAGGGCTTATTCTGATCTTCCACTCCAGAAACTGTTTGAGTACGCAGCTGGGGAAGTGAGTTTCTTGTGCATATGTGCTCTGTGTTCCAAAATACACAAGAAAGTGCTCACAGTGCATGTGGGACTTGGCTGTGCAGCTTTCACATGGGCAGCAAAACAAGGGCGCAGACTGGAGGACCACCAGGCTGGGCCATACACACCGCTGCTGAGCCAGCACGTTGGTTTTGGCTGCCGTTCGGAGCCCTGAAGGGTACCGTTCCCACTGGCTCACAAGTGACTCCCCTTGTCCCCTCCAAGTGAGCCCTCGTTCAGCTGGTGTCAAACTGTGGTGACAGTCCAGAGAATGGCAATTGTGAACTTAAAAATAGACAAATAAAACATCGGATCACATGTGGCAAAATTCCCCTTCCACTACCACTGACCTGTTAGCATAAAAGAATGCAGAGTGCTGTGCCTTCACCAACGTTAGCCACTATGAACGAACAAAGTTTATGACTTCTCTTAGACATCTATCCAGCAGTTAAGTTGGTACTACTAAATTATGGTAATTATTTGCTAATGACAATTTTTAGACTACTAGTAAGATCAATGCTTTAGGGGCTTCTGTCTAGTCAGAGGGCAGAAACTACAGGCACTTCAGGCGAGTTGTTCATTTCTCTGTACTCTCAGTGTGGTTGCTGGCTGTAAATAACTATTTCCAAATTAAGGGAAAGGCATGGTATATCCAGGAGACCTTCTGGGATTTACAGAGACTCATTGCAACAGTATTCACTTGGCAATCACAGCGAGTTATTGGACCTGCCCTGCACTGCACTACTCTTCCTAGGAAGAGTGAAAGCTGCCTCGACTTTACAAGAAAATAAAGCGTATTAGCTAAATTAAAAAAAATGAGCACTGGGTCCTCCCAGGCAATTTTCATTTCTGCTCTAGGATGGCTGTAGTCCTGTGATTGACTGCTCCCATGCAACTGATCATGTTGGCGTTGCATACAAATTAAGAAATGCGCTCGTATACTGTAAATCATAGGACTAGAGCCTTAGACTTTAAATCCTTCAGGACAGGAGACCCCTTTTAGCAGGAGTTATATACGATGCATAATAAAAGCCCTATGCATAACATAATAATGGCCTACTACATCTACTCATTATTACTGATGATCATTATAGCATTATTAACGATTTGCTTTGTGCCAAAATTTCCCCAGAAAGCAGCTAGGTTGTTGAAGGCACTAAAAAGTTTTCCTTTGCTATCCTAACTGTGGCACGAATATAGAACACTAAAACCCTGTAAAAAAAGCAATACACAGGCATTGTTCATCCTCTTATTAAAAGGCACTTTCTTAGGGGGAGGTTAATTATTTAACAAGCAATTTAATTCACCTCATCAACCCACTTTGCTTGGTCTTCTGCAGCTGGCTGCTCCAGGCTGCTATGCCTGCTCCCAGACTGCCAGCTCCGTGCAGCCTCGGTGTCCCCAGCTGCGAGAGCCATGGCTGTCACCCTCCCAGCCCCAGGCACCAGCCCTGCCACTGCCCTGCAGCCACCCGTGCTGCAAAGCTGCTGCGTGCTCCCCAGCGTATCACTCGCCTGCACCCAGCCAAAGAGCTCCCAGGCACTGGAGAGGTGTGAGTGGGGGACCGCTCCCATCAGCAGTCTGCACGCAGCCACGTGGCTTTGGGAGGCAGGAGGGAAGAACGGTATGCATGCACACTCTACCATGTCAGGCTCAGAAAAGAGGACTTGACCTGTTTTAGTGACTGCCACAGATGTTGCTTGTGGGTCTCCGTGCACGGCAGCACTCTCTCCTTTCACCTCTTCGTATTTGAGCACACTGCTACCCTGACTGGAGCCCTCATCTTCCCAGATGTCCGGATCTGGGGCACAAGTCTACATTTAGGCATGCACTTTGGCTTTCTTCCCCCCTCCAAGCGCAGCAGAGGGAAAGCTTGCATCTGACCTATGTCCCCTTGAACAACCATTCAGGCAAGCTCCTCTCTGCAGAATTGGGGGAACGGCAAGAGGTACGGCTGCATGTGTCTCACCTGCATCTACCATCAGCAGCCACACAAGATGCCTTTAGGGTCCTTAACAGGAATGGATTTATTAAAAGGATGAAAACTTCCCCCTTTAGCACTGGCTGATGCAGTCTTGGAGTATTGAGAGTAGAGTAACAGACGTAGGGACCCTCATACAGCCAGTTTGGGATTGCATCTGTCCTCAGGTAAAAAAAAAAATCAAGGAAATATGTTTGCACATAGCAAGAACCTACTTTCAGCAGGTGCCTGAGCCTGGGCTGCCCTTGGAGCAACACAGGGACACCACATCATACAGGTGAGTCAACAAAATGGACAGGTAAAGCAGTAGGGCAGCAATAGCACCAAGCACGTTCCCGGGGCAGGGACCCTCTTTGTGGAATTGTAGCTCTGCATGCCACCTGCTGACCTCTCTCCCATCCAACTCCTCCAGCACCTGCTCTGATTTAAAAAGGTTTAAAAAAAAAAAATAATCAGCATCATCTTTTACTTTCCCAGACCTCTCTTTCATAAGTCTTCCTTCATGAGTTTGAGCAGATCCCCATCTTGTGACTTTGCTGGGAAAAGGCCATTTTTCTAATATGTAGAGCAACTGTCTTTCCGTGGAAGAGCACTGTTGGCCCTGTGAGCATTGCTGTTAGTGTCCAACACAGTAAAAGGGCAGCTTAGGCAAAGGACTGCCTTTCAAAGAGAAACCTGTGGTTTGAAACAGATAAATATTGAGACCCCCAGGGGCAATTAATACCCAAGCTGGACATACGCATTTTCCAATCCAATGCACTGTATTCTACTCCTAAACATATTGTAAAAATTATGGAAAAGAAAAAATGCTTTAAATGGCCATTATAGACTGTTAAGCATACTTTAGCAAGACAGCATCATGCCTAAAAGACAACCAGAGTCCTATGAAAGAATCAAGGGAAAAATTAACAGCACCAGAAAGAAAACTCACTGCTGTGGAAATCGGTCATTAGCAATATGGCAGTACTGCAGCAGTTCAGCCAAACAGTCCCATTTGATTGTCAGCCTGCTGGTTGTGACCATTTTCAGGATGTGGCTGGTTGTAATAACTCACAATTTTTTTTCTTAACACTGTAGGTTAAATCCTGATCGGTCTTAATATCTGTTACTAGTAAAGAAATATCATACTTAAATAGTAAAAATAAACTGTTACTCACAAGGTTTTTTAAAGATGGACCTATACGTTATATAGTTACATTTTCAATAGAAGCCTGAATTAAGGCTTATATGTTGTTTTTAAATTAAAAGCATGTTAACTGCATATGATCAGAACATTTGTTCACGCTTACTAAAAGACAAATGGGCTTGATTAGTAAGTACCTGCTGAAATACTCACTTTAATCAGAAACTTCATGTCAATTGTTTTAATACATCAAAGATCAGGAGAAATTGAGATTCACTGATTGCTTATTAGCAGCATTCAAGCCTTGTCTGCTTCTGCACTACAAACTTTGCTTTGGTAGACTGAAGAATTTCTTGGCTCCTAATCCAGATGTTATTTTCTCAAGGAGCTTTCAGAAAAGGAGGGCTTGTAGCTAATGGAAAGGTCATATCCGTATTTTGAAATGGAACATAAATATATTGTGTGACCTGGGGGAACTCATTATGCTCTTGGTTGCTTCACTTTTGTCAGAGAAACTGACTATATCCTTTACTCTTATTTACTGTGGAGATTATTTCATTAATACTTGTAAACAATAAACCTTCAATGGAAGATAATACCCAAGTACTATTTCTTTTCTCTTCCGGAAATTTTCAGAGCATAATAATATGAAGTTAAATTTGAAACAAAGTAAATTTTATAATTTTGCTCCTGGGTGAAGTATGTTTTCCTGACTTGGCTCCATTTGCTGATGTTGACCTCATGTGTCAGCCCTAAATTAAAGTAAACTCACTGTAGCATTGACAATATGGCCACCTCTATTTTTAGGATCAGTGTGTGCACAGCCAGCATGCAAAGTTAACCACACATAATGTAAGCCTCCTTTCCAGCTGCTGAATTAAAATTACATGTATAACACCATAAGATGGAGTCCATTACTCTTCTAACAAAGGCCATACCATTTGGGCTGCTGAGTGGTTGCCCATTTGATGCAGTGTGGCCATCTACAGCACATTACATACAAGGCTACACCTCTGTGTTAGTCCCTCAGCTTGTGCTGTAATCAGGCAAAAGTTTTTTTTAATGCTCTAAGGACTGTTTTTCAGACACGCTCCTCTCTGTACAACTAATGGGCTCAGACAGCTCCATCTGTAATGAGCATATTCTCATTAGAGTATTGTCTCAAGGTAACACTCTGCAAATTTACTTTTCTGATACAGTGAAAAATTTGAAGCGAAGTCAAAATGTGAAATACCACAGCAATGTGTAATACACTTCTAGTCTTGCTGCCAGAAAGCCCTGTGGCAGTAACAGGAAGAATTGCACAAGGGTTGAGGTTGGAAGGGACCTCTGGAGGTAGTCTTGTCCAACCCCCCTGAGCAAAACAGGGTCATCTAGCGCAGGCTGCCCAGGACCACATCCAGACAGCTTTTGATTACCTCCAGGAACAGAGACTCCACCACCTCTCTGGGCAACCTGCGCCAGTGCCTAGTCACCTCCACATTAAAAAAGTGTTTCCTGATGTTCAGATGGCATTTTCTGTGTTTCAGTTTGCACCCATTGCCTCTGGTCCTGTCACTAGACACCACAGAAAAGAGCCTAGCTCCATCTTCTTTGCACCCTCCCTTCAGATATTTATATACATGTTGATAAGATCCTCCTGAGCTTTCTCTTCTCCAGGCTGAAGAGTCCCAGATCACTCAACCTTTCCTCTTATGGGAGAGTTGCTCCAGTCCCTTCATCTTTGTAGCCCTTTGCTGGACCCTCTCCAGTATGTTCATGTCTTTGTACAGAGGAGCCCAGAACTGGACACAGTGCTCCATGTGTGGCTTCACCAGCACTGAGTAGAGGGGAAGGATCACCTCTCTCAACCTGCTGACAATGGTTTGCCTAATGCAGCCCAGGATACCATTTGCCTTCTTTGAGACACAGGCACATTGCTGGCTCATAGTCAACTTGGTGCCCACCAGGACCCCCAGGTCCTTTTCTGCATAGCTACTTGCCAGCTGCACGGCCCCCATCACATGTTAGTACATGGTGATGTTCCTCCACAACAAGGTGCAGGACTTTGCACTTCCCCTTGTTGAACTACTTGAGGATCCTGTTAGCCCATTTCCCCAGCCTGTCAAGCTCCATCTGGATGGCAGCACAACCCTCTGGCATATCAGCCACTCCTCCCGGTTTGGTGTCATCTGCACTCTGCCCCATTACCCTTGTCATTAATGAAATGTTGACCTGGGCTTGACCCAGCATTGACCCCAGGATTACATTGCTAATTACCAGCCTCCAACAAGACTTCATGCCACTGATCACTCCCTGGGCCCAGCCATTCAGCCAATTTTCAGTCCACCTCATTGTCTGCTCAATCAGATCATACTTCATCAGCTTCTCTATGAGGATCTTACAGCAGACAGCATTGAAAGCTTTACTGAAATCTGGGTAGACTATATCCACTGTTCTACCCTCATCTTTCCATGCCAGTCATTTTGTCATGGAAGTTTATCAAGTTGGTCAAGCATGACTTCCCCTTGGTGAAGCCATGCTGACTACTTCTGATGACCTTCTTGTCCTTCATGTGCCTGGAAATGATTTCCAGGATTAGCTGCTCCACCACCTTCCCAGGGATTGAGGTGAGGGTGACCAGTCTGTAGGTCTCTGGGTCTTCCTTGCAGATAGAAGGGATGTTTGCTTTCATCCATTCTTCAGGCACTTCTCTCAGTCACCATGGTCGATCAAAGATTGAGAGTGGCCTCACAATGACATCCACCATCTCCCTCAGCACTCATGGGTACATCCTGTCAGGGCCCATGGATTTATATATGACCAGTTTGCTTAAGTATTCCCTGACCTGATCTTCTTCCATCAAGGGTGTATCTTCCTTGCTCCAGACTTTCCTCCTGCTCTCTGGTACTCCTGAAGACCAGTCTCGCTAGTAAAGCCCGAGACAAAGGTGGTATTCAGTACCTCAGCCTTTTCCACATCCTGTGTAACCAGGTCCCCGGTCTTGCTGAGCAGTGGGACAGCATTTTCCCTAGTCTTCCTTTTGTCACCTATAGGCTTATAGAAGCCCTCCTTGTTTTTCACATCTGTGGCCAAATTCAATTCCATTTGGGCTTTTGTTTTCCTAACTTCATTTCCAGATCTTGGACAATATCTCTGTTCCTCCCAGGTTACCCATCCTTGCTTCCACTCTGTGTGCTTCCTTTTTGTGTTTGAGTTTAGCTAGGAGCTCTTTGTTCATCCATGCAGGCTTCCTGGCATTTTTATCTGACTTCCTATTCATTGGCATGGACCGCTCTTGAGCTTGAATATTAACGAACTTTCTTGGGCCCCTCTTTCCTCCAGACCCCTCTGCCTTATCCCACAGAACTCTTCCAAGCAGATATTTGAAGATGCCAAAGTCCACTATCCTGAAGTCTAGGGTTGTGAGCTTGCTTTTTACCCTCCTCCTTACCCTCAGGATCCTGATCTCCACCATCTCATGGTCACTGCAGCCAAGGCTGCCTTTTACTTTCACATTCCCAACAAGCCCTTCATTGGCGAGTACGAGGTCCAGCCAAGCACCTCTCCTTGTTGGCTCCTCTATCACTTCCTCAATAGGAAGTTACTGTCAATGCACTCCAAGAACCTTCTTGATTGCTTATGTCCTGCTATCTCTCTAGCAGATTTCAGGGTGTGGTCAAAGTCCCCACAAGGATTAGGGCCTGCAAACATGAGTCTGCTCCTGACTGTCTGTAGAGGGCCTCATCCACTTGTTCTTCCTTGTCAGACAGCCTGTAACAGACACCCACTATCATGTCAACTTTACCTCTCCTCTCTTTAATCCTAACCCATAAGCTCTCAGTTGGCTCCTCATCCATCCCCAGGCAGAGCTCCATGCCCTCCAGCTTTCTCACACAGAGGGCAACTCCCACTCATTTTCCCAGCCTTTTCTTCCTAAAGAAGCCTGGATACCCCCATTACAACACTCCAGTCATGAGAGCCATCCCACCACATCACCATGATTCCAGTAAGATCATAGCCCTGCAACTGCACACAGATCTCCAACTCATCACGTTTATGCCCCATACTATGTGCATTATTATACAGGCACTTTAGAGCAGCACCCCAACATGTTGAGTTTCTGGAGAGGGTTTGGGGGATTTCTCCATAATGGTGCCTTATAGCCACTTCCTTGCTTACATGCAAGTACTGGAGGTGACCCCACTTAAACCTCATTTTCTTGATTTTGTGTTCCATTCCTGTCACATCACCCTATGATGTTTGCTCATTGACCCTGTCCAGCACTCCCTCAAGACTTCCTTGTGCCAGGTTTCCCTGGCAGTATCATTTGTGTCCACATGGAATAACAGCAGGGGGTAGCAATCGGAGGGTTGGATGAGCTTCAGCAATCCCTCCACAATGTCCCCAATCCTGGCCCCCCAGCAGGCAGCAAGCCTTTCTTGATGATAGGTCAGGTTGACAGATAGGTGCCTCTGTCCCTGCAGCAAGGAGTCACCCAGTACATGGGCTCACTATTTCTTCCAGGTGGTCTTGCATGGTTTAAGGTCAGGTGGACCAAATGCTTTGCTTGAAGACGTATCTGGCTTCTCTTTAGCTTTGAGGGTGGTGAACCTATTTTGCAGTTGTAAGCCTTTTGGTGGGGCAGGAGCCTTTTTCTTGGTGCCAGAAGTCATCAGCTTTCATCCTTCCCCCTCTCCAGCAGTTGCACTTACCTTACTATTAAGGGTGAATACTGCCTGCTTCTCTGCTGCAGCTGGGATCTAGGGCTCTTCAGACCCTTCTGATGCATCTCAGATAAGACCCCATCTATCTCCCTTTTCACACTCTGATGCTGCACAGCCTGCTCACTTCCCCCGTAAGTCCTCTACTTGGCAGCACAGTTCCTCCAAGATGGCACACATCCTGCAGGACGGCAGGCCATCTCTCTGGGCATCAGAGAGAAGCCCTAGGCAATCCCTGCAGCCCAGGACTTGGAGGGCTGCATCAATCATCCAGAGTTTGGTCTGCATCAAAGCCTCTGCCCTAGCTGCAACAGCTGCTCCGATATCTGCTGGGCAAGCTGCCTGGTGGCATATCACCACCATAACCGAGACCATTACTGTGGTACTAATTCAACTGAGGCCCCCTTCCTTATGCCCTGCTGCACAAACTGGTGCCTCTAGGAGCTGTGCTCTGGGCCATGCTCTTATATAGTCTTCTCCTGAGCACTGGCTAAGGGTGCTTCACTCTCCCTGACTGGGGGCAGCTGCAACAAAGGCTGCAGGCACCCTGGGTCAGGGGCAGCTGATCGTGCTCATTAGGAGCTGCTAGAGCTTCCTCAGGCCCACACCCTGGTGGCTCCCCTTCCCTCGTCCTTGCCTGGCAGTAGCAGGCACCCTCCAGTTTCTCAGAGGGTTCCCAGGTATTTCCCGATGATCCTGGACCTTGTTCCCAGGAGCTCCTAAAGCAGAACCCAGAGGCTGCTGCCCAGATGGCTGCCTCTGTTGGCTGTGCCTAATAACATCATATTAAAATCTGCAGACACTCGTTCCTAGAGACCTCTGTGGGCTCTGCGTGTCTTAACTCAAGTATGCATTTAATCCGTGTGAATAACCTTCAAATGTGTTATGTATATATATGTAAATGTATTTTTTATGTATATATGTAAGTCTAATATATACATATATAAATTTCAAGCCCTCTTTCTGTTTGAGATGTAGGCAGCCTAAACCATTGATTGGCATCTCCAATATGTTCAACTGCCCATCATCAGCACTAGCACATAAACATTTCTGGAGAGTTTGCTTGAACTCTCATTATGTTTGGGACCCAAAAAACTGATGAGTATCCAAAAGATTAAACCGTAGGGAGTTTAAACATAGCAGCATAAGAACAGCTGCACTGCATCAGACCAGTGGTCCATCTGAAAATGTCCTATACCAGATGCCTATAGGGGAGCACAGGGACAGGGCAAGCAGGTATAGGTACTTCCCCAGTCTCAAGAGGTCTGTGCAGCAGAGAGAGTTTCCTTAACTCACTTTATAACCCCTCTGCCAGCTACAGATTCAGGCTGGGATGAGTTAGGCTTTATTCACAAATTCAGCTTCTTTGACCACATGAATCATTCAGGGTTTACTGACAGCCATTAAAACCAAGTGAGCGAAATGTTTTATCTTTTAGAGCTATCCTTAGGGTATTTAATTAAAAATAGGCTCCTGACCAAAAGAATTTAATCAGATTATCTTTCATGAAAGCATTGCTGTGAAAGAACGTAATTGCTTGGGAAAGACTTATTCCATAACATGTTCTCCTATTATAAAAGCCATTTCCCTTCACATTCCAGGTATTTAGCCAAGAAACAAAGAACCATAGCTGGGCATGTGGCTTTTTCCTCTGTATAGTATTTCAAGATGATTTGACAAGTATTTGACAAAAAACCCGTGTTTTGCGTCTTCATTAAAGCAGAAATTAAGCTCTTGTCTCTCATGGAAGGCTGTGATGACCAGGTTAATACTGAATTGTCAGTGGCTTTCTTGAAAACAGAGTGAAAAAAAAGACTCAAACTGCTTACATGTCAGAGTTTGTTTGATTTTTATTACGTGTTCTTAACTTAAACATATAAGGAACACCATGGAGAAATCCCATCATCGTTAGGAGCCAATTAAAGGAGCCGTTGGTAGAAACAGCATTATTGGTGTTCCACTTGTCTTGCAATTCAGTCATTTGCAAGTCCGTGATACTTCAGCATGTCACATTCATTAATGCATTTCTCCTTTAATACATCTGTGAATTGCTATTATTCACATGTTTATAGCTAGAGAAATGAGGCCCAGAAAGAGCAAGTGATCCATCTACAGCCACACAGAAAGTCTGCACAGCATGAACCTCAAATGTAGTCTCCAGCTAATGTGTTAACTAACCACTGGGACATCCCGACTCACCACCCACCATCCCTGAAAACATGCTCTTACAACCGAAAGCCCAAGCTACAGTCTTCACGGACTGCAACAACCCGGTTACTGAGCTGTTCGACAAATAGAATTTCTGTTCTGCAATGAAATTCTGGCATTTGCAACTTTGAATTTTTATATTACCACTTAATACATAATAAATTAATTAATAACAATATATTCCAATATTTTAGCACCACATACGAGTCAAAATGGAATAAATTACAATTGTAAACTCAGAAAATATGTATCTTGTTTTGCTTCTAACGGTTTTGTAACATTATTGAAATATTTCAGTGAAATAGTGAAAGCCATTGTACAGATTTGCTCCCATCTAGCATGTTGTTAAACATGCTACACTACTGCAAAGCATCTAAAAAAAATCTGCATTTTTTTGGTGGGAAACAGCTCTTTCAAAAAACGTCCTCCAGTGCAAATCACCATTGAATAAGATCTTGTAAGCCAAATGCTTTCAGTTGTACTTGTCTGATTTCATAGTTTGCGATGATGTATTTACAGCATAATCTTTATCAAACACAGTTCATGAATGGACAAAGAGAGCAACAGGCACAGTTAAAAATTACTGTTACACTAAGCCTCACAAAAAAGGGTTTGGGAGACTTACTGGAAAGCTGGTATTCCCCAAAGTTGTTCAGCCATGATGCCGTCTCATCGCAAGGAAGAGCGAATAAGAAAGCATCGGTGTGCGACACAGTTCAGGTAGTGTTTCTGCCTGTTTCCGTATGTATATTCCAATAGTAGCAAGTCTCCCTCCACTTAAGATAGGTTTTTTGCAAGGCTAACTTTACTTCATGAGTAAATCTCAGCAAGAGTGACATCTGCTTGATGAATTTGGGCTGCCATCAACTGCAACATGGAAATAAACCCCCCTCACCACCACCATCAGCCCTCTATGTCATTGTGGCAATTTGGTATCTATCTGGAAGGCTATTCTGCCTCAGGCTGCTCCCAGAAGCTGTGTTATGCCTCTTGGCACTGAAATCTATGTCACTTCTGGTTGGAATTCAGAAATTTTGGGCACTGGTGGAAATTCTCAAGGCTCTTGAGCAGACTGTGCGAACCTCCTTCTGGTGAAAGGCCATTACTTACCCAACCATCGTTCAGTGCTGGCAGAGACTTGCCTGCCTTTGGTGCACCTTTTTTGCTTCCACGTGGAGGTTCCACCGTGGTCGCTTGAGGGTATATGAGTAATTCAGAGGCATGATGGATTACTGCTCATCTGAAGTCTTCTGCAAATTCTGTAAGTCACTTATTTAATCTCTTTTTGGCTGGAACAATTTCTCTCAGATGTGGCCCTCTGGCCTCCGTCTGTACATACCTGGACTACCATTAATTAATACTACCAAAGCATGTTTGAACTGTGTGTGCTCTAGAATTGATTAGGGTTTTTTACCTAATTAGGGGGAAGGACCACGTTACGTCAGCAGTCCAGAGACTGCATTACTTTTATTTGGGGCACAATTCAAGGCAAATTGTCCTCTGTTCGTGCCAAGTGCTATATCTCCTTCATCTTCATCTCCTTACTGCAGACATCATCTTACTCCATAGGTTCTGCCGTGACAGACGAGCAGTCCAAGCGAGGGGATGACTTGTCTTTCTTCCAAACTACTCCAACTGCAGTAGAGTTGTTCAATAGTGTAATTAAAAAGAAAATTGGGCAGCTAGGTTTAGACAAGAAGGGAAGAGCATTTTAAAGGAGGAGCAATGAGCGCTGTACTTACCTCTCCACTGGTCCAACCTGTTTGCATCAGAATCTAAATGCAAACTTGTTCCCTTTCTTTGCATTGGTGTCAGCCTGATAA
Organism: Mycteria americana; assembly: GCF_035582795.1. Classification (NCBI taxonomy): domain Eukaryota; kingdom Metazoa; phylum Chordata; class Aves; order Ciconiiformes; family Ciconiidae; genus Mycteria; species Mycteria americana. Next base: position 95,379,227 of record NC_134366.1, on the reverse strand, counting down.
AATTCATGTTTTGCTTACTTGTTCTTTGATAAATTTCTTTTTGATCAAATTAAAAAAAACCACCCTGTTGCTCATTTGCCCGAAAATATTAGCAAGGCTATTATCTTTTATAAATCAAACATAGTGTACGTGAAGACTTGGCTCACCACCTTGATTTTGAAAGAAATGTCAGGATCACCTTCCCATTTCCCCTGCCCCAGCTCCATAGTTTTTACTGTCTTTTCCACCTTCTGTGCCTATGGACGCTGAGTCATGGGTCACAGTCCCCTGACTAATGAGCTCTTCTGTCACCTCGTTTACTGCCTTATTCTCCAACTAAAACTGATGCAATTTTTCTTAATGGTAAGGGAATCAGTAACCCAATTAAAGAGGGGAGTATTTTAACCTCCTGGGGAACATGCCATTCAGAGACAATATTTTTGCCCCCAAAATAATTAACCTCTATGGAGCATGGAAAGCACAGAGCCTATGCGCTGAAGCCTTCCTCGGATGTCAGATACTTAGTTTTTTATATCCCTTGGACCTTGGTGCACTTTATTATGTTGAGCCCTCTAATGATGCTATTCTGAGACCAATGAGATATTAGTACTAACACAGCCTTGCCCTAACACAGCCTGCGCAGCGAAGAAACAAGACGTCGAGACCTTCAAAGTACGATGTGCCAAAGACACCACACGTTGTGTAACAGCATACCCCTGCATTTAGGCAGAGACTGACCTTTTCAGAAGAAAGAGGGCAATACATATTCATTGGAAAAAAAATAACTAAGGTGGGATAAGCATAGCACTGGCCTAAAACGCTGCTCACATTCAGTCCTGGCTGAGCTGCCCCACTGGTTAGGCCAGATACCCTGGGTGCAGGTTCACAACACCCTTGAAGTGGTCTACGCCCACAAGTCCTCATGCAAGTCTGATTCACAAGTGATTTAGACGTTTTGTTAAAACCTCACTCACTCCGTGGGAGCGCTTTTTACTCCCTTCCTGTCCCCAAAGCACTGAATAAGCACTCAGTCTGCCTGGATGCGGTGATAAAGACGTATAAATAGATATAAATAGATATAAATAGATAAAGACTGTTACAGGCAGCACACTCCTCTTGTTCTCCAGGGTGCAGTATTGTGGCCAGAGTTACCAGACCTCCCTCCTGTATACATCAATAGCTGTGGGTTCAGCTAGGTTACATTAACCTTGGCTTAATCCATCACCATCACTTGAGTAACAGCACAGTTATTATCAAATACTCAGTGTGGTCTTCTTTCCCCTGGAAAGAGATTTTTACTTTCTTAGCTGGCCCCTTGGCTGATATAATTCTGTAAGAGCCTGGAATAATACGTTCTTCACTAAATTTGCCATATAATAACCTCGACAACATTGCATCAGATCAATGTCCAGTTTCCCTTATTTGTCCCCCCAAAATAGTGCCTTTGGGTAAACTGTGTGTTTCATCATTCAGCATTTGACAACGGTAACTTTATTCACCACACTGAGAAGGAAACATTCTGTTTACTCCATGTATAACAAATATCCCAGAGAATTATTCCTCGATTAAGCATTAGGAAGGACGGTAATGAAAGATCTTGTTTCACTGGACAACTAATTACACTTGCTGCGGATGGCAGCTTAAAGAGTAATGAAAACAAACACAGTGATGCCGTAATTCCCCTCAGGACACGCCGTGTACAATTCTGTAGTGAACAAAGTCAGCTGAGACCCTCTGGGCCAAAATGTCATTAGTGACATTAAGAAAATGCCACTGCTTGCTGATTTATGCAAAGTCCAGGGACTCATCAGAACTAGAGCAAATGTCGCCTGTAAATTTTAAGTCCACCAAAAATGCAGTTTTGTATAGTTTTTGCAAGTATTTTAGTAATTCTCATGCTTTATTCTAAAACAAACAAAAAAATTTTCATGATTTCTTACTTAATTCAGCCACTGAACTAAGAATATAATTATTTACACTGGAACAACAGACTTCACGCTACAAGGTTGCTAGAAGATTAAAAAATTGACCTTTTTTTTTTTTTAAACTCCACGTGCCTCTGCAGGGTATATCTAGTTACACCAATCTTACTGCCTTCACTCACAGTTCGCATGTATACTCTTCAACACCTTTTCTCCCTGCCCTTAGACGAATCCTGAACAGTTGAGACCAACAGCAGCCTCCAAATAATTTGTACAAGAAATATGCAATTCTCCTTCCTTCATGCCATTGAGGTCTGCAGCACTGGCAGAGCTGCAATAGTCAGGCTAACTGCTAAAAAGCTAAGTAAGATTTTTATTCCTTAATTTTGGGTGGCCGCAGTGCAGAACCTATATCTGGGCCAGGTGTAGGATCCACCTAATGTTGTCAGCGGAGAGCAGAGTCCCACCTAGTCTCCACTGACTGTCCTTGCAAGACTCCGCTGACCGTAGCTGGAGCCCACATAACCGTCTCAGATGTAGGTACAGGTACCTCGTGCCCTTGAGGACACAGCAGAGCATCCCACCTCCCTCCCAGCTGCTGTGCCAGAAGGGTACAGGTATGCTGTGGGCCCTGTGTCATATCTGACTACATGGCATCTCATGGGAAAATCCCAAGCTTCATGCAACACGGATGTAGGGAGCTCAGGGCCATTTAGATCACTGACCTGCTCCTATCACAGTGTAAAACATTTTAATGTAGACACAGCCTATGGTTTTTGCTTCCCTAAAGCTAAACAAAAAGTATCCCATCCACTTCTGCTCTGTTGATCTTATCAATCATATATAGCCGCAAAGCAATCTAGAAAGATTTTTCACACCTATTGTTGGAGCTGGTTTCTGCGTGCTGTATAGCAGTAGCAGAGATGCTGCAGATGCCCTCCCCTCACTAAAACATGCATATGTGCAATCAGAGAAAATTGAACCTCAAAGCAATTCCCGAGTCTTTAAATTCCAGCCGTAGCCCTGACTGCCAGGCCCAGTTTAGCAGGTTTAACTAGCTCACGCACAGCACCACGCTGCTTCAGCGCTGGAGTAATTCATCTCTGCACCTCCCTGGTCTGGGTGGCAAAGGCGTGGGAAGCCACAGGACAAGTGAGGGTGCAGGCTCCTGCGTTTGCAAGGCTTTGCCATGCAAGAGGCAGCAGCTCTTTTAGGGGTGCCAAACTGGCCAAAGCTTTCTGTGTCTCTTTTTGAAATACCTGTGGCTCCTGACCCAATGCCACTTTTACTCAACATTCGTTGTATTTCTTTGTGACTTCATGTCATGGCTTACTCCTTTCTGCTCTACATCCAGATGATTCAGGTCTTCCTGCATTTCTTTCCTTGCCTCTAAATTGAGCATTGGCTGTCTGACCACACTGCTCCCACAGTTAACCACAGCAGGGACTTGCTGGAATACCTCTAAACCCCCATCCAACCTTTGCACTCAAGTTTCCTTTCTAAAAAAAAACAGAGTAGGGAAAAAAAAGGGTGCATGTCTTAGCCCCATACTGGAACAGCTGGATCATGCACCCAAACCCAAAGCTTCAAAAAACTTCACCAAACTGAAACTCACTGCTCCAGTTCTTGGAAGGTTTTCCCCACCAGGCACTAGAGCTGCCGCCTTTTTTGACACGGGCATCCACTTACGATACTAACTGATACTGGAAGATCGTCTTTTAAGTGGAGAAGGGAGAACAGTTCCCTGCTTGGATACACTCCACAGGTAAATTGTTTTATTCTCGCCTATAAACCAGACCGAAAATGGCGATGGTCAAACAGCTTTAGGGGCAATCCCTTCTTGCAGGAATCTGAGGCCAACACTAAGGTCCAGTGCCTCAATAACTGGGTACAATGGAGTAGCAACAGAGTAAGCAAACTCCATTTGCAGCAGCCTTTCCAAGTAGCATGATTTCTCCAAACAACTTCATAGTATTGAAATACTAACAAGGTGCACAACATAGCAACTCATGCACAAATTAAAATAATTTGGAAGACTAGCACCAGCAGCCCATATTTGTCTTAACAGTGTTGGCTTCATCTTGTCTGTTCCTGAATCATTTTTCTTTACATCACAAAACCTGGAGTGACTGAACATCCTTGCAAAATCTGTGCCTATTTCACTAGTTGCTACAGCTTTTCCTTATTTTCAGAAAAATCCCTTTTCTCTTCAGCTTCTACAACTTTAAGCAGAGGAAGTGCTCTTCTTTTCTTTTTCAGTTTTCTTTGAATGTCATTTACCCATGATTCTGTTAGGAATAAAGCATAGTTAAATGAATTTCTTTTGTCTGTAGTTAATATAAGCAGAGTTAATATAATTGAGATGGGTGTTCCAAATGCAACCTGCCTTTCAATTTCTTCCAATTATGTCTCATTAAAATTACCCTATGTCATTGGTAACAGTTATGTCAGGTTTATGTGTCAAGGCAAGAAGCCAGCTTCAAATGACAATTTTCTACCATAGCAAAACCATAACATTTCTGTAACTACATTACTGAACATCTATATTATTACTCATCAGATGCAAATGCCTGTGTGTCACTCCTGAGTAAATAAATGCATTCTTCCCTAACAAAACTCTTGGATGTGCCACTTAGTTTGCGCACAATTTTTTTACATTGTTTTAACTGATAATCAATAGCCCTCTACATCTTCGTATTCAAATGAGAGACTATTTTTGGGACACAGACAAGAATTGCACACCACTTAATTCTGCTCTAATAATATTTGAATCATTTAGAGGAATAGTCATCTTGACAAAAAAACATGCAAATCTGATCCAGTAGTGGTGCGAGGAATTCCTTTACAGAGATATCAAAGTCATCAGAAGCTGTGTAATTAGCAGCATTGATAATTTTTGTTTTTCATGTTGCTTACACTTTTATAAAAACCTTTATAAGAAAGAGCTCTCCTTAACCTGTTAAGTTATAGGCAATAAGATTGTATGCATGCAGAATGAGTGTTCATTCTATTGTTTTCTCTGGTTTTATCATCTGAATCCCATTTCTGCTCAATCTTGTGATTTTCTAATTTCATTTACTGCCATAGTAAATTTTCTCTTTTAATTACGTTCTCTCTACATAGCACAAAGACATCACTGAAAAGCTCAATATACAGAAGCTTTGCAAACTATTCTAAGAAAAAAACCCCTGAAGATGATCCAAAACCCAGCGAAGTCTGTGGAAAACCTCCCTCCCCGTGTCCTTTGGAACAGGTCCCAGATGAGGCAGAAGTAGGTGCTGCACTTTTGTGCCAGACTTTCCCCCCAAAAGGAGATCAACAGTGACCTGGCTCCAGCTTCTGTTCCTTGCACAAAGCACCGGAGAAGAGATGGGAACACCTCGGCTTCTCACTCAAACAGTCCAAACGATGAGCACAACACGTTTGTACGGGAACATACGTGAGCACTTATATGCCAGCCCTGTTCTTAGAGACTCTCACTGTAGGAAAATGAGAAAATAAACTACTTAACTGTGCAAGTAATTTCAGCTGGAGCCGATTATCCGTCTGCTAATACAGTGCAGCCTGGAAGCTTTGCCAATGACAGATTAAGGTCAAACAAATGATCATTCCTACGAGACACTCCTCTTCCTAAACGTATTTTTCTTTCAATATGTTGTGAAATGCTGATCAAAGAGCCTATAATAATATTATATTAGCATAAATTTCTTGTAGTGAATCTACAGCAAGTTTCTGGAGTAACACTGTGGTCTAGACAAGCCAGACAGTATGTTTAAGACAGAGACTCTAAAGAGCTTACAGGTGAAAAAGGCAAAACACAAGAAAAACTGCAGAAAGAAAGTGTTGTTATTTCATTTTACAGGGGCAGAATTAAAGCAGAGGGCTTGTGGGAACGGGGCATATGAGGTGTGCAGGCACTGAAAGAGCAATGGCAACTTGAAAGCCTGCGTCCAGTGACAGGGCGAGGCTGAAACTCCCCTGTGATATGCCTAAGAATATTTTCCCCAAACTTCCATTTGTGCTGACTTGCTTTTGCAGAAGCACTTTTTCTAAAAGGTTTTTAAAGATCACCTTGAGACGGCTTTGCAAATCCCAGCCTGCAATGTTGTGCACACACACACGAACTACATGCAAGTGAAGAGAAGGTCTTGGTACGAAAAAGTGTTAAGCAAACCGAGTTATAGGGACTGCTGCTTCTGCAGCCCAAAATATAAGATGTCAGAGACAGACAGGTAATTAGTAGTATTTAATTTTATGACTGGAAGGTTACACAAAGGTAATTCAGGCATGTGTCAGATTCAGACACAGGTCTTAGGTACCTAATAAGTAAGCCTCATTCACTCAGGCACATTGCTCAAGTGTTTTAAATCTTTGCACAAGCTGTCTTGTCTTTTACCACTGCTCTGTCCACGAGAAAATGCTCTTTCCTCAAAGCCAGACACAGAATAAGTAAGTTGAGGACCTCTTTTTTTTGTGTAAAGCACTTCAGTACCTCCTGATGAGAAGTGCTGCCTGGAAGCTGGGTTCCGTTACGTAAACTGAGCATCCTCACGCCAGTAATCCACAGATGTCTCACAAATTCTTGTGTAACGGACTGGCAGGCACGGTGCGTACGTTGCCTCCTCTCAAAGAAGCTGCTTTGCATGGAGGATAAGAGCCTACTTAGCCTCTCCCACAGTAGCTGATCTCCGACGGTGCCCCATCTGTGCCGCACACGGCACAGGTAGGAAAAACAATAGCGTGTCACTGCCTAATTCGGGACCACAGTGCAATGCCAGGCACATGAGGAATCACGGTTAAAAATGTTTTGAGCTACGCTTTTGAAGGGAGGGCTGGTAAAAACAGGAGTTTGCTGAAAGTGAAGGCAGCCTGGTAGAAATTCAGATTTTTTTAAGGTAGTTCAGAAACTATTTTAGTCCCCATCTCTCCTTAACTTTTATATTTCCTGGTAAAAAAGAAGGAGAGAAAAGGAGTAATATAAGTGAAGTAAAGCCTGACCTTTTAAAGGCTCACTGTGAAACAGATTTTGTCACACACTAAAAAAGCTTTTTCAAAGGAGATGAAGCACAAAGAGACAGGGATCATAAGTGCCCACTAATTTAGAGTACACTGCTGGAGGTGCTTAGGACCTTGATTTTGTCAGTGCATATAAGGCAAAAAATGTAAATGTATTTAGATACTTAACACGCATGCCTAATTACCTTCATCTTTCCCTTAAGAATTTTACAGGCTGCTCTCTCTCTTTAGCATAGGTATGTTTCAGCTGCAGCAGTGAATGATCAGTATTTTTGAAAACCGGATCAAGGACTTTGAAAAGAAGGAATCAAGACCCTCTGAAAACCAGGAACACACAGCTAGCGATCACTGGTTGGCTTGGTTCAAAGGGCTGAAAGAAGACACCACTGGGAAAAAGAAGTCATCAAAATATTTACCGAAAGTCGACTTTCAAAGAGGACACCAGAGGTTTTTTAACATGCCAGAACAGCACACTTGTCCTTTCCTTTTTTTCCCTTCTTGAAAGTAGCAAACCAAATTAGGGTAAAAAAACCCCAGTCATAAAAGCAACCTTCCTAAAACCTAAGGAATTTTGCCTGAGCATTTAAAACTTGATGAATTTTTAAGTAACAGAACAGGGTTCCTTATAATGGGAAAGTGTTAAGCTGCCTTAATTACATCAGGACCCAAGGGGCTGAATCTCTGTTATGGAAGGCTCGATATTGATCACGAACTGCAGACGCTTCTCTCTCAAAGTCCAGCACAGATCTATAGCTAATGAAACCTGCTCCCCAGTAATGAAAGGCTGGTCATATGAAATCACTTTATTATGTCCTTGGGCCACACATGAAAAGCTTGCAATACAGGAAACTGAAATTAAGGGTAGATGCAGAAAAGTAGCCAAGAACTTGTTGGGTTGTAGATGCTGGACTGCCTATTATTTCTGAAAGATTATTCTGCCTATATAGCAGAATAATGGGGCAATACAGTGTGGGAGTGCCCGTTGTTCTACTAACCCGTAAATATATGTTCCTCACTAGAACTGTCAGCCAGGTGTACTTCCAAACCACTGATGCTTAGCTGCTAAATTTCAAATTATGCAGAGTTTTTACTAACTGATAACTAGCGAAATCACTGAGATACTGTAACCATCAGCAAGCATTGGGAAAGTGGGATCTGTATCCCAGATCGCAGCAGAATTAGCTCAGGCCACAAATTTGGGTACTACTCCCAATTTGTGTATCGTTTTGTAGGAAATGCATCACAGTGGATTCACAGATTTCAGGGGCTGCCACACTCAAGCTTTCAAAGATCCTGTACTCAGCAACATAAATCACCAAATTATCTTCAAAATCATCAGGTATTTAAAATAGCATACTTATAGTTCCTTTTACTCACCTTTCCAGTTTAGAAATGTGATTTCCAGATAAGCAGGAGATTTCAGGAGCTCTGATTTTGAGCAAAAAATGGGAACATCATGAGACTCCACTGGAAACCGAGACAGTTGGTTTCACAGGAGCATGGCCTATTCCTATTATTCGCAGGGAGTTTTCCCACTAGTATGTATCTTGTTCTCAGAAGTTACTCCCAGTGAACCTCAAAGCTTTCCAAAGATCATTAACATGTCTCTCACCATCATCCTTCATTAAAACCTCCGCTGGAACCCTCCAGCTGTATCAGAAGCCTCCCTGGCCACATGCACCTGGGAGATAATCCCTATTTCAGAGTCTCCAGCCTAGGGAGGTTATTGGTATTGGCATGCAGAAGGCAGTCCTCCTTGTGCTCTCCAGAGGAATGAGGAACCTTTGCCAGCACCATGCCTCGCTCCCCAACCAGACCAGAGGAGCATGACGAGAGACACGTGCCCTGCTCCACATTTCTGATTAGCTCAAATGCTGTAATTTAGAAAGCAGGTTATCAATTGATTTAACAAACGGTTAAAATTCATTTTCTCTCAAATCCCTGCTGACAGGCCAGGTGTACCCTGCTGAGTAGCCCCTGCCTGGTGTGGTTTTGAGCTGTGGTGCTGGGCTGGGGAGGTCTCCTTACTCAGCCCATCCCACCCACTCTTCCTCCACCCCTGGAGGAAGCAAACCCACCCGTTGCACGAAGCCGGGTGTTTCATTGACGGGGTTTGAACCATCTGTGCTGAGCCGACACACCACCACGCAGAAAGAGAAACACCACCTATTGCGACACTTCTGCCGGTACACTTAGCAGCATACGCAGCCCAAAATGACTCACTCCAAAACATTTAAATGGGGAAATTATGTGTGGATTGAACTTGGCTCTCACAGCACTCAGCTCTGCGTCTCTCGCAATTCTGACGTCTTTTAAAGTGTTATTAATGCATTTGTCTTGTCTGCTCAGGGGTTTACTAGGCGGAGGTAAACACAACTGGGGTGAAGAGCCTGGAGGATGCCACTAGAAGGAACCCTGAATCCCAGCAAACAGCTACTGCTGTCACTCCGGGAGGGAAGGAGGATGTAACCTGCTCACGGGCAAGCCAGGCAACGTGGCTCTGCCTCCTGCTGCACAGGGTGCTTGTCTCCTCTCAGTCCCCCTCACCCAGGTGAACCCCCAGCCCCCCTCCCCATCCCCACAGGGACCGTGCTGGCCTCGCTCCTCGCTCTCCTGGCTGTGCAATCACCTGGAAAGCTAACTCTGCTCGCTTTGGAAGTGTCAGGGGCCTTCTGACGGCGCTATTCAAATATTTAGGAGTGCCTTGTGTGGTATAAAACCAATGACACCCACTGAAAACATGCATATGATCCAAGATATACCTGTTAGCCAAGGCTCTGCCCGTTTTACACTGTTGCGTCTTGCTACAGAAGTTGTCCCAATGGCATCAGCAAAGGATTGTCTCTGCAGAAAGATAGTGGTGCTTTGTGCACATAAAAAAAATTGAACCTCACCAAGATTGCTGTAGCAAGTCCTCATTTAAATGAAAATATTTCTTAGCTATTTAAAGGGCATTTCATTATCTTTCACAACTATCATTCTAAAAAGCCTTTTTTTTTTTTTTTTTACAGAAATGCAGGGGATGCTTTTGGTTCTAACACAAAGAAAGGTTTATAGGTAGCACAGTTCCAGAGTTAGATTTCATATGGGTAAGCAAAAGGCAAATTTGTAAAACTAAATGTTAGATCTCTATTTTTTTTCAGTATTGAAAAAGGTATTCTTAATTTAGCTAAGAACATGTTGTGGTTTAGCCCCAGTCGGCAATTAAGTGCCACACAGCCGCTCGCTCACCCCCACCACCCCGGTGGGATGGGGGAGAGAATCGGAAGAGCAAAAGTAAGAAAACTCGTGGGTTGAGATAAGAACAGTTTAATAATTGGGGGGGGGGGGGGGAATTGTAACGAGAAGGAAAACAACAAGAGAGAGAGAGAGGAACAAAACCCAGGAAAAAACAAGTGATACAACCGCTCACCACCCGCCAACTGACGCCCAGCCCGTCCCCGAGCAGCGATCGCTGCCCCCCAGCCAACTCCCCCCAGTTTCTATACTGAGCATGAGGCCATATGGTATGGAATAGCCCTTGGGCCAGTTTGGGTCAGCTGTCCTGGCTGTGCCCCCTCCCAGCTTCTTGTGCACCCGGCAGAGCATGGGAAGCTGAGAAGTCCTTGACCAGTGTAAACACCGCTTAGCAACAACTACAGCATCAGTGTGGTATCAACATTATTCCCATACTAACTCCAAACCACAGCACTACACCAGCTACTAGGAAGAAAATTAACTCTATCCCAGCTGAAACCAGGACAGAACAAAAGAGAGGTGCAGCAGAAGGGTTTTTAAGTTGAAGGCCACGGCACTATTTTTGATTGACAAAAACTTCTCTTGTGGTTTAACTTTAGAGCACGCTGTACAGCATAGCACAATGCAAAATCTTACAGCAGTGCTGACAGCTTTGTTGTAGCTAGAATGGGTTTCCCTATCTCAGTAACCTTATTTGAAGATACTTACCTTTACAACAAAAATTAGCAACAGTCTTTCTTTTTTAAATATGTTGTATCCTATTATTCCCAGAACAACATTTTCAGCAGAGTTTGCAATCAAACACAGCCCAATATACAAGTCCCTGCTGGTAAATGTCATTGGTAGGTGATAAGCAAGATGCCATTTTTATAAACCAATCAAGAAAAAAATTAAATCAGCTTGCTAGCAAGTTCTCAGTTCTCTCTTACTATTTTGTAAATAAAATCCCTCCTGGAAATTTCTAGGAAAAGTCAAGGTTTATTTTTCCTATTTGCATTCCGAAATGGCATTTTTTCCAGATCAACGAGTTCACGCTGAGCCCTTGCACCAATTACGCTTCATTATGTTGCTTGTAATGCTAATATGCTAACTGGTGTAATGAAACTTTTATGAGTAACATAACAAACTGCATTCACAATTAAGGCAAAGCATGTACCTTTCCCGGCCTGCCAAAATACTGTCTCCAGGCTTCCAATGGGAGAATTATCATCTGTCTCAGCAGCGGCTCCCAGCTTGTGTTCCCCCTTATCGACTGGCCACGTTTTGGGCAGAACACAGTCAGGGTGCTCAGTGCCTCCAGGCGGGACGTGCCACCTCCAGGCAAGAACCAGAAAGGAGACACCTGACTTGACTCTCGCTCCTCTGCCAGGGGAAGAGCAATGTACAGCACGAGGAGGAGTCAGACCATATGAATGCAGAGCTAAGAGAAAGGAACCGCCTGTCTTCTTCCACCGCTGATCACTCAATTAGGCAGCATAACTATATTTTCTGTGTCATGTCTGCTGAAAATGGAAAAACCTCTGCTTTGGCCATTTGCCTTAATGTGAGGGAGAGGACTAAAAGGGCCAATCAGCCCAAAACATTCAAGTTTTACAGTTAAAACCCCCAACTTTTATGAGTCCTACAAAATCCACGCGTTCATGTGATGCATTTGGAGAGCCATGTGGTCAGCACTTCGTTAACAGATTACCCATTAGCAAAGAGAACACACCAGGCACGCTGCCCCTGGTCTGCATCAGGGCTTGCCACTGTGCTCTGGACTGCCTTTCAAACAGGACTGCGTGGATGCGGAAAAGAATCGAGTGCAAACCCTCTTCTAGAGAGCTGCGTTGTCTGGCCCTGTCCCTTCCCTACTACCGTCCTCTGGTAAAGCAAGATGGTCTTTCTTCCCTCTTCTCTCTTCATCAGGAAAGCACACGTTTTCATCTTCTCCACAGCCACCCACAGAGTAGATGATACACTTTTTTCCTTTTGTGTGCAAGTTCCTTCATCAATGTGAGACAGACCGTAGTGAAGGAAATGGAAGAAATCTAAACACAACTTAACTTTAAGTGCAACCAAGATATTTAAGGAAAATTTCCTCCTAAGATCTTGGTACTACACAAGTGCAAATAAATAGAGGGGGGTAATTTAAATGCAAATATCTACTGCTGAACATAGGACAAAACTCCAAAATCTAAAGAGATTCAGGATATCTTTGACCATGACCTAACATTGCCCTAATCATTAAAGCAAGAACGTTTAACTTGGCTACAACACTTCTGGCATATAAATAAGTGTTCAGATTTCCAGGATGCTCAAGAATGTGGAGTCCTTTTGATTTTATAGGTTTCAGAAGTTTGCAATTCATGTCACTAATTTAGCTGTCGAAGTCCTACCATAGATTTTAAATTGGAAGACGTTGACCTTGACCTCTTTATTTCAGTTTCACCAACTGAAAAGCAGAGATAACAATATTTACCTATCTCAGTGTCTTCTGATTATTAATTGCTGCTTCTGAAGCAGTTTGACTACAGAAATTCTATCCCGCAATGCTGCCTTCTTACAGAGAAAGTTAAAGACTTTCTTGTTGCTGGATATGCGAGAAGCAATCAAAAGGAAATTACACTAGACCCAGAGGATGTTTCCAGAGAAAATACAACCACACGGAAGCATCTATTTCCTTTACTAAATCAGTGTCAGACTTTATTTGGAGTTGTAAAGAAAATACAGGCAATGAGAACAGTGCAGGAAGGAGATACTGCACTCTCCATTTGGTATTACTTGTTAACTAGCTCTGTAGAGGGGGTCAGAAAGACCCTCCATACATGCCCTTTATGGCATAACATGCTTTGAACAGTGACGGCTCTTCATTTTAATACACTATATCCATACAGAAGAGTATGGATAGTAACAGAACTGAAACCAATGGAACTGCATGGAATTTACCACAAAAGTGTGGTCAGTGTTATCTACTGACTTACCCCTCTAACTTCTTCTGTAGCAAGTTAATGGAAATCTGTTTTCTTAAGTGGAGGAATTCTGATAAAAAGAGATGCAACAGAGTGAGTAAGATATTTAAAATTGCTTAAACAATGATCACATGGGAGGTATGGTTTCTCCAGAGGTATGGTTTACAGGTAGTCTGCTTTCACTTGAGCATCTCCTGGGATAAGTCACATGATGTTTGTGATTTGTGAAAATTGCATTACGAAAACACCGAGAAACAAGGGAACCATTGGATGAGCATCTATTTATTTTAACCTGGCAGTATGGCAATTTAAATGATTTCAGGAAAACATTAAATAAATAATCTCCTTGAAGAGCATTGCATTTCTGCAAAGATGAAAATGAGTATGATCCTGTTAGAGACAAGGAAACCTAGTAGATAATGTGCACAATATGAAAATAATAATAGCCCCAGTTATTCTATGAGTTTCTAAAATGTTTCCAAACCACACATATCTTTAGCAGGGTACTAATTCTCTAAACCACTTAAATACATGCACAAAGGCTTTCCAGAATATTTAAGTATATTTGTCTTCCAATACAAGCCTCTAGTTAATCATATGATTGCATACTCTGGTGAAACGCCAGTTAACACCAGAAAGACCTATTATCTCAGGAAGAAGTGGGAGAGGAAAAACAAGAAATCCTCTGAGCATGATTCATTGCACATACAAGGAATCACATTTCCAAATATAGGGTGTTATTATTTGGATACTGTACAAAGAAACAAATGCAAACTCTGAAATCCCATACTGAAGCAACAAAGTGGTCTTGTATCCATGTGGCCTTGCTGGAGACCACTTTGTTTCTCAGTGTGCTGGTTTATATTTAAGAAAGTAGAAGAAACAGAGAAAAATCCAATATACTGAATATAATAACTGTGTGTGTCATAAAGTGCCATTTTTAATATTTGCTTACCAGCATTCATTATGTTCTGAAAAGAGAAATAGTTCCAAGATGACCACTTGTAGCCCTTGATGGAGCTACACCATATGTATTCAGATGGATTTCTCTAATGGTCTCAGTGAGGAGCCATTCCCTGTTCCCCATCTGTCTGGTTATACAGATTTGGACAAGCCATTTAAACCATGAGTCATTTCAAGTATTCAAGTAGTGCCAAAACAAGACATCTGTATGTTTGAAGTTATATTACACAATGCTCTGCTGCATTTGAATAGTCTCTAATTCAATTTCAGCACCTATAAAATGAGCATGTTATTTACCTTTACAACAGGAGCTGAGATGCTTTGCTGAAACATGCCACTCGATGCAAGTCATACTCTAAAGCACTCCAAATTCTCACAGGAGGGCGGATAATAAAATGAGATGGTATTTAAGAGTAAATTATGGCAGCAAAACTTCTAGACCTTCCCCTTAATTTCTTTACTTTGTGAAATTATTTCTGTTTCTGCTTTTGTATCAATATTTCTCCAGTACTGGATTGCATTAGATAGCAGTGTCCAACCCCCAGTTTGAATTAGACAAAACTGAAATAGAAAGAGGATTAAAAACATAATATTTCAGAAATAGAAACTGGGTCATATATTAAGGCTTTCTCTGGGGTTTGCCAGAAAAATTAGAATTAGCATGAATTCAGCACTGACTTTTTACAGTTTACTGTTGTGGGGCAACAGTAAGGACAGATGGACACCTATCTGTGGTACTTCCATGGGTGGAAGTCAAACACAGGTGTAGGTTCACCTCTACAGAACTGTAATGTTCTTAGGTCCCAAACATCCCAGGAGTAGAGAGATGTACCATTATTGTTGCTCAGGAGCAAAAACTTTGGGATGGAAAGGCTCAGAGCCCCCACAGTCAGGCAGGAAATCTGTAGAAGAGGAGTGAACTGATCTTAAGCTTCAGAAGTGCAAGGGTAGACGTGCTACATGTTTTCTCCATATGGAATAGCATCAGCAGGCTTATTCATACCAGTATCAACCCAACCTATTTTTGGTTGCATAATTTGACAATAAAGGAACAGGAATAATTTTAGGAAAATGTGAAGCAAATGCATGGTTTATTCCTTGTATGTGGGAAGAAATTCCTTTAGGGAGGAACAAAAGATTTTGGTGTAAAGATGACATTACTTATTTATTTTAGATACCTAGACATGTTTTCAGACATGTATGTGGGGAGTCTTCTGCTACACTAGAGTTCAAAAATAACATAACAGTTCACAAATAGATTCTCATGCACACTAATCCAGTTAAAAAAACCCTGATGATCCAATAATTATGATCTAGTAATGGAATATATATGGGATTTTTTTCGCTAATAATTTTTATACATGTATTAATTTCTAGTATTGTGTTCTTTTGGTAAAAGGTATCAAAATACAGGAAAAGAAAATTAAACTTATCATTTGAGAAACAGTTTGCTCTTGTGTTCTCAATCTTCATTAGCTTTCATCCAACGAAAAAGACAGCCACTGACATTTCAAACAATGAAATGTTTCCACATTATTATGTGCATGTGTAGCATTTTAAGAAATAATACGCAAAGTAAAAAGAAAAAAGAAGTATTTTAAAGTGGACATTTCTGTAATCCACTCTTCAGAGATGCCAGAGCCCTGGACAAAGGTCTTATTCAAACTTCTGTTTTCCCTCAGTATTTTAGTAAAGCAACATATGAACAATAACAATACATTTTCATCAGTTTTCTCCTGAGAAATTCCCTAAGACAGAAACGAAGAGAAATATGAAAACAGAAGTTCCACGCTGGATAATTATTGAGAAGCCTCAAGGATCTTCACCATCAACACAGTCTACAGGAGCATATATTTGAAAAAAGCAGCTCTGTGGGAACTCGAACTCTATCCATCTCTCCCTCCTTCACTTGCATTTGCTCCTCCACTGTCAGCCTTCTACCCACCACCTTCAAAAATATCAAAACAACATATAAAAGCACAACATTAGCATATTTGATGTGCCTTACCAATGCTACAACAGTTGTTCTTCACAGCCCTGAGGAAATAATCCAAAAAGAGTTATTAAGCAGCTTCCAAACTTCCTCCAGTGAAGCTGAGCCCCACCAACCAGTGCAGAGGAGGTAGGTGCACACCTTCCAGGTGCTCGTCGCTGTCGGGGAACTGCCCTGCCTGCTCAGGACTAGCACAGTTTATCCTGAGAAACCTACCCACTACTAACTGCTGCTGTCCTCAGGGACCTCAGCACTGGCAGGGCTTGCAAGGTTCGACTACAAGCTAAACTGAGATTAGCTAGACCCAATACAGTGCCTTGAGGAAATAGTCTTCTTCTAGAATAGGCCATGCTTTTGATTTCAAGTAGAGACAAAATACAGATTCCTGTTAAAAGCAAACATCAATTATTTTCATTTGTAGCTAGTAAATGAAATTACAAGAACTAGTATCAAATTTTTACACTTATGTCCCTTTGTTGTATTAACTGCACAGAGACACCAGTGGGCTAGTGTTACGGGTACTTTAAACAGCATTTAATCTGACTGAGCACCAGCTGGAAAATACCAGCAACTGAGAAAACACTAACATTTAGCTAGATGGTTGCTAATATTTCTTATTCTCTGGCTCCACTCTCATCATTCAGCTCAAGCCTTTGGTTTCTAGGAAACATATTGCAACTTCCACCCATAGCTCCTTAGCAGATGTTACTTCTTAGATCAAGCAGGATTTCACATCAAATCTTGGCCAGAGCTTATGAAAACCAAGGCTCCAACGCTGCTCCTTCCAAAGGACTTTGCAAATGGGGTGGTCTTAGCAAGATCTGCTGAATCTGTTCATTTGTAAATGCTCTCCCTACCTACCCCCCTAATCAGGTAAATATGAAAACAAATTATGTCTCTCTTTGGCTCTTTCTAATTGACGGAAAACATTTCCTCAGTGATCTTTTCAACTTAATTCTTAACCTTTACCTTGAATGTCTTCTTCACACGTAACTCACTAACAGTAACACTCAAGTACGGTGCATCACTCGATGTCTTTTGACTAGCTTAATTGCACTTTTATGCCTCACAGCAGCTAGCCTGTTTACAATCCTGCTACAGTCCTAGCAAAGCATCCAAATAAAAAATACATTATTTGGCATAATAAACATGGGGTTGGATTTATTAGTCTGCCAGCCCTGCCAAGAACTCAGCAGCTCCAGGAATCAGTTTGCTTACATCCGTGCGTAAATATTGTATTGAAAGTAACTTCAAGCAGACAGTTTTTGAAGCTGTGACCAGTCTGTTTTGAGGACCAACGCAAGGCTTGGAGGCAGTAATGGTGAAAGCACAAATTGCTATCAGTCTGTCTCCAAAAATCAAAAAGACACTGTCAGTAAAAAGCAATACCCCATCTCTTTTAGTGCCTTGTTTCCCTCAGTGCCCACGTTTCCTCCACGGACACCCCTGTGGCACCTGTTGTGGCCTGTGGCACAGACCAGGTTAGTGTTGGGGTGATGCTGGCTGAGGTCATGCCACCAAACCTGTTCCCCATGTTGGCCTTTTGGAGGCTTCAGCTCCTCTCCCGTCTGTGAAGATGAGCAGATTGCTCGAGGGAGGTTTCCTTGTGCTCTGAATACTTCCTTTGGCAGCTCTGGTGGAAGTGCCAAAGAACGGTCCAGCGCCCACAGAAACATCTTCTCTGCAGCTCAAAAAAAGAGCTTTTACAAGCCATTCAACAGAGAAAGAAAGGAAGGAAGCGAGATGGCTCTCATAGAATCACAGAATCACAGAATCACAGAATCGTATAGGTTGGAAAAGACCTTTAAGATCATCGAGTCCAACCGTAAACCTAACGCTACCAAGACCACCACTACACCATGTCCCTAAGCACCTCATCCAAACGTCCTTTAAATACCTCCAGGGATGGCGACTCAACCACTTCCCTGGGCAGCCTGTTCCAATGCTTGATAACCCTTTCAGTGAAGAAGGTTTTCCTAATATCCAGTCTAAACCTCCCCTGGTGCAACCTGAGGCCATTTCCTCTCGTCCTATCACTTGTTACCTGGGAGAAGAGACCGACCCCCACCTCTCTACAACCTCCTTTCAGGTAGTTGAAGAGAGCAATAAGGTCTCCCCTCAGCCTCCTCTTCTCCAGGCTAAACAACCCCAGTTCCTTCAGCCGCTCCTCAGAAGACTTGTGCTCCAGCCCCTTCACCAGCTTTGTTGCCCTTCTTTGGACACGCGCCAGCACCTCAATGTCCCTCTTGTAGTGGGGGGTCCAAAACTGAACACAGTAGTGTCATGTTTAACGGTGTAGGTACTGCTACGACTGCTTGTACTGCCAGGTGACGATATGCTGCTCCCAGCACACACCTACAAAGCAATGGGTGAGAAGCCCAATGGCTGCAGAAAAACCTATCTATCTGATGTGCAATCGAGAATTTATAAAACCCTTGCATCGTTGAAGCTGCTTAAGTTGCCAGTTTGTGGGAATACACCAGGAAGGTGCATAAACAGCATAAATGCCTTACCAACAAATGCTAACTAAGCCTCAGGTTCTCCTCTGGTAGGTTTTTACAGGCAGATAAACTAAGGAAGAGACAAATACCCTCAGGATTTCAAAAGTGAGTGCATAGACGTCAGATGGGTAAAAATAAAACATAAGCAGGCTTCTTGTTAATCAGAAATTTCAGATACCTAAGCAATGTAAGCAACCAAAACAAAATATTGTTACATTTTATTTTATTAAGGAGACCAATGCTTTTGTTCTGACTAGATTTCATTTTTAAGAATACTGGCAATAACTTTCAGTGTGTTGTGAATTTTTTCCTTAGGTTAAATTATTGAATGTGAGAAGGACACGTAACACTTACTCAGTCTTCATACTAATTTTACTATTGCACATGAATCTCATTAAATCTCAATCTCAGAATTGTTTATAAATGAAATGGCTTACAAACCTTAATGAGGCAAACTGGGGGCACCTGATGCTATAGTCATTCCAAAAATCGATTTCTTCAAGGGAAGCTCTGTCTGCGTAGGGACAGGTGGGATCTGCTCTGGATATTTTAATTTCCTGCCTTGTTAATTCCCAGCAATAAATTTTGATGAGATACTGATGATGATAATGACTAATAATTCTGGGCTATTTGCTTTAAGATTATAATCTTTATTTCTTTGCTTTTATGACAGAGTTTATAAATACCAGCATTTAACTTCAATGATGTTAACTGGTATCTTTTCTAGATGAAAGGTTTGAGGCTGTCCTCTTGAAAATGCCATGAAAACAGCTTGTTTCGATAGTTTGAAAGCATTTGCAGACTTATTCCATGGCCTTTCTTCACATTGTTTTAATTTGATTTGCACAATGAAGCACAAATGACAGGAAACCCTGTTTGCCACATACAAGCTGTGTCACTGAAAGAGCTGCGAAACCAGGCATAATCTATTTTAAATCTATAACCGTGCCCAAGCAGACTAGCCTTGGTGGGAGCCTTTATGCTGACAAGATAAACGGCTGCAGCATCATCTCAGGGAACCACGTAACCGTTTATGTCCAAATAGCTGCACCTTTCTGTGGTAGCTTATTGACAAGCTGCGCAGAGATTAAGTAATTTGAACCACAGGCTCAACAGCAGTTGTAAAAGTGAAAAATTCAATGGCAAACACAGTGTCTGCTCTGTACTAGCCTGACACCTTGCTTTGAAAGCTCAAGCCGTGTAACACTGTTCTTTGAGAGAAAGGATGAAAGCGTCAAGCTTAGGTGAGAGAAAACAGTTTTCATCTCTGAGGTCCCTGCAGAACCACTACAGCTGTGGGACCAAACTGATTCATTTCTTCTCCATTAATAAGCCAATAAGCTAAACTCTGAACAGAGGATAAAAAAGGATGAATTTTCACAATCAAACATTTTTTCTTATATTGAAATACTTCTTGTTTCCCGCTAGTTAGAATTAGGGTTTTTCGGTTGGGTTTTAATTTTTTTTTGCTATTCAAAGTTACTGCTGCCTGCATCTTTGTTAACATATTTCATATAAATAAAAAAAATCTGGTAAATTAAGTAAATCTTTATTCTTGTGACAGAAACAAAGCAAGTCTATTTGATGAATCAGTTCTTGCGGATGAGCTGAACCTTCACCCCCCCAAATTTTGTTCCTCTCTAGTTAGAATTAGGTTTCTCATTTTTCTGCTTTTCAAAGTTACTAGAGCCAAATGTCTTCCTGAGCTTTTATGATGAGTTCAGGCTGAGAACACCACAAACGCTCCCCACCAGCTTCAGGGTCTCAAGGAAAAATGAAGTTCTTCCAAAATACAAGTGCTACTCCAAGAAATAACATTCTGTTGGGCAGATCAGTGGCCACACTGAGTAGGAAACAAAAAATGAACTGAATGGAGCCCTTAAACTTTCTGAATGCAAATACTTAAGAAATTGATAGGCAATAAGCATAAAAAGTTAATCCTACGGAGCTGTCATGCTGCAGGTAAAGCCAACTCGGAAGCTTTTGATTTGGGAACAGACACATAGAGCAGCATCGGAGTAAGGGCCTTTCTTTGCACAAAGAAATAACCAAAGACGGGCAGCATCAGCATGAACGTTGCTGGTAATATACGTCAGCTGTGATCTCAGAGGTGTCTGGAGGTGAGAGAATAGTTTAATCTCCTTTCTTCCCAGTTTAGCTTCTTTGCAGAAGCAGCCAATCAGGGAGCTATTTATTACTAATTCCGATTACAGATATCCTTCTGCCAGCCGCTGGGCTAGCCCCGCCAGTTAGAGATCAGCAAGAAGCCACTGGGCTTTGTATCACCCGTGACATCTGGTTCCCACGATGTTTTCTTGACAGTAAACACTCAGGCCCCTTTACTCACAGTTACGTTTTATTTTTTATTCATACCTTCTTTTAATGTAAAAAGTGTGTATCATACTCTGCCTCGCCTCATGCAGAAATACAAGCTCGTTACAGACAGACCGGGACGCGGATGCTGGACATTCACCTGCTGAAGCATATCATATATATGAGGTTTGCTTCGAAGTGCTCTGAGGTGAAACCAAATGTCCTGTTTCGTTGGCCAAAGGGCTTTCCCCCAGCGTTTCCTTGCTAGCGAACGGTGCTAATCCATGGCATTTAAAAGAGAAAAAAGGTTTCAGAACTGTGACAAAGCGGGAGCTCAATTTATACAAGCATTTTCCTCTCAATCTAATCTCCAAATGCCTTCCAGAAAAAGTAAGTGCCTGACATCTCTACAGTTGGTAAACTGTGGGGGCTGTGTTATGTGATTTAATGAATTGTTCGCTTTAAAGTAAGCTCACCCTCAAAGCATTCAAATTCTCTGTAATCCTTTTCCTTAGTTTCAATATTTATTTCAAAATACGAGTTGTAGTCCTGAAAAGTTTCGCATACATCGCTGCCATCGCGGCTGTCGGGCCCCCACAACTGGTGCTGAAGGACTGGCGGCAGCCTCGCCCTCACCCGCCCCGGGTACCTGTGGCCCCACTCCCCCGCGTCTCCCACCCGCGGGTGGGCTTGCGGTGGGCGATCTCTCCGCACAGAAGCGCAACCACCGCCGGGGCGCGAAGCAGGACGCGGGGCTTGGAGGTGCTCGGGACGCGCAGGTTTCGCACGGGTGCGCCGGACGCGCAGGTTTCGCACCGGTGCGCTGCAGCTGGGTTGCGCGGCGCGCAGCGAGCGCCGGCGGCAGCTGCTCGCCCCCCCGCCAGCCGCTTTTGCACCGCGCCCTGATGTCAGCGCGCTAAGCCGGAGCCCCAATCTCCTCAAAGGGATGCTGAGCGGATTACGGGCCAGGAGTTTGCTAAGTGCCTCCTCTCCCCAGACCTGCCCTGCCTGCCGGCAGCCTCTCCCCGCTTACCGCAGCCGCCGCTCTGCCGGCCCGGCCACGGTAAGCGGGCCTGGACCGGCCCCCCGGGGAAGCCCCAGGCGGCAGCATGCCCCGGCCCGGGGGCGGCCGCCCGCCGGGCTGCTGCGGGGCGACCCGCGGGAGGGGCCTGCAACTTGCGTGAGGGGGGGCAGAGGGATCCCCTGCCCGCCGCGGCTTCGCACGGGGAAGAGCCGCAGCCCCCGGCGGGGCAGCGCTCGGCGGGCGGGCGGGGGCTGCGGGGGCACCGGCCGCCCTGAGCGCCCCCCCGGGCAGCGCCCCGCGGCCGGCAGGCGAGGGCGGCCCGGCGGAGCCGCCGGCCGCGGGGCCGGGCGCCGCTCGGGGCGGCGGGGGGCTCCCGCGTCCCGGCCCCGGGGCCAGCATGGTGCTGCTGTCGGGGGACGGGGAGCAGCTGGCCGGGGAGCGCGTCTGCCCCGCGCCGGCGGCGGCGGCGGAGATGCCCAGCGCCGAGGCGGAGAGCAGCCCCGAGCAGGGGGCGGCGGGGGCTGCCGCCGAGGGGCTGGACGAGGAGGAGGAGGAGGAGGAAGAAGAGGAGGACTGCGAGGAGTACGAGGACTTCTCCGAGCTGCCCGACACCTGCAGCATCGCCTCGGACGACTCCTTCTACCCGCCGGGGGGGCTGGAGGACGACGAGGAGGACCGCTGGTCCCTGGAGCGGGGAGGGCGCGACAGCCCCGAGGCGCTCAGCCTCTTCCGAGCCTGCTGCACCAACAACGCCGTCGTGCTCAAGGCGCTCATCCGCCAAGGCCCCGAGGAGGAGGAGGTGCGGGAGACCGACCGCAACCGCCGGGTGAGCACCCGCGGGCATCCCGGCGGCGGGGAGAGCACGGCCGCCGCCGCGCCGCCCCCCAGCCCCCCGGGAGCGGAGCCGGGGGGGAGGGCGGGCGTGGGTTGGGTGACACCGCTTTCGGTCGAAGGGGCGCTGGGCGGCAGCCCCGTGGGGGACGGGAGCCCACGCAGCGGGGACGGGAGAAGGGCGCGAAGCTTCGCCCTGCTAGACGTGACTTTCCGCCTTTGGGAAAGCAAGGGTCCGGCTTATGGGAGAGAGAAAGGCTGAGATTCCAGTTCTCCCGCCGACAGTTTTGAGTTGGGTCTTGTTTTCCGGCAATTTACTGGGGAGAGAGAGTGGCTTCGCTAGTCACGGCTGTGTTCAGCAGGGCTACACCTTCCTCTTTGCTGGCCGCTCCATCCCCTGCAGTGCTTCACGCTTTACACCTTGAGAAGTTGAACAACCCATCAAAGTTTATGTTTTCCGTTTTTTTTGTTAGCTGCCCAAAAAATGTAAGCTTGCCCCCAGTTCCTAGAATGCCAAGCAGGGCTCGGGGTATTCCTGTGCTAAAACCAGACTTTTCTGAGTTCTGGTATTTGTTTTGCTGCTGGTGAACTGGTTTTGGGGGTTGTGTCAGTACAAGGTTTGTGGTTCAGTATTTGCCTGTTACTTAGTTAATTGCAGGGACAGAAATGTACTTCACTAAGCCAGAAGGTGAAAACTTGGGAAAGATTTCCTGGGTAACGCGTAACTGGGATGTTTGAGCAACAACATTGAAGGTTAGCAACAGCAACTCCTCTCACTAGTATTACTACAATTTATATTAAAACTAAGGCATTTTTACTTGTAGTTTGCATAAGCAATCTCCAAAAAATTTTCTATGACTAGTCTATGACAGGAATGTTTTGAAAGAAAGCCTAAGTCATTTTAATTGGGCAAGTGACTTGTACATTCTGGCAAAATAAGTGGTCTTTGCATCAAAAATAATGCAATAATTTGGGTTTGGACCTGTTTGGAGAGGGGATTTTTTTGTGTCTTAGATGTATGTACTTGTAGGATTTTTCCTACAAAATATCTTCACTTCCCCACCAAAGGATTGTTTTTAATACAGATTTTCTAGTGGTCTGATTTACAGTAAGCTTCTGCAAAAGATACAAATGGAAAAAGTTGTATTAACACATCTGAGGGGGCAGCAACCTATGGCATTGGGGGTGGGAATGAGCAGCAGAGGGTAGAAATGTTTTAAATCAACTTTTCTGCCCAGGCCAACATACGGTGTAGTTATACTCTTAATCGGTAACATGTGAGATCCAAACGTACGTTACAGGAGATTTTGAAGATCCTGCAGACACATCTGTCCTGTATATGAGGTCTGGGCCTGAGCTGGAGCCCAAACCCAGCCCTGGCATTGCATGGACACTCGTCTCCGCCGAGGCCCATTGATGCAGCGTGCCTCAAGTGTACGATGGTGGGGAAGGTTCGGCCCCACCATACTTGTGGCATAAAAGACCAAGTGCCCCAGGGCTGTCCTTGCTGAAAGGGTGGCCTTCCCACCCAGCAGAGGGTATGCAGATGGCTGTGAAGCTGGAGGCATCCTCGCCTCCGGGCTGGGGTCCTGCAGTGCTGCGTCAGGGGTTATGAACAAGTCAGCGTAGTCATCAGCCCTCATCCCACAGCAGCTCCTTCTGCAGAGGTGATCAGATCAGGGTTGTGGAAACAGTGAATTTACGTAGTTGGACAGCCCTCCCTTCACCATCCCACTTCCCAAAAAGCACGTTACTCTTCCTTATCTCTTCAGCTTCCCAGAAAAGAAACAAAATCGAAGCTTGAATCCAAACTGAAAGTTCCTCTTCTTTGCACATACAGTTAAAAAAAAAAAAGTTTTTCTCTACTTAAGCAAATACTCCATTTGACCTGAAATTAAACTTTGACATCAAATTACCTTTTCTGATTTTTGATGAAAACAAAGAAGTTCTGTAATTCAACAACTTCTGGAAGCCTCATTAATGATCTGGGAGACATGAGTTCAGTTTCTTTCTCTGCCTGAGTGGATATGAACCCTCACAGTAGTACAGAGCAGGACAATCTAACTTTTCCAGACAGATGTGAATGGGAAGGGAGTAACCTTTCTGCCGGGAAGCTGAAACGTCAGGTGTGGCTGCGGTCCGGACGTCCCGGCGGCAGGGCGGGCAACCCTGCGCGCTCCTCATCCCCTCTTTCCTGGCATGGGAGCAGGGGATCGGCCCGCAAGCTGGCCACCTGGTTAAACTGCAGTCTGTTCTCCAGTCTCTCAAGAAAATGTAGAAAATAACCACTGACTCCTCTTCTGATTTTGTGCATCTAGTCCCAATTTTTTTCCCAGCCAGTGCTGTTCAGAAAATCAGGGCAAATTCACATTATTTTGCAAAAGAATAGCCACCATTTTCCACAGAACTTTACCTGACAAAAGTGAAGTTTCACTCAGCTCTTTTAATGCCTTTTCTGTGGAATTTTTGCAGTTCTTGAATTTGCATGTCGTATAAAATCATTGTGCATTACTCATAAAAAAAATTTGAAAAGTTAAAAGTAAAACTAAGTAGAACTTAGTTTTACCGCTAAAAAGTAACTGAAGGAGTTACATACACCACTTGTGCTAATAAAATGTTTCCGTTGCTGAAATCTGTACTGTTGGCTTCTTCTTCTTTCAGCATCTTCTTTCACCAGGATAATGTTTGTTTACAATGCTATCTGGCATGCATTTATTGGAAAGCATCTTTTCTTTCCTTTTTTTTTTTTTTATTTTTACACTGTGAATAAAGAAGAGGAACTTTTGTTTCTTCTAAGATCTTGTTTCTTTTCTGTGAGGCAGGAGCGAGAAGGAAGAATAACTTGCTTTTTGAGAAGTGGGATGGTGAAGGGAGGGCTGTCCAACTGAGTAGCTTAACTATTTTCACAACCCTGATCTGATAACCTCTCTTAAGTATGTACAATGCAGTTTCATTTTCATAATTCAAAAATTACTTTTTTTCAAAAGAGACAAAGCACGTAACAGGTTATGGTAGTAAGACAACGTCATATTTTGATCCTGAAAGTAATTAAATTCAAATCTCAAAGCATAACATGATGAAGAAACTTCCTGATGGTTAAATTCTTTAAATGAATTTGGGTGCAAACAGCTGGAGTTTTGCCATTGTTTTGTTTTTAAATTTTGACCTCAGCCCTAAAGCAATTCTGTATGTAAATTTAAGATTCAGAAGGAATTATTTCCAAAAATGCTAAGATCCAGAGGTACCCTTACTTATTTTCCTCAATCTTGTTTACCGAAATACATTAATTCTCTCTTTTGAGACTGTTTGCCAAGGCTGGATAGCGGCTCTTCGTGACATTTCTGCAGAAGTGTATTTTTCCCGTGCTCTCCCCGTGAGCTGCAGAACCACTCACTAGGCACAGGTTTTCATTAAATTCACCTTCCTGCAGTAAACCAGACTCAACAACATCCGATTTATTACTCACCACATGTAGCCTGAAGACCGGTACCTTCCCTGTCTTGTTTTCATTACTGTTGAAACAACAACAGTTTATATCTCATTGTCGGCATAGGATCCCCAAAGGGTTGATCCCCGCATCTCTGTTGCCCTGCTCTCTGTATATGGAGTCCTGAAAGACTGGCTCGGTACTGCTCGTTTCCTCTCCTTGCCAAATCTAATACCAAAATACTTGGAAAACAACTATGACAGCATATAATATACTAATTGTAGATCATGCAGGGTGGCCTCTCATTCATTAATGTGGATGTATTTACCTGCCTCACGCTGGCAATAAAGAGGGTTTGCAAATATATATGGGAAAATAAAATCGTGGCTCTGGTGGAATCTCCTGACCTGGCTGAGACCAGAGCATCATCCGATTACGACGCTGCTTTTGTCCACATGCTGTGGGGACTGGTTTTGCCTCCTTACTAGCCACATTTCCAGAATTTCAGATATTTGCATCTCAAGTTTAATATAACTTATTATTAAATCTCTCCTGGAGACCAGGATTATATATATTCAGAAAGACAGAGTTTCAAAATCTGGTGTTACCTAACTGCAGAATGAAAGCAAATTTAGAAATTTGCCATGACAATAGAGAAGGCAATAAGGGATGGGGGAGAGAGAGAAAAGAAGGCAAAGAACATTCCCATGCCAGATTGAAAATAATCACTGCAGCTCATCCTCAGAAAGGTTTTGTGTTAACCATCTATGTGATAGACTCTGTATTAGTAGGTATTCTGCAACTCCATATTTTGAAGTTGATATACGTGTGAGAATATTCTGTTGTAGTCTTTTTCAGCTTTTCATTTTTTATGTCACTGTTCAATGAATCTTTCATCAGTTCTGTAGATAACTAGGAACCAATTTGCAGTTAAACAGTTTATTGTTGTAAGTATACCATCATATAGTGGAGATCGTACATTTGTGATCTTCATTTTGCCCCCTTAAAAGGTGTGAGGACAAAATAATCTATGTGGCTCAGCTTGTAAGCTCTTTCTTCTCCTTTCAGAAAATATTCCTAAATCCATAGATGAGCACAGTTAACTTTTCCCGTTAATGCTTTGTACAGGCTGCTGTTGATCAGTACTGCTCTGGAGTAAGTTTTCCTTTGAGGCACAATAGTTCTGCAGCTCCATCACCAAGTGAGCCTGGATTTGTTTGTTTGTCCCTCTCTCCTTTTTCTGCTGAAGGAAGAAAACAGGGTTTTGAAGGCTTTGTTCCTCTTGATCTAAATTTCTTTGGATTTCCCCTCTCATGATGCTTAGTCCTGGGGAGGGACAGCAATGCATCAAAAGCCTGGAAGTTGCTGTTACTGAATAAACAAAAATAAGGTAGCGATGTCCTGGCTAGAAACCTACTTGAAAAGCTTGTGAGAACGTAGGGTTGTGCCAGCCGTGGAAGTAAGCCCAGAGAAGTAGGTGCAAGAGAGAAGTTTCCAGGGAGGAGGGTTCACACCATGGTGTAGGCATGAATTAGGAAGATGGTTTTCCTGCTCTCCTTCTCTCCTCAGCAGAGAGGAGTGGGTTTCTCCAGAGGATGGTTCAGATGTCTGTGTTATGCTCATGCTCTAACTCCTGTCCCCTCACCCCCCGCCGGAAAGCCTCCCTTTGCTGACTTTTGAGAGAGTTTGCAGTGACTGGGCACATGAGACTTATGGTTTGGGCCCAATGAATACCTCCTGAAGTGAACATGCTGCATTGGAGACCATCAGCAAGCGACCCCCTGAATCGAGTGGAGAAGCTTCTCTGAACGCAACCTAGGTTGGTTTGTGTGTTGCTGGCTGTAAAAGGACGTTTTGGAATGGCATCGCTCGCCCAGTCACCCAGACCCATGACAGCGTTTGAGGCATCAGACATGTCATAGCGGTCTCCCTGCCCTACGCTGCAGACTGCTCCTCAGCAAGGCAAAGTTGCCCACAGGCTTTGTACTACCACAGCGAGACTGCTTCGGGCAGCTCAGCTAGTTTGGGGAGCATTACCCTTCAGAGCTGTTCACAGAGAGATGCACAGTGAATCCTCCATGGAGCTGACACCTGAATTTGTCTTTGCCAAAGCGCTATGCTCCTAAAGTTGTGACTGGCTGAGAAGGGCAGGGAGCCAGTGGTTCAGTTCCCGCTTCCCGGGTGAGGGAATATTGTGCTGGATAATGTTTTTCTAGAAAGTTATATATCACAAAAAGGGTCAGAGCTTGTGTAACACTCCATTAACCTGTTTTTATTATTTTTGTTATCTTCACGATGCTAACCTGCAAAAATAAAAAATTAGGAGTAGAGCATTTTGTGGTGAGGGATAAAGATCTCCCTGTCACATATCGCTTTTCAGTTGTCATGGCACATAGCGTAAGTCAGCCCATATCAGAAAAGGGATTTGAAGAATGTCATCTGCTACAGTGCTGGGAACTTTTTTCATATTTTCATAGGCAGTTTCAGTTCCCTCATATTCTCTCATACAAGGTATTCTCGTGGGAGGGATTGTATTGAAACTTAACATCATGACACTAAACCATGAAAGGGAATTTTTTTAGAGTGGAAATAGTTTTAAAAAGACCCTAACAGTAAAAGTCATCTAATCTAAATCCTTCAAAAAAGTACAGAAATACCCAAATGCACTAAAAAAGTCCCTAGAAATACCTATGTGTTTAAAAAGGAAGTGAGTGAGCAAGGCAAGGCAAGGAATCGTAGATGTCAAAAAACAGCAGCTGCTCAAAACAAATTGGGAACCCTTCAAATCCTGTAATTACAACTCAAGGGAAGCCATCAGAAAGGAGTAGATAGAGCATGGAAAATATGAAGTCAGTTGGCTGAGAAGGAATTCGGTGAGCTAACCAGAGTGTAGACCAGATTGATACAGATAGGCACTCGGAGGCGTCGTCAGAAGAGTGTGGGCAGGTTAGCTGTCTGCCTGCCCTTGTCTGCATTCATCTGAAGTGTTAGGTGAGTAATGCCTTTGTAAATCTGGCGCAGAAACATATCCTTTAAAATAACTTAACTGAAGAAGAAGTATATGCCCAGAACATGATTTCTATGGAGGAAAGGGAACATTAATATGGACCATGAGGGTGCTTAGACATAAAGAAGGGAAATGCAGGTCTTTAGCAGACCACTGGAGATGCATGACCAGACCTGCTGCATCCTCCATGCAGGAGGATAGACAGGTAGTAAGATATAATAATAGACAGGTAGTAAGATATAATTTGTACTTAGTGTCAAAAGCAACATTAGCTAACAGATGTAACTTAATGAAATTGATAGATAGGGATTTGAAGACCTCATCAACATGAGAAAGTTGTACAAGTTTAATCTAGTTTCAAGTGATGCAGCTTTCAGAGAAACCAGATGAAGAGCAGTTTCCTTGAAGAATTTTGACAAATTGTTTAATGTAAAGTGTATGGAACAGGAGAGATGTTTTTAGCGTGATGGTAGCCCAGAAGTAAAGGCCATAGCAATCTTTTGTTCAAAGCAGTGTTTCATATTAGTATCTTAAATCAAGTATGTGGACTTGCAGAGCTCCTCAGAGGTGCAGGGGTGATCCTGGTTACACAGCTGAGCACAGGTTGACTCCAGATGTCATCAAATATAGCTGCATTTAAAATCTAATGGTAGTCTAACAAGACTGGTTGTCTGGCACATCTGCATCAATAATTATGACAGATCTATAATGGTGTCTTTAATAGAACATGTCTGTAACACAGGTAAGAAATGTGACCTCAGGGTGCCTTACTGCATTTTTCCAGGAGAACCTTTGAGGTTTATTTCACGGTGCACAATGTGACACTGCTAATTCCTTCATCCCATTAGGAAATGAAAATTTATATTCTCATGGAGGAATTACCCAAGAAGGAATTTTGGCACTCATTTTCTCCCTTAAAGTTTCCTAAGATCCTTTCCTTGAAATTTTATTAAGGCATAAAATGCTCTCAAAAATTCAAGACTTAGATAAAATTGGGTTTCTTGTAGCTTGGTATTTTAGAAGGGTTATTTGGAAATAATGCATACATATTGTAAATAGGCAACTTCCAACAAAAGTTCCTTTTGATGGTGAAGCTGCAAAAAAGAGTAGATCTAAAAGAACTTAAGAAGGAGAAAGGAGCTTCAGAAAAGTCCATGAAGAGCAATTGTCTTTAGAAAAGTCAGCTTTAAATCCTGCAATAAAGGAGGTGGAAAAAGACAGTGACATTGCTCTCCTCCTTGCATATGGTAGGACTCAAGACTCCCATGCAGGAGACTTAGGTTTTTAACCGCTGCCTGATACAGGATAAGAAAACTCTAGAAGCATCCTGGGACATGAAAAAGAGACTTATTTGTCCTTTTTGCTGTCTATCCCAGCAATCTTGTATCTTCTTATAGCAGGAAACGAGCAATTTTTAATAATTTCTTCCTGTTTCTGCTTTGCCTCCCTACTATTGCTCTAAATGTAAATGTTGCGGTTCTGGCTTTTCAGCTCCATAAAATGGTATCTTGCACAGAGCATTGGTAGCGTCGAAGATGCCTTAAAACTGGACCTCTTGTCCTGGTTGCCGGCTGGGGCTAAACCACGACACCTCTCCAAAAAGATCTGGGAGTTCCCCTTACTGTAAGGGACGCCTGAAGTAACGGTTGGTTGACGTTGCTTGGTGGCTTCAGGGTGGCTTCAGAGAAGTGGGCTGTTCTCAGCTTGCTCCCATGTGGCTCGGTGGTTACTGAGGGGTGTTCCAGCTGGCCTGGCTTTGGACTGAGAGTCCTGTGAGGCACAGCCAAGTGTGCTGCTTCTTTCCAGAATATAATCATGTCTGTGACAGAGTTTGTGTAGCCTGAAACCTGTCAGAGGTATCCAGTACTTCTTCCCAGAGAGGAAGAAGTCAGGGACTTCTTTGAAGGGATGGGCGCTTGGGTTTTGGTTGTATTTACAATTCACCCCTAAGCAGAAACCAACCACAAAACTTGGAGCTCAAAAACTATTTTGGGTATGAATAAGTTTAAAAGGGGTGATTTTAGAGATCCCACATCTGGGACGTGGGCAGTATGGCTGTTGCAATTTCAGAAGTTGAGAAGCAGAGGCCATCTTCTTTTGGTATAACACTACACAAAGGTTCACAATCCCAAAAGCCTTCGGTTGCTGTTCTTGACGCTTTAGGTTTTCCATGCTGTATCTACATTCATTAGCAGATTTTGTCTTTTTTTAAAGAGGATATGATAAGACCAAAACTAAACCAAGCTGTACCTCCATGCTGTTTTGTGGTGGTATTCAGGCATTCGTTTTTGAGCCGTTCAATCCGCTTCAGTGTGCATCAACATATGTAAAGAATGCATGATTATATGGAGAAGCCCTGCATTGTTTTGATCCCAGCAACTCTACTGATACCTGACATACCAACATACACACTAGTGGAAGTGATTCATCTCTGGGCACTGTTGTTCTTCTACCTTCCCCTCCTCGAGGGCTAAGATTTCTAACCTACAGAAAAAAAAATTAGTTTCCTGTAGTACTTCTCCATAAGCCTAAGGTAGCACAAATGCTTGGCCTGAGGGGTGTTTCAAATCTTCAGGTAAGGAGTGCTCCTTGAAATAACTTTTTAGGCCTCATGCCTGACCTGAAACCAAGTGCATGCCAATACTGTTTCTCAGGAAGAAAATGGAAGTTGAAACAGACAGCACCACTAAGAAGCATCTGCTGCTCTGAAAAACTGGGTCCTGTTGAGTTTCGGTAGCCTGTAGGAGCTACCGTGCTTCAAGTACGCTGGGAAAGAAGGTGGGTCCAAAAGCCCCAAAATTCCCAAATTCTTCAGCTCCAAGCTAAGTACCAGCAAGGCGTTGTCTGTACCTCGTCTATCAAGGCTTTCAGTCTTGAGGCAGGGTCTCTGAGGAAGAAAGAATAAACGTTCCTGTCTCAGGCACTGGGCTCAGAGCTGTCTGCCACAGGAGCGTGGATTCAGGTGCCAGCCGTGAGGGACAGCAGGTCCCCAGGGCCACATCTTTCAGCATCATCAAGAGCTTACCTTTGAGCTCCCTTCACGTCCTTTGGTCCTGCTAGTGCTGGAAGCGGTGATGTGGGCTGTGGTTCTTGGAGGACCAGAGTCAGCACTGCCAGGTGGAAAGGCAGGGATGGGGACACCCAGCCCCGCATCGGGTAGTGCCCTTTTCAGAGATGTGAGACTTGCTTGTTTTCACTCAGTCTGGCTTGTCGCTGGGTTTCAGGGGACATTTCAAAAAGGGCTTTGAAATATGTGTTAATGTTCATTTTTGCACGTGGCACAGGAACCACTTGTATTAATTTTAGTCACAAGGTCTTGTGTGTGAGCTTGGGAACAATATAAACTGTGAAAATAAATACTAACAAATGTTGAACAAGGAGTACAAGTAATCAAAATACCTATTTGGATCTATTCAGACATTTCAGCAGGTACTATTATGTTCAAAATCTGTTCTACTACTCAAGAAGACATAGACTGAAAGATAAAAAAAACAAAGCCCCGTTACACATTTTGGTAACGATTACTGTGTAACAGAGCCCAACAAAAATCAGGTGATTTATTGTAATACTGTTACGTGTTGGTAGTACTTCATCTTCACAGAGGAGAATGATAGTGAGACTGAGTGGTAACTCTCGTATGACTTTACAGGTGTTGGTTGCTTTGTGCCAGATGAGCCTAATGTGCATCAGGTTTATTTTAAATTACATTTCATTAAAACACGTTTGTCTTCCTCTAAAGAAAAGTGACACATGATCGCCAACCAAAATTCACTGTTGATTTTGAAATAAAGATTGATTTGGAAAGCGTCAGCAGCCTTTTACTTGTAGAAAATCCCACTAGGTGAGCACGGGCTGTGTGTGCGTCGCCAGAGGAAGCCATCTCTGGCACAAGAGCACGTGTGCGACTCAGCTCACGTCCACCCTACTCAGGGTTAGCCTCTCTGGAGTGGACCAATGAAGTCCACGCAGCCACCGCTTGGCCCAGGTTTTCTCTGAATCCCAAGTGGTTCCCCTAATTCGTCATTTTTTTTTAGGCTTTTCAGTCCCAAGTGCCCAAACTATAACATCATTTGTTGTGTTATGGTTTTGGAAATCATTAACTATGCTGATACTAAAATTGGTATAATACCTATTTGCATATGCTGTATACTTATTTCAGATATGACAAGATAGCTTTCAAGTAGGATGACATAGATAATACAATGCTTCAGTTTTCCCCAAATTGGTGGTTTTGGAGCTCTGCGTGGAGCTGGGCGGTTTAATGCTGCTGAGATTTACTGTTCTCGGACCATGCACAGAGGGACTTAAGGATGCTCCTAAGGATCTGCTCCTGAAGGAGGACAGCTAGTGCTCCACAGACTCAGTTATGATGAAACAAAAAGAAGCCAAATGACAAAAAGCTGTAGATGAAATAGTTACCATTTCACATCTTGTTTGTGGTTGGGTATATTTAATCAATCAACTCTAAAAATGCCAGTCTTCTGGTTTTGCCTCAGCATCCTGCAAAACTGCTTGATTTGTCCACGAGTGTGGCCTGTGAGTGATTGTTAAATGAACAAGGACTAACTTTATAAAAATGACTGTTATTCATTTATGGGGTGGAAATGTAATTTTTTTTTGTTCAGTGTAATGTATGTAATAAGACAGCACAGCTGAAAATTTACATTAAGAATGTCATCCATTGCTAATAACAAAATGCCAAATTTATAATGGAATATTTAGTTACACCAACACGTACTATCTTCCTTTTAAATGCAGAAATACATCTTCATCCCAGCTTTTTATTCTCATTTTTCCTGTTTAACCGCTAATCACCCTATGCTTATCCAATGGTTGGAGAGTTTCCTTCTCTATCATGCTCTTCATCATTATGAAACAGAAAAATTGCACAAATATTAATGGAATCTTCTTTGCAATATTTCTTCAAGGTAAATGTGTTTCTTTGCTCCCATCTCTTAGCAAATTCCAGTGCGTTGGAGTTAGGCACCACAAAAATGAAGAAAATTGTGTTTACAGGCCATGTCTATACTATTTTAATGGACGAGTGTCTCTAAGCAACCAAGTCTATTTCAACCAAAGGTCCTCATTTACCGTACAGGAATCTCTGCAGTTGTTGATGTACCTTTGTTTATACCTTTAGTAGAAGTACACTTCCAGTTTTCTGAGTTTGCCAGCCTTTTTGCTTAGACGGTGCTCTCTAATAGCAACGGATGAGCCATGACATCTTGTGTGGCCTAATGCCATACTGAGCTGATGGGAAGTATTGTCCTGTAACAGAAAACCAGAAAATCCTGGAAAGCAACACAGACAGCTGATGGATATGCAGGCCCATTTGCTAATTCCTAATTTTTCCAAGACATGAATAATATGGCTGCGGCTAAATGCTTAGTTATGTGAAAGTGCTAGTCCAGTAATTGCTGTGATGTTTGGCCAACATTGAATGCAATAGGATATAGTCATCTTGTGAACAGTAATAGCTGTCACAAACTGAGATGGAATGTGTCAGGTAGCCAATATTCTTCTGTATCCTTTTATTTTATATAAAGGTATTTATTTACAAATCTTCAGCTGGAGAGCTTAAAGAGCTTTTGTGATGAGTTATGGGCATAAGAACATGTTTATTTTTTTTTATAAGCTATATGGCTTGCAGCCAGTTAAGCAAAAAATCATTTTTTTTTAGGATGTATTTTCCAACTGTACATTGAAAATTCCCAATAAACTGGATATCTTTTTTTTTCTCCAGGGGCCTGGAGCATCATTCAAAGGTCCCTTGGTATGTTCAGATACTGCCCTCATTAGTGAGCTTCTATCAACAAAAATGCCATCCTGCAGGCGAGCAATGTCCTGAAGTACCAAAAGACTCTGTGCCAGACTGTTGTAATTCTTAGGCTGCTGTGGGGCACGGAGACATGTCAAGCTCACTGCAAGCAGCTCTGAAAAACCTCCATCAGATGTCTTTGATACATACTGCTTTTTTTGTAGCATGTTTCTTTTCCACAAAAGGTGTTCTTTTGTTAAGAAAACTGTTTTAAATGTCTACTATTTCTCTCATAGATATAGGTCCTTAAATTAAAAAGTAGATTGCTTATATAAAATCCTGGAGTCCTGACTCAAGAGAAGCTGTTTTGCAGTTTACCCAAATATTCTCCAATTTTATGATGTAGAAGGACTGTTTCTGGATTGTTTGACTGAAACTGTTCTATAAAATGGATATATTGTGTTAATGCATTAGCAGTTTTTTACAAAGGTTGTCTCTAGTAATTCCAGACATTTGAATATAAATGTGAAATTACTCCTCCCTCTTTTTTTCAGCTATCTGATTCTATCTTCTTTACTTCAAATTCAACAATATGTTCACGTTCAATCCCTCCCTACATTTCTTTATTATTTAGATGGAAGAGGTGTTCATTGGAAGATGAGATTCTTAGATCCAAACACAGAGGCAGAAGATGCCTTCCTGCCTTTACTGCACGGAGCTAGACACTCAGCTGAGATAAGCAGGGTGGTCACAGGCTCCGTATAAGAGGAAAGACTGCAGCAATGGCAGGCAGAGCCTCACTCAGCTCTGGCCACTAGGTAACGGCATTACGAGTGTGTGCTGCATTGGCTTATTAAACTCAGCCCGCCTTACTGTAGTTGACTTGAGACAGATACGACGGTGATGCTACTGTCTCTCACTTGGATATTCTAAATACGATTTTCACCTCTGCTGAACTATCTGCTCATACCCTGATACCTGTTACAGCTGCAGTGGCTGATAAATCCATATTTAGCCAATTGAGATAATCAAAAAGAGAAATTTAAAATGGGAATGCACACAACAACAACAACAAAAAAGCTGCTTTAGAACTATCTTCTTCAGGATTTTTAAAAAAGTTGAATCTCCAAAAAATAGCAAGCTACCAGAGGAAAAAAAGATCCCCTCTGAACAGATTAATTTGATGTCACAGTGTGTGTTTTCTCAAACAAAAAATCAGACTGAGCCTCTCGCAGATAAGCATCATTGTGGATGAGCCTATTCCCTAAATACAGTGCTAAATTAATGTGAGGCTGCTTGCTAGGACTTGCAAGCCAGTAGCAGCAGTGTCCTTGATACAGCCAAGTGCTATCCTCTGATCTTTCAAAAATGTAATTCTGTCTTTTCTTAAAACAGGTGCACTTTTCACAGGGTGATGTTAAACCTGCAGGAAGGAACCATTCCTTAATGGGAAGTCTGAGGCATGCTGGATTTCATCTCCAGTGGCTGTATGCAGCCTATCAGTTACTTTATTCCTAAAATAGACAGAACTGTAGTTTGATGGTTTTTATAGCGGGAGTTAGGTCTTGCTTTCTAACCAGCCACGAACATTATGGAGTCGTGAGCACTTGCAGGTGTAAGTCACAAGAGCGCAACCCTCTTTGCCCTTGGACCAAAGTATGTTTACCTGAAAACTAGAAAAGTGTCTGAAACATAACCCACATGTTCTGCTGTAATTTAAAATGTGATCATAGTCATCAGTGTTTCTAACAGTTATAAAACATGAGACACTTGGGCATAAAATTTATACTCTTAGTATTAGCAATGCTAGTTCACTATGCATTACTTGAAAATTGCATACTTTGTTTGAAGGTAATGTTTTCACCCAGAACTGAAAATCTCCAGTATTCAGAAAGTGTGAATTTACCAAGGTGGTGTTTAAACAATTATAGTTATTGGTGCCTCATCTCTCTTTGTGGAGACCCACTTTTCAGTGCAATTTCTTATGTGAAATTCAATTTCTTTCTTTCACAAGTCTTATGAGGAGCGGCTGAGGGAACTGGGGTTGTTTAGTCTGGAGATGCGGAGGCTGAGGGGAGACCTTATTGCTCTCTACAACTACCTGAAAGGAGGTTGTAGCGAGGTGCGTGTCTGTCTCTTCTCCCAAGTAACAGGTGATAGGATAAGAGGAAATGGCCTCAAGTTGCGTCAGGGGAGGTTTAGATTGGATATTAGGAAAAATTTCTTTACAGAAAGGGTGGTCAAGCATTGGAACAGGCTGCCCAGAGAGGTGGTGGAGTCACCATCCCTGGAGGAGTTCAAAAAACGTGTAGATGTGGCACCTTGGGACATGGTTTAGTAGGCATGGAGGTGTTGGGTTGATGGTTGGACTAGATGATCTTAGAGGTCTTTTCCAACCTTAATGATTCCGTGATTCTATGATTCTCTGATTCTGGAGTGCTAGTAATTAGCAGCGCATAGGTGGGAAAGAGTGAAAGAGTTCTTATGAAGTCAGGAACCATAGCACTTTCCTCCAAGTTTCACAAGCCTAAATCCAAGGAGTAATACTTACAAAAATCCAGGTTTTAGCCTCCAGCATGGTCATCTGTGATATTCCACAGTAGCTGCATTGCATGGGGCTATGGGATTACAGGATTGCAACCCTTTAAGATCACGAGAGTTGACACTAATCCATACATACCAAAATCCACTTTAGGTCTCTGACTGAAAAATAGACACCTCCCATCAGTTCACCACAGATGCCTCTATTGCTTAAAAAGTTTATTTGTTTTCTAAGGAGAAGCAGGAGACTTTTTTCATATTTATGGTCGAAGAAATCTTTTGCCTTGTTGGAGCTGGGGAAAAAACAGGAAGGTGCATAACTGAGATGAAAGCCAGTCTAGGTAAAACCAGATGCCTATCCTAAATAAAGGAAGCTCTTTCATTGTGGAAAGCATAATAAGGGCTTTCAAGAACCTGGGTGCTTTAACATCTGAAGAACCGTTGCTACTTGCACTAGTTGATGATAATCTGAAGAGACAAGCTAATGAGATCCCATCAGTGGGATCTTTGCTTGACAGAATTAAAATAATAACACCTGGTCCAGCTAGAGAAGCTTCTTCATGTCAATCAGTAATATTTCAGCATACATTTCTTCCTGAAGATCAGTATTTAGCTTGGGTTTTCATGAACAACAACTACTGATTGTTGTTGCCATGTTATCCTCTTGGTTGAAAAGAGGATGCTGACTGTTGCTATGTGATAACACATCCAGAGTGCAGTATGTAAGGTGAATCCTGTAGGCTAAATACTAATACATTTCTGTCATCTGAAGATCACTTGCCTTTCTGCTGTACAAGGGCAGCTGGTCTTCTCCCCTCTCTTTGTTTTCACTGGGGCAGAAAGTTTACCGCAGCTTCCTGGTCCATTCAGGTCAGTTCCAGGATCAATAAGACTTGTTATTAGAAGATCCAAGATCAATAAGGAGGGTTATTGTTAGAAGTATTATAGAAAAGGAAGCAATGAGGTTCAAAAGCCAGAGCACAGGGGAGGTCGGGAAGAAGAGACAACAACGGTGTTATTTATCCATTGATGTCATTACAAAACTTACTGTCAAATGGCAGGCCAAGATCCAGACTGGGCTTTTATTGCTCTTACAGCTTCTTTAGATCAAAGGGTGAGGAAATAGGCTGGTACTTTTGTGTGTGGTACTGTGCAGTGCTGTCTGTAGCGTGCAGGCAGTCGCCCATCTCTGGTGTCCCAAGAAGCATATGCAGTTGCTCTTCTTGGTGAGTATAGGACCGCTGCAAGGAAGAGCTTTCACCCTGATGGGTTTTTTCTTCATCAAGTTGCTTTCCTCTCTTTTGAGGAAAGAGACCTTTTTTTTTTTCCGTGGCAGATTCACCACTGATGGACAGACCTCTTCCTGGGCTCTTTCTTTACGAGGTTTGGGTCTGGTGTGATTCCACAACCAGGAGGCTCAGAGAAACACAAGCAAAATGAATTTGCAGGAGTTGGAGGAAAAGAACTGAAACTTCTTCGGAAGTTCTTTCCTAACATAACAGGACCTCATTGCCACAACAGAGTGCTTGCAAGCTCATGGCTGGCCATGTGTTTTCAGAGAACTCCACAGTGAAAATGTGCTGCAGCCTTTAAAATGTTGTTTATAGAAGAGACAGATTACATACAATGGTAGATTATGAGGGAGTAGAAGGTTGTGCATTTATCTTTCAGCCAGTGTCAAACTGAAATTTATTGTTTACAAGGCAAGGATTTTGTGAATCATTACTTTTGGAGAGGTGTCCTGAAAAAACTATGCATTCAAACACTGTGTTTAGCTTCTTGCAACAGATCTAAGTTACAGTCAGCCTGTGTCTGACAGAACATAACAGAAAGGAAAATGTATCTGTTAAACACATAGAGAGGAGTTGAATGACATGCCTTAAAGCCAAAGGAAGTACTTCTGACAGAGTTATGTCAATGCGCAAAATGCATTTCACGTGGCTTCTGAATGCACTAAAAATACGTTTTTAAAATGCTGCAAACTCTCCTTTTTTATCTTGAATGTGTGTGAATATATGTATATATTTAGACACCAGGAGATAAATTAACAGTAGTGTCTGTGAGGCCCAGGACTTGGAGTTCAGATCTAAACTGGTTTCTGAATGTTCCTAAAGGTCTTATGTGGTGAGACAGTGCACTGGACTGAAGACGCATCAGGTTTGGGTTATGCTGTTAGATGATCCACCTTTGACTGTCATTTCGTTTAGCTCTTAGGGGTTTTTCCTTTCTGAAGAAAAAAAAGATTATGCTTCCATAATATGATTGATAGGAAGACTACTATTGTAACATCAGATTTTGAAGTAATCTGGCAATCGAGATTCTCCAAAATGTTTTCCATACAATTATTCCCACAAAAGGTATAGTTTGAGCCTTATTACAAACTCTCTTTCTTTCAGTGGTTCCCAAACCCGCTGCAGCTTTGTACAGCAACTGGCTGAAGCCGCAGGAGCTCCCAGCCTCATATATTCCCAGGAGGAAGCAGTCAGCACTTCACTGTTTTAAATCTATGGCTAGCTGGAAACACCTGTTCCAAGCAAAGCTTAATAATGTGCTGTTCATTTAAGGATCCGGAAATATATTATCCTTGTTCACAGGATGGTTGACAGCCCTTGGAAGCCTTGCTAAACGTTGCATAGCAAGCCAATGAAAGACAAAGACATGAAATGAAAATCAGCTCACTGGGACAGGATCTTGGTGTCGGTGGGAATCTGTTGCGTTGCCTCCCCCTCTGCAGTTAATGATTTGGGTTGCTAATGTTTAGAGCACCTTCAAGTGCAGACATGGGATTCGTGGTAGAACTGCCTTCTGGGTTTACATCAGGATCCCCCCGTTAAAGTTCAGTACATTGTTTACATAGTTTTCTGAAGTCAGAAAACTCTCACTTTTTTCCTATAAATATCTCTTCCCTTACTTTTAAGCCAGAGCAGAGTGACCCGTGTTTAGCACAGCTATCAAAAACCAGGCATAGCAAAGAGGGGTGTATAAATTTGGCTGCCATGTATCATGTGTTATTACTGTCAACACTATCAAAACTTAGCACTAACATTTGACAGTATTAACACTGATTAGTATGTGCTATACAAACAGGAAAGCTAGGATTAGTAAGGCCGCATTATTTGTCAGGGATCATCACTACTTAGTAGTTGTACCTAACTTGACAGTCTAAATAAAGTGAAATTTAACCCGATAAAAATTCTGTTACTTACCCTACCATCTTCCCACAGTATTTCTTGTCCTTTACAGTCAGGCACCCCGTAAGCAGAACAGAGAACCTTTCCCTGAAAATGGTATCCTGGGCTGATTTCCCGTGTTATTGAATCCAGAGATAATGTCCTTTTAACATATGGATAATGGTAATATGCTCCACAAGGTGACCCGTCAGTTCATTTTAAGTATGCGTTATTTTTATCAAACAGTATTTCCTTAAAGATTCCTTACATATTCCTTTTCTAAAATCATACCTTGTTTACTTCCGCTGTGACCAGAGATCTCACAGACATTGCAAAGCTTAATTTTGGACTGATTGGATTACATCAAATGTCACTTCTGTTTTCGGTTGTGGAAAAATGATCCCGGTTTCCTCTCTTTCCATAAAAACTTCTTCAT
This sequence comes from Mycteria americana, assembly GCF_035582795.1. Taxonomy (NCBI): domain Eukaryota; kingdom Metazoa; phylum Chordata; class Aves; order Ciconiiformes; family Ciconiidae; genus Mycteria; species Mycteria americana. The sequence goes on along the minus strand of NC_134366.1, from coordinate 95,338,158 downwards.
TCTATATATTTGTTGCACAACAGTCTGCTGTCACTGGTAAAGGCCTTTCTCCTACCTGATGAAACTTAAGACTGATGAGTACGTTCCTAATACAGTCTTACCAGCTGTCACTGCAAAATAATACATTATTTTAACAAAATTGATCTTGAGCATGAATGTGTATACCTGCTAACATCCTGAGCAAATATATTTTTTAATATATATGTATATTTCAATGGAATTGCATTAAATTTCCTGACTCAAGCGCCTCAATGTTAAAAAACACCCGAGTTAGCTGTAGCTGCTACTAGTTCTTGTCCACGTGTTCAGGTCTTCAGTTCTTTGTTTCAAGCTGAGGTTCGGAGGGGAAAGAACAATAAAACATTTTTCATGTGATAACACAAGTCCAGTTACTACTGTTTTAAGAAGTTACCACCAAGTGTCATCTTAACTCGTACTAAAAGAGATGGCAATGCAGCCCAGGCCTCCTGCAACTAGTCAACACAGTGTCCCTCAGCTCATATTTTTTCGCAGGGCTGTTTCCACTGCTAGAAGTCATCCTGAGTGCCCTCTGCTCCTGGCCTCCTTCGGCAGCAAAAGGGGTGGCCGAGAGGATGCGATACAGCGAGGAACAGAGCGGCCCTTTTCTCCGGTGGTCGGGAGAGGATGTGCCAGGGAGCATTGGCTGCTGGTCAGGCTATACAGTCAAAAAATGTCTTCCGTACTTCAGCGGCCCTCCAGACGTTTGGACACGGTGTGATTTGGGGGAGGCACATGGCGGGTGAGAGGTGGCAGCAGATGCTGGGGGAGAAAGAGTGTGAGAGAGAAGCCGCCTTCTGCGGCTCCTGGAGCATCCCTGGGGGGACGGGCTGTGGTGACGGGCTCCTGAGCAACCGGTGTTGTCTCAACCGGGGTTTCCCTCACGGGAAGATGAGGAGAACTCCCTGCAAGAATGAGGAGAAAAAAGGATTGCTACTTCTGGTGTAATGCTCCAGTTTTCCTCCCATCAGGCTTCCCATGGGTTGAAGATGCAATCATCTGACTTCTCAGTTGTCCTCTCCCCCAGCTTTGGTCAAGGGAGCCATGTCAAGAGGCAGCCGGATGGCCGGCGTTGGGAGAAGATGTCGGACAGCGCGGGAGCTGGGGACATGTTCCAGCCTCCTGTGGAACAGTATACAACCCCCAAATCCCCATCAGCTCAAGGGTTTTTGATTTCCCATTGAATTATTTGCTTTTATTATGTGGCTTGATATTAAAATAAAAAATAGAGAAGGGTTAATCCCTCATAAACGTCTCTCAGTATTGCCATATGATAAAACAATTTGTTTCCTGTATATCCCACCCACTGGAGCATCCCTGGCTACACAGCGTGTGTTTATCCGCCTTGCGTGTCCCTTTTGGCCCCTGGCAGTAGCTTCCTGAGGTTTCTGCCAGCTGCTTGTGTCACTAGTGATGCTGAAATCGATTCACACAATGTCCATGTTAGTAAATAAGGAAAGTCACACTAATTTTTATTACCTTTTCTGGTTGTCTGATTTATTACACAAGTGGCAGTGGTTTTCTTTGCTGTGTAATGCAAGCTTTTGCAGGCATAGTAAAATGAACTCTCCTGGGAGTATTTTTAGAGGTGATCACAGAGATTTGGATTAGAATAGATTAAGTAAGGACTTCTGCAGAGATGATACATATACTAAGCTATACCTTTACTTAGAGACATGTGGCCTGACTGGCACAAGAGGTGTTTACGAAACAAGTGAAGTCGAACATATCCCACGAAACGGAGGGGGAAAATGGTGGGTTATCATCTGCGTGTCCGTGGACAGGCCCGTGTTTTTAGCTAGCGGAGTGCAATTCATGCTGGGAAATGAATCTGTGAGGGTTCATAATGCTGTGAAGCGAAGGTGGCGATTTTGTGCCTTCAGTATTCAGGCGGAGGAAGGGGCAGTGCCATTTAAGCTTGCTTTTGGGTGCAAGACTGTGCTTCAGGCTACTGTGTTTCTCTGCAGAGGAGGCAGAGAGTTTTGCACGCCGCTGCTCCATCCCTGCTCGAATACTCTTTTGCACTTGTCCGATCGCTTTCCCCGGCAAAATCAGCCTCTCCCCCCTCAGGCACGTGGGGTTTTGTCCAAGCAACAGTCGGACAAAATTCATTTAAATTCCTAGCTCTTTTTTTGTTGCTCTCCTGACATAAATTTGTATGTGACTAAGCTGTTGCAGCCCTTTCTCTAAAAGGTCAGCCTAAATTATTTTGTGCAGATAATATTAAAGCTTATGTGCTTGATGGATTTCTGTAGCACATAAACACCACTTCTCATGGGACTGATGACCTGAATAATTACCTCATCTCAGTCACCGTTGATCTAATCAGCTAGACCAATTACAATATAAGCGCAAGCCATTTATGAAAGTTTCTCAGATTGCTTTATGCAGATGGAAGGTTTTGGGCATTATACACAAATTAGTATATAGCGGATAGTGATGCTCAAGACTAAATTTTGCTCTGTTTTACTACAATGTAAACTTAGAATCTCTGTTAACCCAAGTTTCACAGAGTTGCAGAGTTTTTAGTGGAGATCAGAATTTCCCTCAAATAATTTTGTGACATTTATTTTGAAATACTTGACCTGATTTTTTTTTTTTTTGCTTTGTATAATAATGAATTATGTTATAGTGAGTGACAGTTATATGTAGTTCTGTTACAACAATGAGTTATGTATAACACAAAATATTAAACATATGAGTTATTATCTTCGTAAATCAACAAGAAAAAGTTTAAATACAACTTTTTATTCCTTTATATTTTATTATTCTTTCATTTCTGTTACTCATAATATTGTTTGTGTAACATGGTTTTAACTTAGACAGAATTTTCATAGTTGTCCCTGCATATGATTATGAAGTACAATGAATCATTATCTCATTTAATTCAATTACATGCAGTTTTAATCATTGCTGTTAAACCAACCTTGCAGAATTGTCATTAATACTTACAGGCGCATGCAAAGCAAACTGGACAGTTTTTTATTACGATGCTTATAAAAAGCAATGGGTAATGTCAATTCAGTCTTTTGCCAGACCCATTTTCGTCTGGGTAATAGGTGAAAAGCTATAATAAGCTGTTTTCATTCTCAGCATCTTGGTGGAAAATAAGTTGCCTGAAGAGATTTTTTTAAAAGCTAAGATAATTGCATGCTGTATGTGATTTGCTCTCCCGTTCAGCTTGAGTTCATTATTGATCCTCTAGTTTTTCTTGTGAGCTCTATTATATGTAATGATCTAGTGTACAAATAGCCTTACACCTGTAATTTTGTCATAACATCTGATTTATAAAACTGTCTCCTGAGATATCCATGACCTCACTTAATCAGACACATTGTTATGTCATTAGCCAACGCAGCTGAGCAAAGCAGAGTTTATTTTTATAGTGGCAGCACTATTCCAGTCTCACATGAAATCAAAGGTACGTGAAGAAATATCAAGTTTAGAAGGAACCAAAAGTTTCCCAAGACTATTTTATTCTATTTCAAACATGCACATTTCAAGTTTAGGCTTTTGTAGGAAATTTTAATACAATGCTTTTAGTCTGATTGATTACAGGAGAGCATCTATGAAACTCTCACAATTTGTAAGCACTGCTTGAGGAAGGTGTTGCAACATCTGACTAACTTCAGGTAGTCCCACACCTGAAATGTCCATCTATGTACTCTGGAATGAAATTAAGAAAATTAGTTATACTTTACTTAGAATATAAGGAAAACAAGTAATTTATCCCAGACCGACTGTTTTGTCATATATTCTAAATAAAGTATTGTTAATTTTGCTCTGTCACTTCAAAACAAAGGGGCATCTTTCAAAACTGTGCTAGTTACATAAAAATAAGATATGTCAGATACTAGAGAAAAACTGTGGGGAATCTCTGTGAAATGCCAAATATTCCACAGAGGAAAGACAGAGCCCTCAACACCTGGCAGTATTATGGCTTCTACTCGGAAAAAAACCCGTTACTGAGCTGAATTTCAACCCCCCCCCTTATGTGGAAAAATCGGCAGTAAATGCTAATGTAGTTGACGTGATGGATGACTCACGCTTTCTTGTTTGTGAAGCAGAGTCTGTATGCGATATTTGAAAAATGAAATAGGATCTGTTGCAAAGCTCAGAGAAGCCAGCAGCCCTGGTCTCCTGTAATGAAGAAATCCCTTTTCCTATAGTCCAAAGACATCAATTTCATTTCATGTTTAAGGTCTCTTCTGCACAGAGGATCAATGCAGACTTTTTTGCCTGTTCTGTTTCATTGGTCTGGGAGAATGACGGGCAGCAGCCCTGGCCGCTGGTCGGGAGAGAGCAGGTCTTAGCTAAGAAAACAGTCCTTGAAAAGCAGGGATACTGTGCTTGCATACTGTGACATATGTACAGTTATTACTTCTAATAATTGATTATCATTATATGTTAATGGGAATAGTTTGAGTTTTTATTATGATTTAAAATAAGTGGTGGTTGAGGACATATGAAAGGGAAGAGAGGGAAAAGGATGCTGTTGAAGGAGAAAGGTTGAAGGACATGCATTTAAGAATTATCAATCTTCCTTCTAAAGCTTTCACATGTAGTGAATATGTTTGAGAATTGATCTTACTGACAAAATAATAGTAAGATTCAATTTAAAAAATATATCCGTTTTTCCACAGACACTGACCACTTCATAATTGCACCATGACCCTTCATATGAGGAGCAGAATAATTGATGCCTTGGTAGAACACTAATGAGATAAAATGTCATCTCTTTCTAAGGATAACCAGATTATTCAGGTGCAGAATTTTCTAGCTAAAATTAATTTATACTGCTTTGTTTTTATCTTTTAAAAAAACATTAAGTGCACAGCTGCATTTTCCTGGAGACTGCTGTGATACAGGCTACTGCTTTACCGATTGCTTCAAAAAGCAGTTCGCTGAAAGCGATTTTGTATCAGTTATATTTATTAATTGAGATTGTTGAAAGAGTTTGTAATATATTATGGCTGTGGATAATAGTATTTATTGGTACACGAAGTTAAAGATTCCCCAATAACTCATGCTGCGATTGATTGATTGTGCGTCCTGGCTGATCTGCTTGTACTAACTTGCAGCAAGCAGAATACAAACAGGGCCAGAAATGGATGCAAAGAGAAAAAAAAAAAAGGGGGGGGGGGGGGAAGCGACCTGAAACCACAAATTATCATGGTATCTCTGAACCGGAATTTGGGAAATAACAGTCAAATCCAGGGATTTATTGCAATTTTCATTCTAAAGCTGTAGCCTCCTGCGCCTCATTTCAATATCTGATACCTTTGCAAGAGTTATGCAAAGGCAAGCAGACCCTCAGCAAGCGGTTTGTCTCACCCACCTCCCTGGGAAACACAGCCGGTGAGGGTAACCAGAGAGCACCTGCATCAGCTGTACAGCCCTGGACGGTGCTGGGAACTGCGTGGCGGTGAAATGACTTGTTTTTAACGTCCTCGTGCGATTGCTCGTTTTGCTTCTCAACCCGGGAGGGCTGGGTACGCTTCATCGGATACCAGCTTCTCACACTCTTATCTGAACCACTTCAGATCCGTACAACCGTCCTCCAAAAATGATTTTCCGTGTTACCGCATCGTGTAATCCCACAGAAAGCTCCTACTCTCTGTTGCCTTTCCTTATCCTTAAGCAAGCAGTCTTTGATAGCATCTTTGGAAAATAAACTTTAGAAAATGTTGATACCTAAGTAATCCTTCTGGTTTGTAAACTTGGAACGGTGAAAGAGGTTGATTGATTTTGAGATTGTTTGCATCTCATATCTGCTGAAATCAGAATGCCGGCGTTGTTGGTTATGTCTTTAGCACCCTATCTGATGGAGATACCCACTAAAAGTAGGACAAAAGTCCCTAAATACTATAATGCAAAAGCCTCTTGCAAAAAAGAGCTAATGTTTATTGTCTGATATTGTTTGTTTTACTGTTTTACAGTTTGTTTTTCTTTTAAAGAGAGAAAAAGTGAACTTTTTTTTTTTCCCCTGAAGCATCTGGTAAATACTTTTAGAACACAAAAATGTCCTTTGAAAATATATTGTGAAAATATCCTTCAGATACTGAGTGAAACAGTTTGTTCTGAGATGAAAACTATTCTAAGATATTCTTACAGCTTTTTGAAAATACCACCCTTCAGAAATGCCAATTTTTTCAGTAAACAATAGGATCTACCCTCTTATTGTCAAGAATTTTAGGTCTCCAACCTATTCTACACTTAGTTTTCTGCTATCATTAGTAATTGACCTTTTCTAAAATGATTGGGTGGTGTTTCAAAGCTGCAGAGTTTTTGCAATTGTAAAAACCTATATCCTGAACATCAGGTGAAAAATGAAATTATTAAAGAACTAAAATAATGCTCAAGTCCTTACCAAGTGGACACTGACACAATTTTTTTAAAGCTAAGAATGATTGTAGTAAAACTTGGATTAATCTGAACAATCCCACCAGGAGAGTACATACTTTTTAGTGACCTATTTCAGGTCATATATGTGTGTGTATCTATGTATCTCTATCTCTATCTCTGTCTCTATCTCTATCTCTATCTCTATCTCTATCTCTATCTCTATCTCTATCTCTATCTCTATCTCCATCTACCTAATCTATATCTATATCTCTATATATATATCTTTAAGCAGAATCCTCTGTACAATTTCAATAGAATGGTTTGAAGTATTACAGGTGCTTCACAAGGAAATGGAGATGCTCTTTATGAAGCAGTGGTGGGTGTTGTTTCATACTGATGACAAGAGTGAATTGAGAGGAAAGGAATCAGAGTAATAATTTTATCAAAAGATGTAATTGAGAAATACTGTACGTAGCCTGTGAGCATCCCAAAGAGTTGGCATTGCCTGTTTCTTAAGGAAGCTGTTTGCCACCTAAACGAAAAGGACTATCCAGAACAACAATGAAACAGAACACTGAAATATTAACTAACTAGTTATAATGACAATAAATCAGAAACCGCAGCTGTTGTCATTTGGTGAATGGCTCTGTCTCAGTAGTGTCCATGGGGAAAAGAAATAAAAAGAGCGTTTATGCAAGAGCAGCTTAGCAAAATGATGGAGGAGTCAGAGTGGGCCATTCAGCTTTCATAACTGGGTTCTCCTTCTCACTAGTCTTTTGTGGTTATGAACTTGCAGCATGTCTGTGTGAGCGCGTTTTAGGCAGGCAGGGTTACCAGAGAGGATGAGATTTGTGTCTCTGCCCTTATTTTTTCAATAGTCAGATACTGATGCTGAGTGCAGGAGAACCGAGTCACACATTGGCAGAGAAGAGGGGCTGCAGGGAGCACTGATTTATCTGTACCTGCCCTCCTCTACACCCGTCAGCCCCGTGCAGATGAACACTGGGCTGCCTGAGTAATCCTGAAGACTGGAGATAATGGTTTTAATCCAGGTGGTCAAGTGAGCAGCCAGGAATAAGTACTGTACTTCCATTTAATTAATGACAAGTGTATTTTGATGTATTTTAGGGAAGCTGTCAGTTTGCCGCTGTGGAGTGAAACGCTAGCTGGGTACCAAGCTGAGTTATAAGGTTTACCTTCTGGCTTGGCTTCTTCCTGGAAGTTTTACAGCTTCCAGCTGTCATAAAGCACATTAAACAGGAGCTCTAAAAGCAATTTTATTTTATTTATGTTTATAAAAAAGGTCTGGTTATAATGGGAAACCTGAAGTATTTCAAGATAGCAACAGGCAGTATGAACAGGGCTCTTGGCTACCACTTCCCCTTCAGAGAACAAATAGTTGTTTTACAGAGAATTAATATTCAGATCAGGTCCAGTTCATCTTACCTGCTGGGTTCATTTTATTATATAATAAAATCTGATTTATTCTCATTTGGATCTAGATTATATAGTCATATAAACATAAGCCATTTATAAACAGTTACTTTCCAAATAGCATAATATAATACCTACTCTCTTAGGTATTTCTGAGGAATACCAAATGTTGCTCGCCAAAGGGCAGAGATAAAAGGTGGTGCTTTGGATCTGAACATTGTGCCTGGAGCTAATCACTAGTTAGGCTGATACCTTCTCAGTTCTTCATTCTGAAAAAAATTAGATAAAAAAGCAAACTAGTATGCTTCCTCAGTGAACTTTTCTGAGTCTGGTAAACCGAACTCTCTCTCTATATTTTACTTACAGAATGGTCTTATCGTTGCCTGTTACCAGGGCTACGTGGATATTGTAATAGCGTTAGCACAATGCCCTCACCTTGATGTGAACTGGCAGGACAACGAAGGGAACACGGCTCTAATTACAGCTGCACAGGCAGGTAAGGCTCTTTGTTTCACCTCTTACGTACAGGGTCTTAGGAAGAATGTGTGTCGTGGCTATTATTTTTAGGTTTTTGTCAAAGCCCTAGAAGAAATTAGTCTGCATAAAATAATCCTGGCCAAGCCCACTCTCAAGTAAGTTTGTCGTGATTTTCCTTGAAGCAATTAATCTACAGTAATATTTATCCAATGGATTAAGACAGAAAAAGCTATACATTTCTAGTACATGCCATTAACTATTTTGACTTAAAAATAAAGAAAATCTTGCCCCAAGTGTGCAGTACTATACTACTTTGTTCCTTTAAGCTTATTTTCCTATGTTTGCTCTGGCAAGCAACCAGTCAACACTGTGGCCATATAATGTGCTATATCAGTGCTCATAGCATCTCTTTTCTCATGCTTGTTGCACCTACCTCAGTGAGTCTGTAGTAATTGCTGACTGTAGGAAATTGTATCATCGTGAAGAAATATCTTAGCTGCTAAGACATTTTTCAACCACTCCGTAGTTAAAAGCAAAAAAACCCCTATTTATATAGCCTCAGCAGGATTCAGCATTTGCCAATGCCGCTTTTATAACAGACTGAGTATATTGACATCGACCATGTTAATCCTGGTGCAGACTAGAGTGAGAGCAGAGTTTATCCCCAGGTTTTCTTTTATCCCACCCAGCATGATAATATTCAGTGAACAAGTGTAATAGATCACATAAATGTAAGAGATGCTCCCAAAAGAGTTACTAGTTTCAAGTGTACAGTTAAAAAGCAATCAGTCAATTATTTTTGTTAAAACTGTAACACTGTGCTTTAACCTTGAAGGGAAGCTGCAGTTTTCTCTTACAAGTATTAACAAAATGCTGAAGCATGTGAATCAGGAAAAATATGGCCAAGGGGGCCATCCCTTTGTGGTCTAAAAGCTGTTCCAAGGGCTGCCTGGCTCTGCATCCATGGTTTCCTTTGTGTCCCTCAAGCGTGCTCCTCAAAGGCAATCACTTTATGAGGAAATGTGTACTTGGTCTTTATCATGTCTTCTCACTGATGAAAAATTTGGGATGTTCGTGGGAGTTCATGGGACATAGTATTCCCTCCCAGACCCTGTCTGTTCTTCTCTGGCTGGATGGAGGGAACAAGTTTCCATCAGGCAGCATCAATGGACATCCTGTGTCCACTTCAGCTGTGTCTGAAGATTGGAGCAGTTAGGTTTTTATTTTAGTTGAGTAGTATTGCCACTAGACATTTCCAGGTAATACCAAACTTTGCTTTGTGTTGTACCAAAAAGTGAACTCTGCTAAAGAAGCCACTATGACATAGGTCTTGAATACTGGAAGAAATAATTTGGACCAGAGTTGTCACTTTCATAGCAAAGTCATGAGTATAGTTAGCTTTCCAAAGAAAGTGGAGAAGTCTCCGAAACTCTAACCTACTTTATTTATCTGCCCTAATATAAATTTGGACTACAAAAGGTTTAACTTTAACACTGACTCCTTCCTGACCTTTATAACTCATGATAATGAGCTCAGAATTGATCCAGAGGGCTGACATTGACTTGACACTCTCTGCCAGTACTTGCTATTGATCTCCAAAGCAACTGGGAATGACTGTAGTCAGCAGAAGCTTATACAAACGCTTAACAACTTGAATGTTTTCCCCTGCCTATGATAATCCTGAGCTACAGTGTTGACACCAGTTATTTAATTCATTATCACAAGATACTGCTGTAGTGTTAATAGAGATTACCATGAGGTTAACATTGCAACCAGAGGAGCTACGGTGCAATAGATGCTGCTTAATTATTGCTGAATGTTAAGCAGTAACACTGAGCAGTGTATTATAAAGAACTGAAAGCAAACCTTATGTGAGCTTTCCTTTAGTGGAGGGTTTATTTGGTTTTTGTTATCCTTAGGCCATGCAAATAATTTTTTTTTTTTTTCCAAAATAAATTATTCCAAGAGATCGCTGTTATTTATACCAAAAGTATTGTTTTTCCTGTAGAGAATCTAATAGCAAATCCACATTATTTCAGTTGCTTGTAAGGCGGTATCAGAAGGCTTCAGAAAGCGCTGCCATTTCTGTTATGACCCGTTGACCAGGTGGGCCATCACGCATGGCCAGACCCCGAAGAGGAGCTGGATGGGAAAGAAGCTGCGGTCCTGAGGGATCGTTCTGTGTGTTTCAGAGGCTGCATCTGTAACGCTAGGTACAGGTACTAAGGGAGATGTCAGGGAGGCCTCTTTACTTCTGCTAGAGGAGTTTAAAACCCACCCTTGCTTATGCTGTTTCATGACTGCCCAGACATGATGCTCAAATCTGAGCATCAGCTTGATTTAAATAGAATTATTTTAAAGACCAGCTAGAGTCTCAGAAGAGAATTGAATTCAGTTCCTCATAACCATTTGCTTTTGATAATTTAAGATCTTCATCTTAGAGTATCTAAAGCTGAAGTTTTTCTGCATGGGCTGACCTGAGAAAGATAGGCTGGAGGGATCAGTGAAAAGCAGTACTTTCTTAGTAAGCTTATTCATATAGAAAAATAACTGCAAAGTGCTCTGCTTAGTGTGTAAATTTCAGGTTTGAAAATTGGTCTGTTCACTTGCTCTCTCAATATTTCTTACAGACATGGGATCCCTTCTCAAAGAGATCTTGCCTTCCAAAACTGTAAACAGCCTGCAGCAGGTGGTGCCCAGAAATGGGTGGTGATGCTGTTAAAGCAGAAGAAAAATCATTAAACATCAGTACAAGGACAATGCAGAAAAAATGGGAGATTGATGCAAACGAGATTGAAATGGAGTGGAAAGAAAGGAAGGAAGGAGAGTGGTTTCAAAAAAAGGGAACAGGGAGGAAAATTACATTAAATTTTTTTTCTCAGTTCTGCTGCTGCTGAGGACATAGCTACATCAGTGGCAGCGTATGGTAATCGGCATACACTGGTGTTTAGAGAGAGTCGTATTTGTTCACAAAGTATAGATGTTTTGTATTACAGGGACCGGTTTGAGGCAAGGCTGTAGAGCTGGGAACACAAAACGACAAGTTATCCCAGTTTCTGCTTATTAAGGGAGACGTCAGAACACAGCCGCCTAAAGCATCCAGAGGATAAAAAGTTCTGGGTGTCTTCGGTTCCACCCATAGACCAAACACAGGCTTTTTGCAGGTACAATTTGCAACTGTGATGTTATACGACAGAGCATCTTCCTTACTATCCAGCTTATCCTTCTGCCTGCATTACATAGATTATTAGGTAATATTGTCATCATTATATGCATTTCCTCTGTGGCAGCAATTAAGTGAATTAAGCTACTGCAGACATCTGTGCTGATCTCTAAATATGGCTCACAAGGCGAAGAAGTGTACCCTTAGCACGCCAGTTCTGGTAGAAGATAGATCTGGCTTCCAAACAGCGAGAGCCTGATACAAATTCAGTATGACCAAACTGGCTGAGGCCAGGCTAATTTATTTTAGAGCTGCATATAGCTTTCATAGCAGACTTTAAATCACAGAAGACTCACCTGGTTTATGATTTAGATAGATACACACTTTTAGTTCGCCCAGACACAGGAGAACTGAAGCAAACTTTATGGCCTTAAATCAAAAGCATATGACAGAGTTTGAACAAAAACTTGGCAGCTCTGAGTTTTGCTTTGAATTTGATACCTGTTTGAACTTGAAATTTGATGCAAACCTCAGAGGACAGAAGCTCCTGCAGATTAAAACTGAAGTGGTTTGCAGGAATCCGTGAGACGCAAAACTTCTGAGAATCACAAACCTCTTCATTTTCTTTGTTATTTTATTGCTGGTGTTTTTCTGTCTCATTTGAGGCCATCTGTAGTCCCCTGAAGAGTTTTGGCTGAACAAGGTCTTTCAGGATTGACTCTCAGGATCATCCCAGATTTGCAAAATGTCTCTTACATCAGCTATTCTTCTGGCAAAGGGAAAAACATCTTTAGTAATGTAATAAATGCTGAAAAATCTTCCGTCTTGTTATTTCTCCTTGTTTCAGTTCCTGTCTCTGGCTTCTGTGGTCAAAAAGCAGTATTTCAGCCATTCCAAAACCGTCATGAAGACGCACACTGTACACCAGTGAAACAGAACGTGTCCTGCAAAACAATTTGGAGACAAAAATTCTCCCGGTAGTAACCGATACCCTGTTAGGATTTGATCTTATGCCATAAAGTCAGTGAAGCTGAAGCCTCTGTATTGAGTAAGCAGGACTGGGTCACTTGATCCTGCCCTGAAGCCAGTTCACTTTTGGTTTGTTCAGTTTGTTGCGGTTTGCCCTATCTTTGTATTTCATTTGCATCAGACTGCGCAAGGGTCAGGGAGCTCCTTATTTGGTTTTCTCTGGCATTGCTAAGCTGATCTGCACTATCTCTACATCTGCTCAGGTTTCAGGAGAGTTCCCAGTTATGCAGCAAGGTAGCAGAGTCCAGCAAATTTGAGGAGATTAAGAGTAACACCTAGAAAACATCTTAAATTAATTGGTAAAGACTTTCTTAACTTGCTTTCCAAAGTGAATGCAGGACTGTGTTGGTACAAAGCAACTGCTGATGAAATCTGCACCAGATGTGACACTATAGACTTTAAAAATTGTCCCGTATGAATTACAGTCTGCTTCAGTAACATTTCTAGATGCATTTGAATGACATGCATCACAGAATATTCAGCTGGACTGCAGAGTGAGATGAGAGAATATTTTTACAGCTCCTAGTAATTAAATTGTAATTGTTGCAGCTGCCTGACAGACTGCATTATTTTATAAAGCGTCAAAGCATCATAAAATGAATGACAAGTGAAGGGAAACTGTTTTGAATGAGTCATAATGGCACTAGATACTCAATCTTGTCCTGATAGTCCAATTATAAAGACTTGATGTTTTAATTGGTCTTCCAACCATTTAGCCAGAGATGTCTTCAACTACTCGGTACGCCCTTGCTGACACCAGTTATCCTGGTGCACAAGGCACATGAATGGCAACAACAGTTGCTTTTAGAAACAGAACTCAAGTCATTTATTTTACTAACAAAACTGAACATCAGCCCCATTTTCCTATTGCTGGAGAGTAGACAAGTGGCTTTACACTGTCAGATGGAAAAATAAAAACGTAGGATTCTACGCAAAATATTTTTTTGTCTCGTATCAGGCCTGGCATGGTTTGTTAGTATTATTGGCTGGAACTACCACACGTAATCACTTTTTAATAAAGCACCATTATAGTAAAGCTCAAATTTACCAGGGGAGTGAAAAAGCTGAACCTTTGCAGTCATTTCCCCCAGGTGATGGGTCTTCCTTCCGTAAGCTGTAGGAATTCCCTTTGCCGTGCTACTCACTCAGTCAAGAAACAGAGGCCCCTTGCAACCTCAGAGTGACCATCTCTGGTTTTCCAGTATTCCTTACCTTAAATTGACTTTTCAGGGAGGAGAGCAACTTGAGAGAAGGTGGGAGCCTTTCCAGGCTCCTAGCCCGACACTCTGGTCACAAGTCAGTGCCACTTAACCCTAAGGCTAATGACTGCAATGAGCGGAAGAGGATATCAAGAAAAGGGATGTTATTAGTTATCTGCAGTTTTCCAGTTATCAAACCTGCAGCAGTAATTTTTGGTTTAACCTTGAGACATCGCCTTAATTCTGTCACATATTTTCTCTGCTTTTTAATTTCTTTACAGGGCACATAACCATTACAAACTATTTGTTGAACTATTTTCCTGGGCTTGATATTGAGAAGAGGAATGCGTTCGGATTCACAGCACTGATGAAATCTGCGATGCAGGGCCGAACTGAATGCGTGAAAGCCTTGATGTTGGCAGGTATGCAAAGTGCTTTGCTGCTTCTTGGTCATCATCCGCTGTAAATACTAGACAGTCACACACAAACACCAAGAAGAAACTTGGCTCTTGGGCTGTTTACTCTGAGAGGTGTGGTGCGGCCTTCCCTGGAAATGGGTGCAGCTCTTAAATAAGTCATAGGCAGGGCGGTGAAGCCACGTGCTGCAGGTGCGGGAGTGCTTAGTTTGCCTGTGGAAACTCATCCAGGATCTCTCCAAGAGCTCTCAGGGTGAGATTCATTGTCTCCAGGAGAGTTCGGGGAGTGTGATCATCAGGATTTGTAGACAACGAGTTAACGAAGCTCACGACACAGCTGGGAAAGGCAGGCAGGTCTCTTGCTGCCAGCTCTGCGGGTGAGACGGTGCAAGCGTGCGTGATGGCAGTGGGACCGTAGGCAGACCTCCACCTCTCCCTCCAGCTGTGGCAGGTCCTGGGGCAGGGAGCGCAGAGCTTTGGGGGCTCTGGCTCCTGTCAGGAGAGTTGGGTGTAGGGTTTCATATCCCACAGGGGACATTGGTGACATAGGGAATAACCTCTCTTTCTAACGCCTCTACAGATCTGAGTTGGGTCTCCAGGTTTATGGGCAACAGGGCACCTGCAGGTCCTTATCTGCTGCAAGGAGGGAGTCGTGGCACAGGGAGTGAGCAGGCCCATCTCTGCCCACCTGCCTCTCTTCACATCTGAGAACAGGAAATCTGTTTCTTGCTGTTGGCTCTTGACTGCGGTTGAACTTCCAGCCGTATACATTGCGAGGTGAAGGGGTCCTGGAGAGGAAACCTGGGAGGGCGAGATGCATTGGGGCAACAGCCTCTACAGGAGCAGTCCCAGCATACAGCACCTTTTAGCCACAACGTTGTATGTTTTATTATATTAAGTAACGGGTATATAAATTATTAGCTAATAATTAAATAACTAGCATATATTAGTATATATTCTTGTATTACAGTTGCAGATAATTGACACAAATTAAATATTATGGAAATGATAACAGATTGCATGTGAATATTGTTAACAGTATTGTAAACAGTATTGTTAACATACATAAAAGTATTGTTAACATACATAGTTATACATACAAAGTATTGTTAACATACATAAAAGTATTGTTAACAGTATTGTAAACAGTATCTGTTTAGTGGCTTGGGTAACACCCCTATTGACTGGCACCTACTTATGGCAATGCGGGAGGTCAGTAAAGGAAAATAACTCACCTTCCTAGCCGCCTAAGCATGGATTTAACACAGTCAGATGGGGAAGAGGTAACGGCAACGTGTGACAGATGGTTGGAGCTGGATTGTCAAAGCGACTGCACTTTCCGAAATTTGAGTTGCTGGAGGGTGGCCAAGGTCAATCACTACAAGATTAAGGCGCTCTGAGACACTTGGCCATCATGTTTGCTCTTTCAAAGTGAGTCTTTGGAACATGCGAATTTGCTATTTGTGAGTGCACAGCGAGTAAGGGGGGAACCCAGTTGCTCATCGGCAGTTTGTCACAGGCTGCTGGGCTGCCAGGACCGCGCTGCTGCCAGCATTCAGCAAGCGAGCCAGCCCGAGCGGGAGCACAGAAATGCTGGTTGTAATTCACGTGTCAAGCCCTGCTGTAATCTCCAGTGTAAACTCAGTGCTGCTTTAGTAAAGTCGTCGGAGTGGCTGTGGATCTGGAGACTGGGCTTTAAATACTGTATACAAAACAGGTCAGTAACAGGTGCCTGAGCTCTTTCACTCCCTGTCTTTAATTTCAGGATGTCAGTTTTGCATCTCAAAGGACATTAAACCTTCTTAATCAAATAGGATATTGATATCCCAGAGGGGCATGTGTATTCAAACTAGGTGTGCTGAAAATTATCTTCAGGGCAACCTTCATAGGAAAATCAAGGCAAGTGGCAAATGCAGTTTTCCTAAAAGAAAACTTGTAGGCTATACTCACCCTGAAATGACAATTAGTTCAATAAGGCTGCTATCACATTCAAAAAGGCACATGACGATGCGTGTCTCTTCCAGATGAGGCATTCTGCTGAATGACAAGTTTGTTCAGAAATGTCTCCTGATTTGTACAGAAAATCAACACCACTATAGTAAATCATGCCTTAGAAGAGATTTTGTGATACAAGGTAGAAAGTCAGCATCGATTTCTGTTGAAAGATAGGGATTTCAATTTCCGAAACACCTGGGGACACATCTGTCAGGGAGCAGCAGGAGTGGGCTTCTCCTCAAAGGGAGGTGAGCCAAGGGTGACAGCAAGGCACACAGAGGCACTAGCCTCATCAACAAAGGTGCTTCATGAAGAAATGGAGCAGGGCTGGTGACAATAACCAGGATCAGCCAGTACTGCAGTGATTGCCAGGCAAGTCCGTGGTGCCAAGGCAAGTCCACAGAGACAAGGTAGGTCTGAGGTCAAAACAAGAAATTAAGTCTGTGGGTCAGGGTCCATATCAGCAAGGCACGTGGCCAGGCACAGGCACAGCTGTGGCACAGCTCAGGCAAGGACCAGAGCTGAGCGTCTGAGCTTCAATGCAGCCCCCAAGCAAAGGTGGGGAGCCCCCAGTGAGTGCTTTCTCACACAGCTCTTTTTGCACAAGTCTGATCCAAGGTCCCACAGCTGCACCCTATCAGAGCTGGCATGTCTTTTTCTTGAAGATGAAGTAAGATGTAGGAAGATGAAGAAGATGAAGAAGAAGTAAGCAGCTGTCTATACCTCTTGCTTGTTTACAAACAGAGCATACTGTTCATTAAAATTTATATTTGGAGACAATTCCTTTAACAGCGCTTCCTTTAGTAAATGCTTGCCTGTTATGTGTACAACAAAAAAACAACTTCCATGTATCTGCTGTGTTCCCAGTCAGCTCTAGTAGGACGGACTGAAGACACAGGCAAGTGTTAAGAAGGGGACAGGACAAGAGGCTAGCCTGAGATGGGAGAGATTGGGGGGTAGGAAAGGTGGGTAGGATGGTTCAAAAACAGCCTAGTGGAGCAGGAGGACATGTCTTTGTATGTCTTTGTTCCTCCCCTCATTGGTTTGTCTGGAGCTTCTGCAGTCATGAACTGTGTCAAACCCCGCTGCCTTTGAGATCTCATAATCCTTTCTTCAGTCCGCAGCTAATGAACTCTTTGATTGGATTAAATCTTCCTCTTCTTTGCCTTCTCTCTGCCTTCCAGTCTGGGCCCCATGCTTGACTCTCTGTGGTGTCCCTGTGATTTCTCTGTGAGTGATCATGTCTGGAAAATTCACCTAAACTACACTTAAACTGAGATCAGCTCTTTTGCTTAGGGCGTCTCCATCCACGTTCACTCTTGGTCTGTGTCTCTAGTATTCTCTTTTTAGGGATTTTTTTCAGAGACTTAGGAATCGACTGGTACTTAATAGACTTAAAACTGAGCTTTTGATCACTTTCCCCATGCTCTCCTTTTTCCTCTGTTTTTCTGTAATGACAAAACATCCTTTGTGGGGAAGGTTATACTGGAGCAAACTGGTTCCTGGTTACCATTCCTTATATGTAGTGCCCCTTATGCTAGTTTGAAATGCTGTCACCAAGATAATCCGCCCTGAAAAAAATAATTTATCATGATGTTTCTCTGGCCTTTTCCTCAGGTCTCAGTCTCTGGACATCTCCCTCTTCCAAAGCAATGGGACAGAATGTCTTTTCTTTTGTGGCAAGATCTGTGTAGGTCAGTTTTGTGTTGGCTGTTTGAAAATGGTGCTTCAGCTGATAGAGAAGCCCTTCAAGAAGTCAAATGTTGTAGCCTGTTCATATCCCAGCTTGAAACTCTATCAAGAAACTCCGAAATTATCTAGGCCAGGGATACGTGTAAACCACAACTGAATGTAAAAGAGCTGAGTTATGTTCAAAGCAGCTGGGCAAAGTGCCCATGCCTGTCCCAGGGAACGTGCTGCAGATCTGCTGAACAAAGTTGACATTCTAGAGTGTGCAAAGCTCCATCTGAGATCAGTCGAACTTTGAAGGCAGAATATAAAACAAAGAATTTGTAGCTCAAGAACGTGACTGCCTGAAACCAGGGAGTATTCACTCACACTCATTCTCCTGTTGACGTCATTCATTCACCCACATACCCATATATGCTAAAACACCAAGATGTGTGTCCCCAGGTGGTATATCCAGGATCACTTGGGTACGATGCTGCTGTCAAGTCCTCATCATGTCTCTGAGATTCTTTCTGACTGGCGACAGCAAGCTAGTTTTTGGACAGATGTTCTGTGCCCTTTAGCAGTCATGAGCTGTAATGTGTTGGTCCTTTGCAACAGAGTCTTGCTGACTTCAGCTTCCAAAAACACTTGTTGCTGCTCATTGTTCTGCAGCAGTTCTTCCAAAGGCGCTGTCTGTATTGAGCTTCCTCTGTCCTTTACAGAGCTCTTCTGTGTGAGCAGAACTAAGCACATGACACCCTCATTGACATATGCCCGTGCTCCACCCTAATACCGGGACTGAGAGGACTTCCCTGCAATTTTCTGGTTGCCAGAGAATGTGGCAGCATTGGATATAGTACTACAGAAGGTGTAAAGGATACAGTAGAGCAGATTAGGATGCTTGCTCCTCCTGTTACTCTTGTATTATAGAATCATAGAATCATTAAGGTTGGAAAAGACCTCTAGGATCATCTAGTCCAACCGTCAACCCAACACCTCCATGCCTACTAAACCATGTCCCGAAGTGCCACATCTACATGTTTTTTGAACTCCTCCAGGGATGGTGACTCCACCACCTCTCTGGGCAGCCTGTTCCAATGCTTGACCACCCTTTCTGTAAAGAAATTTTTCCTAATACCCAATCTAAACCTCCCCTGACGCAACGTGAGGCCATTTCCTCTCATCCTATGGCTTGTTACTTGGGAGAAGAGACTGACAGCCACCTCGCTACAACCTCCTTTCAGGCAGTTGTAGAGAGCGATAAGGTCTCCCCTCAGCCTCCTTTTCTCCAGGCTAAACAGTCCCAGCTCCCTCAGCCACTCCTCATAAGACTTCTGCTCCAGACCCTTCACCAGCTTCGTTGCCCTTCTCTGGACTCGCTCCAGCACCTCAATGTCTCTCTTGTAGTGGGGGGCCCCAAACTGAACACAGTATTCGAGGTGCGGCCTCACCAGTGCCGAGTACAGGGGCACGATCACTTCCCTAGTCCTGCTGGCCACACTACTCCTGATACAAGCCAGGATGCTGTTGGCTTTCTTGGCCACCAGCTGGCTCATGTTCAGCCAGCTGTCAACCAGCACCCCCAGGTATCCTCTCTTCAGGCAGCCAGGTGCCCTGGAGAAGAAGAATTAACCCCACTTGAAAGCAAAAGACTGAAGAACAAGGGCAGAAGCCCATGTGAAGGGGCTTATAGGAACATGGAGAGATCAAAAGGAAGGCAGAGCTGAAGAAGGATGCAGAAAAATATGAGAAGAAAGAATGGTGATGGGGACAGATATCAGAATTGGATGGATAAAGACCATAATTTAGGAATGCGGGGAGGACAGGCTGAAAGATAATATCCACTAGAAATCATTTCCTTCCAGGACCTAAAACTGTACTTCAAATGCCTAAGCCTCTGCTGTCTGGCATATGTCCCAGTCACCTCTTATAGCTGGTCCACCTAGGGATAATAGCATGTTTTTGCTAACAAGTACTTCATTTCCTCAGGGGTGGTAATCTAAGGTAGATGAGAGCAGCCGTTCTGGGCTCAGACTGAAGGTCCATCTTGCCCATTATCCAGTCTCTGACATGTATGGAAACTTTCCTTACATTTGATCAACCTTGTCACCATCCTCTCAACTTTCCCTAATTCTACAGTGTGCTTTCAGAGATAAGAGAACCTGAATTGTACACCTGGTGTTTTCTCTGGGTTTTTTTCTTTTTTCCCTCTATTTTTTTCCTCTATTTTTTTAATGCTTTCCTAGAAATTCCTTGTATATTATTTGCTATTTTGGCCCCTAGTGAGCACCGAGTTGATATTTTCATGGAACTTGTGAACGTTAGCCCAAGATATCTCTCTTATGAGTGGCAGCGATCAGTGCAAAGTCCATTATTCTGTGTGGGAAGGATTTTTTGTGTGCAGAGTTGTTTCTTTCCATAGTCATCACTCTTTTCTTACAAGCCTGACTGAATGGATTTTAAAATGGCAGGCAACGCTCAGTGCAGTTGAAACTCGTTATGTCATTCTTGCATTGTTTTAAGAGAATTCCTATATACAGCCTTAATTTTTTTTTTTACTTTTTTTTAAATAAATCAAGAGTTCACAAAGTCAGGAACCATGATCTATCCTCGTTGCCTATTCATTTTGACACAAATATTGTAGCGTGTCGTGTGTGACATTTTCTTGCAGGGATCTGCCTGATTCAACTCTGATCATAGCAACAAAAGTGCGGGCAGTTTCATTAATTAACACCAATTGTTTTTCCTTTCTTTGAGGGGCAAATGTTCACGCGACTGACCCAAGCCGTGGACTGACTTCATGGGAATGGGCTTGTTACACAGGAAGGTCGGAATCTGCCTTCATCATGCAAAAGCTGATGGACAGGCCATGCCCAGAACAGTTTTGCGATCAATATAAACCAGAATGGCCAAAGATGAAGGAACTTCTTGCCAAGGCTGCAGAGCCAAAAAGCTGTTTGCAGAGGATTTCCGAGTGCATGAGGGCAGCCGTCTCATTCCGGTCTTTCTATGGCCCAGAAGAAGACGGGGTCCTCGATCACATGGTGAAGGTGACAACAAGCTTGAGCAGTCCTTTCATTGCTCTGTCATGCCGGACTGTGTGCCCAGGCAGCCCGCCTTCTGTGGGGAAACGCAGACTGGCTGTGCAAGAAATCCTTAGGAAGCAGAGAGCCAAGGAGATCCGATCTCAGGACGAAGACCACTTTAGCAGCTACGAGAAGCTATTTCAGAACTCCAAAGTCACGCTGATCCCCAAGAAGAAGGACCGGCGAGCCAGCCTGCAGCCCATCAGCCTTGCAGTCTCTCAAGTGAACACCGTGGCCACTAGGAAAGCAAGCCTCTTGCCGCTCCACCTGCTTAGGCGGAGCAGCGTCAGGCCGGGATTTGTCATCCCCAAAGTCCGTATCAGCAAGGCTCCTCCACCCACCTTCCAGCCAGAAAAGGTGAGAAGGAGGAGCAGTGCAAAGGACGACCCCTATTTGCAGATTCCCAAATGGAGATACAAGGAGCTAAAAGAGGAGCGGAAGAAGGCAGAGGAACAGGAGAAGAAAAAAGCAGCAGAGACTCAAAAGCAGAGGCAGGTGTCTCCAGCCAGATGCAGGACCTGATTTAAAGGCAGTTGCTTAGAAGGTTGTAGAGCCATTAGTCTTGTTATCTGAGCAAGATAACAGACTGCATGCCTTCGTGCATGCCCACTGCTCACGGAGCTGGAATACTGAATAATGGCCTTTAAGGTGCAGAAACAGGGCAAGGGCTATGCCACGGTGTGTCTGATGGTAGAGCGTGAAGGTATTTTGAGGTGGAAGACTTACTATGTTTACCTGTCTGCTGTTCATAAGAAGTTTTAAGTGGTGCAGTCCTTTTGAGGTTTCCTTTTTTTTCCAGTTCCAGGTGAACAACTGAGAAACAGCTTGAAAAACAAGATGTGTGTGAAAGGATCGTATTTTGTGTTTGTTCATTTTGTAATGGACAAAATTAAGAAGTTGTGCTTTTGACACTAGACATTCCTCCCTCTCCTTGCTTAGGTAGACAGATTGCAAGGTTTTATAGTAATAACGAAAAGTTTAAAATATACCACAGTGTTGGTGGGCAGTGAAAATCCAGGTCTACAATTGTTTTGAATATACTAAGCACTTTATTTTAATTCCAGTAATCAAAGTTTAAGACAGGATAGGTATTAAACTGTACAGCTCAATACAGTCTGTATGGATGCAGGTCTTAATGCTATTGTTTGTTCTGTTGAATATAAAAAGGGCTGCGTATGAAATATTTCTGTAGTTGAGGTATTCACATCCTCTGCAAGTATAAATCAGGGGCAGGGACTGATTTCTTTGGAGCAACAGAGAAGCTGAGCTAATTTTTGAATGCCACCATCACCTAAGATTTGCTTCCCCCATTAAATTTCCCTGTGTCCGCTATCTGTTGTCTCCTCTTTAGTCTCAGGGAATTTTTTTGTCATTGCGTGTAACTGTGAAATACGAGAGGTGGTGAGCCACAGGTGGGCTTTTTTTTTTTCAGGTTGATATTTAAGTTCCTGTTAAAGAAAACCACTGGGTTTATTGTGAGCCTTTCCATATTATAGCCAGGACAGGAAAATGACGCAGCTTCCAGAAGTTCAAGCAGTTTTCCCAGGTATCAACTCCAGCCATATGCTATGAACATCCAGTCAGAGATGCCGTATCAGGCAGCTCGGCCACTAGCGTTTGGAAACCGTGGCCAGATGTCGTTGTGAGCTTGGGGTGGTATTGTGGTAGTATGCCTCTGGGTGCCCGGAGAGGGCACTACCTCACCCCTCTGTCTCAGCACTGGGAGAAAGCCTTCCCTAGCCCATGAGCGCATCTCAGAGCGGCAGTTCCCGCAGGTTGCTGCAGGTTCTTGCGCTCCACGTTAAGGCTTCCTTTGCTATTACCAGCAGCCAGTCTGAACAGCATGCCAAACCCCGGCAAATCCCAAGAAGGAAGGGCTGTAAACCTGCTGCTTGCTGAAGCAAGACCACATGCGTAAAAGCAGAGGTCAAACGCAAACAGCGAGTCGTGCACCGTGTGCTCAGGCGGCTATGTTTTGGCTGAGGCTTTGCTCCCATTTGAAATGAAATGTGCTGCAATGTGTCCTCCTGATGGTGTTGCTCTGGTGCAGCCCGGGCAGACCCCGGCTGCTGCTGTCACCAGCCTTTCCCTTCAATTAAAAAGAGGGAAAACTTTTCCATCCTGTGCTCCCACAGCACAAAGGCCAGCCACGGTCTCACTGAACTTGTAATGAAACTGTGCATGTCATGGGAGAAATAAATTCAGTTGATTGAAAACTAGCGCCCGGATTGGTATTGCTAGCTAGCGTCTGTGGGTCAGGGCTTGACAGAGGTTATGGCAGATGTGTGAAACAAAGATTTTTCCACACAGCCCGTTCTTTGTACCTCTTGCTGGAGTAGCTGTGCTGGCTAGACTGCATTGCCAGGTAGCCTCCCAGGTCAGAGTTGGAGGAATATGCACCCTGCTAATAAACCTCCCCAGCCCTGTAAATATAAAGAGGATTTTAGTCTGCAAGTGCATCGGTGCTGTGCAATTCATAGGCGCCAATTTTGTAATGGATTTGGTGTGACCAGAATATAAGTTGAACTCATTTCTTTGGAGAGTAGGAAGACAATCTTTTAGCTGCCTGTGGCAAAGATATCAGGATGGATTTTGAATTGGTACACTGGATTGAATGGTTTAACTATTAATTTTTGTTTACCGCCAGCCCAGTGTACTGAAGATTTAGCATCCAGATTCGGTATCTGAAAAGCAACCTGTGCTGCAGGTGAACACTTGAATTGGCACTCTCAGTATCACTTGCAGGAGTTTCCCATACAATTGACAGGTGCTCTCAGGGATTAACGTACAGTATGTTAGAATTAGGGGCTGAAAATGAAGCCTGTTTTCTAACCCTTTGTACTTTACCGTGTATATGTGTATAAATATGTGATATTTCCATTAAAAGAGGCACAAGCTGTTAAACTTATTTGGCGACCTTATTCTTCAGAGCTGTTGGGGGATGCTGCTTTTCACTTTTCAGTAGGTAAAAAAGCCCACCCGCTTTCACCAATGGACTAATCAGCACCATCTGAAAGCAGTTTGGTTTCCCTGGAAGGAGCTATTGTGGGTTAGCTTCCACTCCCTGTGAATTTTTCCCTACAAGTAAAAGAAAGCACAGCCACATCGCTCTGCTGCAAGCAGGCAGTCCCCTGGCATCCTTACGGACAGCGTGGCTCCATTTTGTGCATCTGTGTAAAGCTTTGCACTTGCTGGGTTGGGAAGTGCAGGCACAGGTCTCTGTCTGCTCACTGCCCCCCCAGCCGTCTCCTCCTCTTCCTCACCGTCCTCACCCGAAGTGCTGCGCCTCTCGCTTGCTTTTTTTATTGTCTGCCTGAAGCGTCTGAAGGTTGGAGCGGGCAAAGCTCCTGCAAAACATCCTTCTGGAAACCTGTGGCAAATGGACCGTAGCAGGGGAGGAGGCACGCCTGGCTCTCCTCCAGCCATCCGTCCCCCTCGAGCTGCTGCCGCTGAGGAGGATTTGATTTCTGTTGGATTTCAGCAAAAATAGAGTGGTTTGGTTTGTGTTTTGGTGGTGGTGTTTTTTTTTTTTTTCCCCAAGACTCGTAACTCTGAAATGCCAAGCGATACAGGCCATACTTCAGATCGCTCCTGGTCGCTCAAGCAGGACGGTTTACCTCCTAAGAAATGCGTGCGAGCCCTTGGCAGCACCTCCTGGCAGCTGGAGCCCCTGCGGGGACGCGGAGGGGATGCTGCAGGAGGATGCTCCCACAGAAGGGAAGGGGACGCTGATTCGTAGGGCGGAGGAAGGTTTTCTACCCGCCTTCAATGCCAGGCTGCAGTCTGGCACGTTAGCAGGAGCGATGCTCCTGAGCGTTGTGACTGAAACTGGAGCACGGGCTGTGCCTGCCTTCACGGCCATTGCTTGTCTCGGAACGCTCGAGCTTTGGCGTGACAGCCAGCCTCTCACCATCTGATGCTCGCCGGGAAGCACCCAGCCCGATGGGCTGACTTAATTCTGCAGTAAGCAACAGAGATTTAATATAATGACGGTGCAAAGTGAAACCCCAAGCGCTTCCCGACGCTCCCTGAAATGATATTGTGCTCTCGTCTCTGGAGAGCAACGGTGTCGCAAGGAAGGGACCACCGACCCCATGGAAGGTTTTTCAGGCGGAAACACAGAATTACATGTAATTGGCTCCTCATGTCACTATGTATTATTCATTTGGGGTTTTTTTATGCCAATGAAAACTGTTCCTTAAGCCTTGACAAAAATCCTCACTGGGCTTCTTCACTGAATGCCTTTTTCTTAATAGTCCTGAATGCTCGTGCTGTCCTGCTAAGGGACAGATATTAAAGCAGCTGGTAAAAAACCACCTTGAATAGAAAAACGGCATACAGATATGCAACATTCTTTGAGGGTATTTCTTTTTTAAACATCTACATTTCAGCAGGAAACTTCCAAAAGCTGTGACTGAAATTAGGACCCAATATGCAGGATACGCCAATTTGCAGATGGTCTGAACCGAAGACTTTACTCTTTTTCTCTAATTCATGCGATGCAAGCTGGTTTTGCTAGGTCTGCTCACTGTGCCTCACAACTTAACGCTCCACAGTTTGGTTAGACACCAGGAGGCTGCAAGCGGGGAACAAGCTGGAAAGGGCACTCATGTCCCCCTCTCCTGCCCATCCATTCCTGCTTGGCCGCAGCAAACCCGGCATTTTGCTGGATTAGTATCCTGCCAATTTAACGAGCTAAACAAAATCGCTGGAGCCAGTGCAGGGGAGCAGGGAAGGGAAGGGTGAGACGGTCTCACTCGGAGCCAGCGAGCTGCCAGGTGGCTCAGCCACTGCTCCTGGCTGTGCCCAAAGCGGCGAGGAAGAGCTCCGGGGCACAGGTTAGGCAGCTCCAGAAAACATCTAGCTGTGTGACACACAGAGGTGACACCCTCCTACAGGTATTTTTGCCTCTTCAGAACCCCAAGGAAAGGGGCTTGGACTGGTTTGCAGATGTTCAGGAAAATTACAGCCCCCCCTCTCCTCCTTTGAGCCCTCTTTGGAAAGATTAAACGACCACCAGCAACTGAGCTGCTCAGCGACTTCAGCCATAAAGTAGGGCAGAAAGATTTGGATGAAATGGGAATTATCCTCACATTTTTCTTCCTTTTAAATCATCACGGATAGAATTACAAAGCCATACGGTCATTTGGTTCATTTAAAGAGTTTCTTCATTACTTAGATAATTACTCACCCAGAGAGTGTATTCAGCAGAGAGCAGCTGAGCAGCCAGCCCGCCATCTTCTCGAGGCAAGCGAACGCTGGACTGACAGTTTGACAGACTCTCCGTATGGTAAAATTTGCAACTAAATCTTTGAATTCTAAGTAAGTCACTGAAAACAGCTAAACTAATGTTATCAGAGATAACAGTGGGCAGAGATAATCCCTGGAAGAGTGGACAAGAGGTAATGGAGGCCGTAAGGGGGAAAGAAAAATATGTTGATGTCTACGGTGTGTCTCTGATTAAAAACAACATTGCCTTTTTGACCCAAATTTTTCTGACTTGTGTAGACAAGAGTCAAAAGCAGCCATAAAGGCTTGCTCTGGTCTGCTAAGGAATATATTATTTGTAAAGAAAGCGTTTCATTATGAGCCTCCTTCAGTGTTTCCTGTTTCCCAGCATTCTCTTTTGAAGATCTTTACTCAGCAATGACCTTGGACAGACTTGTAAAAGACTTGATCTGAAGTTGGGGAATATGCCTCCAACAGCATCTTGAAAATAAGAAAGCCAGATAAACCTGTCACCCAGCAGGCTGGCCACCAGGGACCCTCTCTAGGCTGTAGAGCATCCCGTCTACCAACACATTATGCGTTAAGACAAGTACAAAAATCAAAATAATAGCCAATAACAAGCAACATCACTTAGATCCTTCCCTGTGTACCTGTGCTAAATATATTCAAGGTGCCCAGGCCTGCCCTTTGGAGAAATTATGCTGGCTGGAGGAGCTGGAGACCAGAGGCAGCCTGCAGAGCAGCGGCAGGCTGGCTGTAGGACACACGCGGATCAAACAATGAAAACCTGAAATCAGCTCCTTCAGAATGGGAGACGTCAAGCAACTGATTTCAGTATGGACATATTCCTTAAGTGTGTCCAAGATTGCTCCTCTGTGTTAGTAGGGAGGCCAAGAGGTCATTTCTAGGGTGGTAAACACAAACCAGGGCTTCAAATATGCTGAGAGGCAAAGGCTTCCTCAGAGATAAACCTCAGAAATAAAACTGTTCAGCTGTATAACTAACCCATGCAGGGATAGTCCTGTATCAGCTCAGTTCGACCGGATCCCCCCCGGGAGCTGTAAACGTTGCCTATCTCATGATCCTGGGGACACTTTTTCTCTAGGATCTCCCCCAACCCAAATAAAAAAAAAAAAAAAAAAGAAAAAGAAGAAGAAAAAAAAGTGCTCATCATCCCCAGATACCATTCCTCTCATAGCATCTTCTCTGCTTGCAGAAGGCCAAGGGGGGATTATTTCCAGGGAAAGCCAGTTTGGCAAGTCCACCAAGGAACAGGACAGGGAAAAGGTATTCAGAGATGTAGTGTTTGAAGTGTATCTGACCACGCTCTTGAGTCACCCAAGTAAGCAAAAAATGTAATATTCACAGACACCTCCAAAGGTATTGCTGGCTGTCACATTATCACAAAGGAGGCCTGGAGAATGTCTCATGGCACATGAGAAGGGCCAACTCACCTTGCTCCTGCCTGGAGAATTCCTGTGTGCAGCTAAATGTGGCATTTAAGGAAAACCTCATAAACTCTGGACCCTTTTTGCTTTGGCTGTGGAGCTGCTGACTGACCACTGAGAAGCACAAACGACGTCAGCCAGAGCCGTGCTTAGACCAAGACGTGTTTTATAATGCTAAATACACTGAATAAGGACATCACAAACTTGGCAAACTGGATGCCCCAAATCAGTTTCCTAGCTATAAAATACCTGTATAATTAAGTTATATTAATTATACATGATATTAAATTAAACCATACCTATAAAACTACCCATTGGTAACATAGTCATACATATGTGTCATTCATACATAAAGTAATAGGTGCTATATATATATAACATCTATATATACTCATATATGTTTAGAGATTTATAAAATATATACGTATAAAAGGCCTCTCACCTGCCAGTGATGATGTGAAGCACTCAAATATGTTAATGATGACTGTCTCTAAGAAAGCTAGCATTAAATAATTGTTCTGTAAGAGGAACAAATCATTCAGGGTATAATACAGAGACTACAAAGAGAAAACAGGCCAGCTGCCTTTTCACTGAACACTATGGAGCGCTTGCGTGCAAAGAGGCAGGGGATTCTGTGAAAAATCATACTTCATCGGGTAATTAAAGTTATTATGCATATTAATTTTGCTTAGTCAGGTTTAAATTTGGCAATCCTCTTGGCACATTTGAATTTACAATGTTCGTAACATTCTTTTATGGCTATAAAACTGTGCAGAGGTTTGTGGATAATTACTGGGCCAAATGCTGCTGTTTCAGTCCACTCTCGGGAAAACAGAAGAGGTTGGGGAAATGGGTTCAGGTGGTTCCTTTTCCCCTTCCCATCCTAGCAGCTTCCCACATGAATGATAGTTTGCTACTTTGCACAAGCCCTTCCTCCCAAACAAATAAAAAATAAACAGAAACCCTCAAGAGGCAGATGTGCAAAATCCGTGCTAGCAGGCGCCATCCTGGATGCATTCAGCAATTTCTCATAAGGCACTGATCGAACAGTGAGCTCTTGTACATGAGGATAAAGGGAGGGATGCAGGAACTGCTCAAATATCTCTGTCTGCATGCACGCGTGTGTACGGTATTTTTACTTTAAGTGAAGTAGTAATCAAAATCTGCTCAGGGCGGTGTTAACTGCCAAAGGTGCTTTCTGAATCTCTATACGCAGCTTTCTACTGACAAAGGTGATAAAATATTTACTTTCCAACCGCATGTGGCAGCAGGAGCTAAGGTTTCCTCGTGCTTGCTGCCATTGTACCGAAGCCAGCTTCTTGCAGAAGCCAGTAGTGTAGGGATGCTCTGCCTTATTGTGTGACAGTGGTAACGTGACACAAATCAATAAGTGATGCCATTAAGTAATAGCCCCACTAAAAGTTCTGTCCCAAAACAAGAATATACAAATGTAGTTGTATTGAAAGCAGACATGCTGTTTTATCAGCTTGGCTGCTTTCCCAGGGAAGTGCAGTGGAATAGTTGTCACTCAGGATTTACCCAGTTTCCGTGCAAGGGATATGTGGTCTTTGACCACCTGGTATGCTTTTCCAAAAGCTGCAGTTGCAGCCTCCTGAAGTGTACAGTTATAAGTGAAAAAGGACAACATTTGTTTGGTGAGCAATAGAACTGAACAGACCAGTCATATTAAACTAATTTTGCTTTGTTTTGCTCTCAAGAACTTGTTTAGCAAACTCAAATTCGACTAACGTGCTCAGTTAAAAAAGTGCTTTGTGGATGTTTTACACGATCACTTTTTCACTTGTGGTTTGTGAAAACTGTGGTTTTTATTCTTCGTATGATTGACTGTACTAGCCTTTTTTTTTTTTATGTTAATGGGCACAATGAGCAGTGTTTGCCTGTGGTTCCCCAGCCACTACGAGGCAGCCTTCTGCAAGAGCCTTTTCAGGCTTACGCAGGGTTTTCTGCAGCAGCACTCCTGAGAGCCTGCACCTGCTCTTTGCTAGAAGAATCTCTGCCAGCTACTGAGCGGCCGAGCCATGAGAACCAGGCTTTGTCGTGTGACAGCGGTCGTCTCAGTCGCAGTGACTGACGGGCACTAGTTAGGGTTGTACGCTCAAACTGGGTCCTCCACGTTCTTGGGTAATCACTTGCCCAACAACTTGCCCATTTATGAACCTTAAAAACCCTGAACTGTCTTATTAGGGTTTCCATGACTGACTAAGCTATTGTGCTCAGAGAAAGCCAAGGATGAAGTGCTGGACTTCAACTGCTTGTCAGCTGTCCAAAGAAGAAATAGCCAGGTATCACGGCGAGGTCTTGTCTGTATTTAAAAACAAAACAAAACAAAAAAATAATAATAATAATAATAATAAAACCAGTTGAACTGGTTTAACTGAAAAGTGAAGCTGAACAAATGTGCGCAGACTCTCTCGGGTTGGTTTTAATCAGGCTAATATTCACTTGACTTAATCAATCAGAACCAGCTTGAGATTAAAGTGACATAAATCATTCATCCTGAAAGCAGAGTTTCCGCCTAGAGAGTCGTGGCAGCTTAACTAAACTGTTTTCAATGGAGAGTGCTGCCCTGCCACCGGGCAGAGGGCCGTATCCTTGACCTGGGGGAAGGCTCTGCCCCGAGCTCTCTGCCGACGCAGTCTGGGTTCCTCGCAGCTTTCATTTTTCCAACAGGACGGTAAGGTACTTGTTTCTCTGCTACAGTTTGTCGTGGATGAGCTCTCACACACAGCAGAGTCAATGGCACCTCCGGGAGCAGTTCAGTGCCTCTTGCTCACCTTCGGCTAATTACCGGCCTCGCTTTCCTTATCGTGGCTTGCAACTGCCAGAGACCCTTCCCCTCGCACAGTCCCCGGCACCATGCTGCAGCTTTGCT